>NC_088930.1:18785000-18887500 GCF_038396675.1 Hydra vulgaris
CTATAATTCCATTTGCTTTATTTTTGTTTTGTTTTTTTCTTGATTATTTAACATGTTTTTGCATTTCCGTTTATTTATTCAAAAATATCTTTGTAACAGAGATCTTCTTAGCCTAATGACAGAAGATTAATTGCATGATCTTTTTAAAGCTTTTGTTTTAGCTTTTAATAGTTTGAAGGTAATCATAATCTATAATATTAATCATATATTTATTTCTAATTATTTCATCTTAAAATCATCTATTTGGATAATATTCAATTTTCCAGTATTATTTTTGTTTTTTTTAAGTGATGATCTTTTTAGGATAGTGACTAGTGATAGTTAAAATTCTAGTGCCAGAATCTATTGTATTTATTTTTGCTAAAGCTAGTAATGTGTCAAGAATAAAGGTAATCTAAAAGCTTTTGTTTTTCAATTTTTTATTCTAGTAAATAATTACTTAAATAATTAAATATTACTTATTTATATAATTAAATATTACTTATTTATATAATTAAATATTACTAATTTGTATAATTATATAAATAAGGGATTTTTTTTAAATAACTTGTATTAATATCATAACTATTTTTAATAATATTTTTGCGTATTCTCGATTTAGGCTGAATTAGCTCTCTGTACTTACATTTCTGAAAGGCAATACAAACTTTTATATTTTTATTTTATTTTTCTTTCAACTAATTTACCATTATTAGTTATTACTACACAATTATTAATTTTTTTTAAGAGATAAAAAGCGTTTCTGTAGCTCACCAGAATCAACTTGTGGAATTGGTAAGACTGGTATTCAATCAATTTATATATTATATTTAATGTTTATAGCAACAAGGTATAGAAATAAGTTATTTTTTATTATTATAAAACACCCAACCCTTGAAAATAAAAAAAACTAAAGTTGGCAAAAAATTGCAGACCTTGATATGTTTTAGGTCATCATCAGGTCAGCAAAAACATTTATTGACTAGTTCCATAAAAAGTAGAAACCTAAAATGTTTGGAAATATTTAGCAACCTCAAACGCTTAGTTTGGCAGTTAGGTTTGCATTGCCAAATGCCGACCCTAATTCCGAGAGCTGTACAGCAATACTTTCAAAATTTAAAAAAATGTAAAAGAATTGAAATAATTAGCTTTAATGTAATAAGAATAACGTTTTTATCTTTTTTTTTATCTTTTAGATGTAGATTTTTCAGTATCAATTTATTCAGAAAATCAATGTGAGTATTTTAAAGTCAAATTTATTAAAGCAATTCAATAAAATAGTTTTAGATATTAATTAATAAATTGTGTGTTCTTTAAATTTGAAAAATAAATGTTTATTATATATATATATATATATATATATATATATATATATATATATATATATATATATATATATATATATATATATATATATATATATATATATATATATATATATATAATATATATTTATATATATGTATTTATATATATATAAATATATATA
This sequence comes from Hydra vulgaris, assembly GCF_038396675.1. NCBI lineage: Eukaryota > Metazoa > Cnidaria > Hydrozoa > Anthoathecata > Hydridae > Hydra > Hydra vulgaris. The sequence goes on from NC_088930.1 coordinate 18,786,469, forward strand.
TATATATATATATATATATATATATAGTATATATATATATATACATATATATATACATATATATATATACATATATATGATGATATATATATATATATATATATATATATATATATATATATATATATATATATATATATATATATATATATATATATATATATATACATTAATTTTTTATGTTTTATTTATATTTTCAATATCGAAACCAATGTAGAAGATTGAAAAAGCTAAACTGACTTAGCCGATAGGATTAGTGGCAGAAATGGTTACGTTAACGTTCTTGATGTTTGCAGAAAATGTTGTATTCAATCTATTTTAATTTTAGAAATACATTATTATTAATAAAACCTATAAATTATTCAATTTCGTTTTTATAATTGAAATAAAACTTGATATTTAAATTTCTGATAAAATATTTCGACATCGTTACATCATAGAAATATAGCTTACAATATACTATTGGAAAAAAAATTAAAAATACTGAAACATTTAGAAAATAATAAAATAATCAAACAAATAAATACTGAAACATTTAGAGAAATTAAATTTGGGCTCCGCTTATTAGGTACAACATATTTTCCTTAAGTTGATGAAAATGAATGTAAAATATAATTTTTTTTTTAGTTGATGCATTAACTACAAAAAGTGCATCAATATAAATACAAGGTAAAATACGAAATTGAATTGCGGACCATTATTCTATAGGTATTTCATGTTGCAACAGCTTTTTTAGCCGTTTTTAAACAATAATCATGACTATAAATGACTACGCTGCTCCAACCAAAACCCTCAGTCGATGTATTTACATTTACCTGCATGCTCTCTCTAATAGTCAGTAAATGCATTTACACTTAATAACATACATTACTAATATATTCATATTTATTTGTATTTAAATTAATAATATAATCATGGTCCTTAAAATATAATATTTTGGTTTGCACAAAAGTTCGCATTTCACTAGTGTGTACTTTGCATTTTGCCGATTTCCTTATATTCAACAAATATTAAAGAGATATAGGAAAGCACTTGCACTCTTGATCCGTAAGCACCTTTGATCCTAAAGCGTTATCTCCATTCCTGCAAAACCTTTTAAAGAGGGCTGATAGCCAGCGTGGAATAATTATTTTACAATGGAAACCTTACTTGCCTAAGTTGCAAATCGAACTTTATTATTATTAATGATTTAGATAATACTAAAATTAGTATTATGTTATTCTATTAGTCATTATAGAAACTGTGTTTCTGAATTTTCAAATAGAAATAAAATGCAAATCCTGAAAATGATTATTTTTTAAAAAGATAATGTTTTTCAGTTTCTTGATTTTAAATCGGGGCGAGATTTATCATTCACTAACAAAGGCAGAGGCTGATCTTGCCTTTTTTTTATGTTTGAAATAACTTTTAGACATGGAGTAAACTCCAAACATTTTTATGGTTATACTTACATTAAATAACGATGCTTTGCAAATACTAAAATAAAAATAAATATTATACCCAAATAAATTCAGCCCCCCTACCCCATATGTGAGGGCAATTAGTTTGCAAAATATTTTTTATACTATTCTAAACTAATTTCAAATTTAACAATTAAGTTGAAATTTCATGAAATAATCTTTTAGCGTTCAAAAATTATAGCGAGATAAATATTGTAATCCCCCTCAAATTGAGAGGGATTCAAACTTTTAATGGACATAATTTTTAAACGCTAAGAGATTATTGCATATAATTTAAAATTGATTGATGAATATGTCTTCAGTTAACAATAGAAAAAAAATATTTTGGTAATTTGTTACCTTCACATTTGAGGTCAGGGGAGGGGTGTTTTTTCGAGGCATTTTTTTTTATCGGGCTATAATAGTAATAAAAAGTGCTGTAACGACTATTGTAGCGGAGCATAAAATTTAAAATTTATACTTTAACAGCCGTTAACAAATGTTTATCTAGTCTACCTTTAAAAGAATTTACTGTTATTGCAGAAACCGCTTTTTCAGGTAAAGCATTCCAATGAGGTATCACTCTGTTCGTAAAAAAATTGTGTCTAATGGTTGTTTTTGCAAATTCTCTTTCAAATTTCATTGAATGACCTCTTAGACTTTGGGAAGAAGCTTTATAAAGCTCTTTGTACCACAATATCTTATCAATACCAGTTGTTATTTTGAAAAACTCAATAAGATCATCTCTTGTACGTCTTGTTTCCAGAGTTGTGAGACACAACTTTGCCAATTTTTCAGTATAACTTAGATGTTTTAGTTCAGGTGCTACCTTTGTTGCTCGTCTTTGAATTTTCCTAGGTCATTGATATCGTTTTTATTACCTGGACTCCACACTGGAACTGCGAATTCCAGGTGTGGTCTAACCAGCGATGTGCATAATTGCCCTTCCAAATCAGTGTTAAGATATGTAAAGCTTTTTCTTATTAAACATAAGATTCTTTGTGCTTTACTTGTAGCTGCTTGAACCTGATGATTCCATTTCATATTGGATGAAACTATTACACCTAAGTCTAATTATTTTGTTGTCATTTTTAAAATAAAACTTTGATTGTCGTGTTTCATAGTGTAATTATAGTTAATATTTTTTCTTCCAATGTGCATAACACTGCATTTGCTTATGTTAAAATCCAATAACCATACATTTGACCATTCAGTTAACAAATCAATGTCATTTTGCATATTAATTAGATCATTATGTTCTTTTATAAAAGATATGATCTAAGTATCATCAGCGTATAGTTTTGTAATTGAAGAGATACATTGGGGAAGATCATTGATATGTAAAAGAAAGAGAAGAGGACCCAATACAGAACCCTGTGGCACACCGCTATAAATCTCTCACCAATCTGATACAGCTTCACTCATTACCACTCTTTGTTTTCTGTTTTTTTTAAAAAAATTAATTCAATTTAAAATATTGCCTTTTATTCCATAGTTAGAAATTTTATATATAAGTCGATGGTGGGGCACCTTATCGAACGCTTTTGCAAAATCTAGGAATAATATATCAACTGGATAATCATCTTCAATTTCAGTTGTAATAATATCGAAAGTTTCTAAAAGGTTTGTTAGGCATCCTTTATTTTGTACAAATCCATGTTGTTGAGGCTTTAACAGATTGTTTTCTGTTATATAAATTATCAGCTTTTTTGTAATTATTTTCTCTATTATCTTACATTGTATTGATATTAAAGAGATAGGTCTGTAGTTGAGCGGATCTTCCTTGCCTCCTTTTTTAAAAAGTGATGCAATGTTTGCAGATTTCCATAATTCTGGCATCTCTCCTGAATGAATCGATTTCTATCGAGTATTAATGACAAAGGTTTGGATAATCCTTCTGCACAATGCTTTAGCACATAGGGACTGATGTTATCACAACCAAGTGACTTGTTTTCATTAAGTTCTAATAAATAATTATGTACAATATCTTCTTTTAGTTCTTGGTCCCAGTCACATTCAAACAATTGCATTGTTTTATTGATGAAATGTGGTAGATCTTGATTTTCTTTGACAAATACTGATTGGAAACTACAATTTAGTAGATTAGCAATGACTTTTTTTATCAGTTATTATTTTATTGTCACTAGTTTTAAGTGCCTGTAGTTTTGTATGTGTTTGATTTTTTTGTCATATGCATAGAAGAGTTTTGGGTTATGTTTTACATCTTTTGCTAAGTTTATTTCATGATCAAGAGTAGATTTTTTAATTTGCTTTTTAATCATTTTATTAACTAGTTTGTATTCATTATTTAGGTTTGTATTTTTGAAGTTTGTAGCACGCACTCTGCACCATAGATTACGTTTTTTTCTAATTAGATTCTTGATTTTTATGTTGATGCATGGATTTTGGATAGAACTAGTGGGTTTGAAGTGGTGAGGAATATATTGTTTGCAAGCTTTTTCATAAATTTTTAAAAAGTATTCATAACATTGGTTTGTATTTATTTTATCAAATATTTCATCCCAATTCACTTTATAAAACATGATATTCATTTCTTGGTATTTTCCTTTTCGAAAAATAAATCTCTTATTGTTGAACTTTTTCTCACATTAATTGAGTATGTTAGTTTTCCATTTTAAGATGTAATGTCTTTTAGTAATTTGACCATCGCAATTTTATTACATAGTAATTTAATCATCGCAATTTTTTGCAAAGCCTCTTGAATGGACGTAAGTATAAACAAATAAATGTTTGGAGTTCCATGTATGGAAGGTATCTCTCCAACAAAAAAAACGCTGGTTCAGCCCTTGCAGCAAGGGAGGGTCTGAGAGTTAAAAAATAATTAAAAAGCTAATTGAAATTTAGACTTTGTTATAGTTAAGATAAATCAATAACCTTTACACAATAGGGCATAGTTAGTAAGTTCTGCACAATATTATATTGATGTTATAAACAAATATCTTATTACTCGCCTTTGAAAAATATATAGCTTATCCCCAAGAGGTGTGCGTGGGGTGGGGTGGGGGTGGGGCTTACTACCATGATTCTCACCCTCAACGCGCTCTTGATTGAATTCAAACTCAAATAATAAAAGTAAGAAAGTAAAATGCCTTAAACTTTATTTTTCTTATTTAAAACTAGTATTAAGATGCATGTATGTATGTAAGAATACGAAATGATCATTGTAAACTTATTTACATTTATTATAAACTTAAAATTGCTAAATTTGTTTATTTTGGAAAAACGCTTACAGAAGGATTTTCAAAAAAACGTATTGGTTTGGGATAGTTTCTAGTGTAATAAACTATTTTTCTTTATTTGAAATTTATTTTTTGTAAAAAAAGTATAAAAAATTGTAAAATGTAAAAAAATATTTTAATTTCTTCTGTTTTCATTTTTCCATTAGTCAATTTCTTTTACCCAAAAAAACCCATTCCGCGGAGCATTCCTGCTTTTTTACGATGGAGTTTAGATTTTATAAAAGGAGTTTGATTAAAGGAAAAAAAAAGGAATTAAACCTAAACAATAAATTAGAAATAACGAACCTTTTCTATTCGTCCATTATCAAAAAATAAGTGAGTTCGGTAATGCAACCTGGATAGTTTCGGTATTGCAACAACTACTGTTTAAAACCCTAATTCCCCGCAAAAAAAATAATGTCAAAAGCAAAGTAAATGTTTTTTGGACATTCGACATGATATATATTACATCCATCAAGAAAAATAACTTTAAAAAAGTTTTTAAAAAAATTTTATGTAACGTTTTTTTTCAAAATCAAAGTAGGAGATTGCACATTAATATATTATAGAAAGTTTACTTGAACTCAGAAACTTAAAATCGCCATGATGATATGAAAAACCTCAAAGTTTAGGTAAGTGGATTTTTTTCGTTTATAGCTTGATTTAAAGGGAATGAATAAAAAAGACATATCCGAATCATTTTTTGATGATCCCCATGCCTAAATCCTCTTTTTTAGATTTTTCGGTAATGCAACGCCTTTTTCGTTATGGGCCTTACCTGTAAGGTTTTTTTCTCAAAAATTTTTTTCGTAACTAACATATCTTAAAAATTTATATCTTTCTGATAAAAATTAAAAAAAAAAAAAATTTTAAATCGCAAGCGATGCGGGTAAATTCTAAAATCCTGTGTGCCGATGACAGAGTTACAATAGCGAACACAGAACCACATACTGATGATGATGATGATGATGATGATGATGATGATGATGATGATGATGATGATGATGATGATGATGATGATGATGATGATGATGATGATGATGATGATGATGATGATGATGATGATGATGATGATGATGATGATGATGATGATGATGATGATGATGATGATGATGATGATGATGATGATGATGATGATGATGATGATGATGATGATGATGATGATGATGATGATGATGATGATGATGATGATGATGATGATGATGATGATGATGATGATGATGATGATGATGATGATGATGATGATGATGATGATGATGATGATGATGATGATGATGATGATGATGATGATGATGATGATGATGATGATGATGATGATGATGATGATGATGATGATGATGATGATGATGATGATGATGATGATGATGATGATGATGATGATGATGATGATGATGATGATGATGATGATGATGATGATGATGATGATGATGATGATGATGATGATGATGATGATGATGATGATGATGATGATGATGATGATGATGATGATGATGATGATGATGATGATGATGATGATGATGATGATGATGATGATGATGATGATGATGATGATGATGATGATGATGATGATGATGATGATGATGATGATGATGATGATGATGATGATGATGATGATGATGATGATGATGATGATGATGATGATGATGATGATGATGATGATGATGATGATGATGATGATGATGATGATGATGATGATGATGATGATGATGATGATGATGATGATGATGATGATGATGATGATGATGATGATGATGATGATGATGATGATGATGATGATGATGATGATGATGATGATGATGATGATGATGATGATGATGATGATGATGATGATGATGATGATGATGATGATGATGATGATGATGATGATGATGATGATGATGATGATGATGATGATGATGATGATGATGATGATGATGATGATGATGATGATGATGATGATGATGATGAGATGATGATGATGATGATGATGATGATGATGATGATGATGATGATGATGATGATGATGATGATGATGATGATGATGATGATGATGATGATGATGATGATGATGATGATGATGATGATGATGATGATGATGATGATGATGATGATGATGATGATGATGATGATGATGATGATGATGATGATGATGATGATGATGATGATGATGATGATGATGATGATGATGATGATGATGATGATGATGATGATGATGATGATGATGATGATGATGATGATGATGATGATGATGATGATGATGATGATGATGATGATGATGATGATGATGATGATGATGATGATGATGATGATGATGATGATGATGATGATGATGATGATGATGATGATGATGATGATGATGATGATGATGATGATGATGATGATGATGATGATGATGATGATGATGATGATGATGATGATGATGATGATGATGATGATGATGATGATGATGATGATGATGATGATGATGATGATGATGATGATGATGATGATGATGATGATGATGATGATGATGATGATGATGATGATGATGATGATGATGATGATGATGATGATGATGATGATGATGATGATGATGATGATGATGATGATGATGATGATGATGATGATGATGATGATGATGATGATGATGATGATGATGATGATGATGATGATGATGATGATGATGATGATGATGATGATGATGATGATGATGATGATGATGATGATGATGATGATGATGATGATGATGATGATGATGATGATGATGATGATGATGATGATGATGATGATGATGATGATGATGATGATGATGATGATGATGATGATGATGATGATGATGATGATGATGATGATGATGATGATGATGATGATGATGATGATGATGATGATGATGATGATGATGATGATGATGATGATGATGATGATGATGATGATGATGATGATGATGATGATGATGATGATGATGATGATGATGATGATGATGATGATGATGATGATGATGATGATGATGATGATGATGATGATGATGATGATGATGATGATGATGATGATGATGATGATGATGATGATGATGATGATGATGATGATGATGATGATGATGATGATGATGATGATGATGATGATGATGATGATGATGAGGATGATAATGGTGGAAGCTCTGCACATCAGTTGCAAAACATAAACATATCATTATTATATTTAACAAATTAAAAATGAAGCATTTTACAACCATGTTTTTATAACCATGGTATGTTGTATAAAAAAGTTGGAAAAAAAGTGAAAAGTATAAGTTAATTAGGCAAATAAGTAATAAAAAATGTGGGTATATATCTTGCTAGATTTTTTAATATCTTGCTAGATTTTTTAGAAAAATCTCACAAGGTATGTGGGTGCTTTACTTATTTGCCCAATTAACTTATACATCATCATTTTCATTATCATCATCATCATTGTGATCATTAATATCATCTTAGTTCTCTTGCTTTTAGAAGCAAAAATAATTTTCTTAACTTGATTAAACCTTACTGTGATACCTCTTATCCTCCACTAGCTAATTTATTGTATCTATTGTAACAATATGTTATTGTATCTATGATAACAATATGTTAACAATATGTTAATGTAGATAACATAGATTATGTTATGATGACAGATTATGTTATCATAACATCATCAATGTTATCTAAGGTAACAAAGTTTACCTTTACCTTGACAAAACCTTTTCTTTTTAATGTTATCCTTGGTTAAGTTATGCTACTTGTTTATGTTACCTTATCCTTTTTTGCCTCCACACCAGCTTTTCAATAATTAAATCTTATTTATTATTAATTTATTTTTAATTATTCATTTTTTTGTCAAAATTAATGCATAAAGTAATCAAGCATAAGTTTAATTAAACATAACTGTTTTTAATCCTGATTTATATTTGAAACAGCATATATCACCTCACTATATTATTTTAAAAACATCTGATAGGTTTACAGTTAATTTTCCAAAGATTAGCTACAATTTAAAAAAATATACTTATACCTAATTTTTTCCAAAAGTAGATAACTAATTATGATTAATTATGACAGGCTGAAAACAAAACTGCTGTCAATAAAACAATAAGATTTTAATTGAAGACATAGCAGCAACAATAACATTTAACATGTCACTATTTTTTGGACCATAGTTAACTGGCTGTCTTCTTTAGTCAATTAGTTTGTTGGGTGGTATTTTTTTTAAAAAATTTTGTGGGAATATGCTTCTCACACATATACAGTCTCTTACACAATAATAACACAAGTCTTAAATAATATAAAAGGATGAAGTTAAACAAAGATTATGAATAAAAAAATATATTAAAGAGCAATATTGTGATTTATTAATATTAGATGCTGGTAATGTCAATAGGTGGTGTAGTGCATTAGTAAGTTCCGTGTAGTCGTCTATTTGCTATTTTTTTGTAAGGTGAAACTTTATATACTTTAATAAGTATATAAAACTCCCATGGTAAAACAACGCTGAACTCTTCTTAAGATAGTAAAATAAAAGTAACAAGGAAAAAACTGAACACTGAACTGAATGCTCAACAACTTTTATTTTTAAACTATCATTTTCTCTATCTTTTGTTTTGATTGCTGTTATGACAGTTTCATAGTTCATACTAATAACTGTTGCCAGCCAAATTACCAAAAAAATAGATTACCTCTTTTTATACTATTGACAGCTTTTTAAAGATAAAAAAAATCATATAGAGATCTTTCAATTCCTAAAATCTTTTTTGAACTTGCCGTACAACAAATATTGCATCTCTTACAAATTAATTTAACACAGAATCTAATTATTTATCTTCTAGGAAATTAATCTTCTAAAAAATTCTATAATGTATATTTGATTACTAATAATGTTTGAAATGTTTTAATGCAAAGCTTAAGGTAAAATATATTTTGTTATAGTATGCTTACAAGTAAAATTTTCTTCATTAATGTAAAATGTATTTTAGGTTATTTTATAATTTTTAATCTTTTTATTCTACAGGAAGCATCTGAAATATTTACATCAGGTATAAACTTAAATTAATATTTTATCCAAATAAAACATTTTAATTATTTTAGCAAAAATAAATTTAACGTAATTTTTTTTTAGAAACTTTGTCTGAAAATGAGTTAAGTTTTGTACCAATTAGTAGTGAAGATGTTGAAAAATTGAATGATGAGGTTTTTTTACCCCTTAGTTTTTCTATTTGCACTTACATTTTTTATAACTTAAAGGGTTTAAAGTTTTTAATACCAGTTTTTAATTAAAACTTATCATTTCCAGGAGGTTATTATTTGTACGTTTGTACAAGTAATGTTTACATAATAAAAACCTTATTTGTACGCAAAAAAAATGTTAAGATCTTTAAATTTTTTTCTTCATTGTGTAATCATGTGGATATGATAAGTTCCTAATTTTATCTGCTATTTGGCTATCTGAGTTGTGGGTTCAATTCCTCTCAGGCAGCAAAAAAAGTATTTTGGCATTATATTGCAGTTTATATGTAGCCAATATTGTAAACCAATATTTGTCATATATATATCAAAATTTTATATTGGTGCAATGTTGTCAACAACATTTAGCCAACCATGAGATAAATATTGTATCAATATTGCACCAATGTGGAGGAAACTTAGTCACAACTCTTCCTCTCATTTCTTGTAGTCTGGTCACTGTTTAATAATAATATTGCAACATAACAATAATAATGCTACATAACATTTTATTATGTAGCATTGTTATAATTGTTTAATACTGTAACTCAATGTAAAGACTAAAAGTAGCAAATAAAGTATAGCAAAAATATTTTCTAAAATATATAATCTTTTCTGAACTAAAAAGTGAAAAATAAACTTTAATCTAAATTTAATACTTCAGTAAACAAAGGATCGAGAGGTTTCAAAATTAATATTGGTCATACCTGTTGATCTTTAGTTTACTGAACTATTAAATTTAAATTAAAAAGTTTATTCTCTGAATTTTTATAGGATATTTATTTCACAATTGAAAAATGTGAGGACGTTAAACTCAATAAGGTATATAGTTTTGTAATGTAAGTGTAAAAAATTAAAAAAAAATTTTAATTTCTAAATTTTTTGAAGTTTATAAGTTTTTTATTTATATTTTATTATTAAAAAAGTTGTTAAAAAAGCTTTTACACTTTTGTTTATTGCAGGAAACACAAATGGTGGTTCCATTAGGTATAAATTTTATAACTTTTGTAACTAATTCAAAACTTTATATAATATATTTTATTAGTTAGAAATGATTACAAAAGCATTTTTTTAAAGCTTATTATGAGATTGATTCTGCTTTATCGAACTGCATTTCATCGGGCAAGGAAATACTAGTACAAGAGGTTTGAGGATTTTTACCTAAGTTAAAATATTTTGACTGCCAGTAACAGATTTTATTACCAGTTTTACAGTTTACTTATTTATAATTAGGATATTTTTAAACCAATTAGGGATATCTGGTGCTCTGATTGGAATATCATAACAATGCTTTTTTTTTTTTAAGAAATTTATCTTATAAAAAAATTTATTGATTATAGTCTTTTTTTTTACAGACATTTTATTTTCAAAGACTTTTTGTTTTGAGCTTTCTGGAATTTTTGAAATTTTTTTATAAAGTAATTTAATAATCATAAATGCCAATAATTACCTTTTATAAAGGATGAGAAAACCCAAATTTCTCCGAAGATTGTACATTTATCCAAGAAATTTGAAATTAATGAGGTATGTGTAAAACAGCAATCTTTTTAATTGGCTATTTTAACAATATTTATATCAGTTTAAGTTAGCAAAAGAATGATTATTGCAATGTTAAATATTTAGTGGTTTTTAAACAATTTTAAAATAGATAAACATATAAAAGGTTCATATTAAAAAACAAGTTGCAAAATTTATCATGCTTCATTTGTGTTTTTATTAACATCCTAAAGTTTGAAAATAACCAAGTTTTTCAGAGTTCTGTAATAGTGTTCAACCATGGAAAAATCAATGAGGTATTAGTTTTAAAGATTTTTCAATTAGTTGTTGAGGTGGAAATGTGTATGTATATAAATATATATATATATATATATATATATATATATATATATATATATATATATATATATATATATATATATATATATATATATATATATATATATATATATATATATTTATAAAGTGCTGTTTGTTTTAATGTTTTGCAGGAAACACCAGCCATTGTTCAATTAGGTATCAATTAAATTAATAAACTAAAAAATTATTTATTTTTAAACTTTATACAATGCAATTTATTTATAAATTACAAAAGCATTTGAATTTTTATTAAGCTTATTCTGAAATTGAGTCTGTCATATCACCTTGTATTTCTGCTGGCATGAAAATAATAACTAATGAGGTTTGGATATTTATACTTTCATAAAACTTTGCTTCTGACTGCCTGAAGCAGGTTTTTGTAATCAAATTTTACAAGATTTTCTGATGAGTTAAATCTCTCAGTATTTTCAGCATTTGTGTATAATGACAACTTTTACAGAAATAATACAATGATTTAGATTTAAATTGTTAATATTCTATTTTTTTATGTTAATAAATTTTGAAAAAACCTTTAACTACCTGACATAATTTTAAACAAGTAAAATTTGGTACTGTTTAATTGGCTATCCATTCATGATGTCACTAGTCTTATTCATGAAAACCACCTTAATAATGGTTTAAATATTTTTCTTGATGACATCCATCAATTTTTTAAACAAGTTTTGGGAATTCTTGAAATTTTTTTTCACATTAACTTAACTTGTGATTTTTTCTTGTATAAAGGATGAGAAAGTCCAAATTTCTCCAAAGAGTGAAAACTTGTCCAAGGAAATTATAATTAATGAGGTATGTAAAAAACAGCTATTTTTATCAATTAAGTTACCAGAGGATTTAGTTTAGGCCAGTTTAGTAAGGTTTGATTACACACAAATATAATTTCAAATGCTTTTAATTTTGAAAACTCTTTAAATGTCATTTCTTCAAGAAGATGCGTAATTATTTTGCCAAAAAAAAAAGAAATTATATATTGAAATTTTGTTCCTCATTTCATGTTTTAGAAGTTTTTTTATTGTATAATTCTCTATAGTTTTTTTTGTTTTTGTTGTTCCATTAATTTGTCTGTTTTATCAATTTACTTCCACATATTAGGATATAAAAGAAAAGCTTTTAAAGGCAGTTACAGATAATAATGCAAATTTGATTGATCATTATTACAAGGTAATATAGTTATTGTATTTTAAATGACTAATCCAACTTTAATAGATTTTTATTTTACAAATTGCAAAAACTTCTCATTTTTAAACATTGTAGTTTTTTCCACAAGTAGTTCACAAACATCTGCAAAACGCAATAAATATTTACATTTTTCACGTGTTTTTAAATTCCTAGTCATTCTTGTTGAGTTATGAATTCATCCAACATCTAATCTTTATTTTTAAATTCCTAGTCATTCTTGTTGAGTTATGAGTTCATCCAACATAATAATTACGTATCAACATACATATACAATTAGTAAACATTACATATACAACATCTTTATTTTTAAGTTAATGTTATAAATTTGATTATTTTATATTTGTTTTTTAGCTTTTAAAATCTTCCTCAAAAATTGATAATGTAAAAAAAAAATCTCTGAAAAGGAGGCATGTTACCTGTCCTTTAGAAAATTGTAGTCGGTAGAGTTAAATTTAGGGTTTTCTTTTTATAGTTATTTTTATAGTAATAATATTTTTTAGATTGTCAACTTATTAATCTATTTTTTGAATTGTTGTTTAATAGGAATGTAACAAATTTAAAGCGCCATCTCATGTCAAAAAAACATGGGTGGAATGCAGAAAATGCAAGTCGAGCCCTATTGGAGTTCGAGTTAAGAAAAAAAAGTTGTTCAACTAAAAGCAAAGGATTGGCTAGACAAAAAAGAAAATTGTGCTGTTTGTGTTTCAAACCAGTGTTAAGAATCGGAAATCATCTTCGTCAAACGCATAAAATTCCAAATTATAAAGTAAAAGATTTATTAGATAAGTGTCTAACTTCTGTAGACTGCATAGATAATTCATTCAGTTCTACTTCGTCTATAAATGATGATAGCTCTGAGGAAGAGCAACAATGTTTAGAAAAAATATTTTCTGATGATATATTTAGAAAAGGTGAACAAATATTTTTGTCTTGTTCAGAAAGTGATGACGAAGATTGGGTTAACAATCAATATTCTGAAGCAAGAAAGTTTACAAAAGTGGCTAAAGAAAAAAGCTATACTGATGAAGATAAAGTTTCTTCTGACTTTCAAATAGATGGTATTGAAAAGGAGGTTTGTATCTTTGAAAATGAAAATGAAGAAAATGAAGATGTTGATTTTGATGATCTAGAAGATAAGTTTTTTATGTCATCTGTCAAAGAGGATAAATTAATCAAAGATTTTTTTACCTTTCTTGAAAGTAGAGATGGAGGGTCAAAAGATCAAAGACAAGCTAGCAAACATAGCAAAATTATTCAAACAATTGTCAGATACAAAGACAACAGTGATATCAACTTTGATAATTTGTTTGATCGAAAGTTTATGAATGATTGGCTTTCAAACAGTGTAAGTATAACAGGTAAAAAAAGATTAAACGGTAATATGAAAACTTACCTTGGCTCTGTGCAACATTTTTTACGTTTCTTATGTGTTACTGAGCAAAATGGATATGATTATGAAAAAATAAAGAAGTTTGAACCAGTTTTAAAAGCTTGGAAAAGAGATTTATGGAAAGGTATTGAGGAGCGGAAGCATAACAAAAACCTAGAAGATCTGAAAAAATTTCCAAATCACGATAAGATAAGCAATTTTGACAAATCTGAATTGAGAGCACTTTCAATCTCAACTTTAAAAGAATATGTGTGTAAAGTAAATAATCCTAGCATAACAAGAGCTGGCTTTTGCAATGTGCGTGATTACTTGCTTACTCATCTTGTTTTAAATAATGCTTCTAGACCTGGAGCAATAGCAAACATGACATTAGAGGAGTTTCAATCTGCTGATAAGCAAGATGATGGATATGTTGTAAGTGTAAAAAAACATAAAACCCCCTACAAGGGACCAGCCCATATTGCTTTCAATAAAAATTTATATAAAGATACAGCAAACTACATTAACCATGTTAGAGCCCATCTTCCAGGTGTTTCAACAGCAAAGACTTCTCCAGTTTTTATAAGTTGGTCAGGGTCAAAGATGGATTCAACCTTGGTTACAGGTCAGTTTAATACTTACTGGTCAAAAGCGATTGGTGAAACATCTAAACAAAGGAATATTAATCCTAATTTAGTGAGAAAATATTCTACAACACTAATTCATGAAAATCACAAAGAAATGGCTAAAGATGCAGCCAATCATTTGTGTCACTCCCTAAATGTGGCTGAACAAAATTACAATATTATTGATAAGCAAAAAAAGGCAGCTTCGTTTTGTAAAAATTTACAATTTGTTCAGCGAGAATCTGACAATGAATTATCAAAAGAGCAAATAAATGACCTTTTCAGTCTTGAAATAAAAACTGGCTTTATTAATAAAAGCATTGTCACTGAAAAGTTAATGTCATTAAACCTTTCTAGTAGTGAAAGGCACGTAAAAAAAGTTTTGGATTCTGTTCGCTACACAATTAAATGTAGTCTCAAAACAAATATGGAGCAAACAAGTAGGTCTTTTTAAAAAAATTCTGAGTTAGAAGAAAATTCAGACAATCACCCTATATCCAGTTCTTCACAGCAGGTTTCTTGTTTATCCTCTTCTGTGATGTCGGAAGATTATTCAGATTTTCAGTTAGAATCCAAGGAAGGATTTAAAAGAATCAGAAAAGAATTCACATCTAAAGAATTATCTTTAATAAATAAGTATTTTGCAAAGCCATATATTTTGTCACAAAAACCAATTTATAAGGAAGAGTTTAAATCTTATGTTGATAATATTCCAGAACTCAAAGATTTGGTAAAAAAATTTGGATTGAGTACCTTGATTGTAAAAATAAGAACAGAAAGGAAAAAATTGACAGATTATTAAACAATATTTAGTATATATAAATATATGTTGTTGTAAAAACAATCTTGGAATTTTTTATGTTATGTTTATATATGAAAACTGAAAAAGTTATAAGGTCACATTTTTTTTTTTAATATAAAATTTATTCATATTAAATTTTAATATAAAATAATATGAATAAGTATCTATATTATTTAAATAATGTATCAGTTAATTAATAATTCTCTTTTTTAATCTATATTATTTCCAGTTAAGCTTATTAATATATCTTAATATATAGTTTTTATACATAGTTAATGGTGAAACAGTAGTTTTTGAAATTTCCTTTCATTTTTAAATAACCATTATTAGGGAGGTTTTTTATTTAGAACAAAGGGTTTTCCCTAAAACCAATATAAGAGAAGTATGTTGGTGAGCTGTTCAAACTTTTTTTTTTTAATTTGCTAAAATTTTTTTTGAAAATTCTTAATAAAAGAATTATAGTTTGATAAACTATTTTCTTTTTTTAATTTCATAAATTTTTGTTTAAATGTAAAAAGTTATGACATAACCAGTTCATTTAGATAAGTTTATTAATAAATTTTACATAAAATTCAGTAATTTTTCATTAACTGTCATTTATAAGAGCAAAAAGCAGTCAATAGCAGTTATTTTTTTAGCATATAATAGCAGGTCAATATTAATGAGAATATGAAGAATTCAGTCTTAATGTTGAACTTAATTAAGGTAACAACACTTTGATAATACTAAACTACTTAATAAAATGTGTAAACTTATTTTTAGATTGATTTTTAAAAACTGTTATATATTACTCTCTCGTAATATATCTATATGGTGATTTGATATTAACGGGTAAACTTTCAAATCTCTGTTGGACTCAGCAAGTAGTCATTAACAAAAAAAAAGATCAATTTAAAGAATTGCATATCCAACATTCATTCAAGTTCTGTTCAAAGGTAAATATTTTATTTATTTTATTATATATTTTTTTTTATTTGTAAGTTTTTAAAAAGATTTTTATGTTAATTTAAGTAACTAATATTAATGCAATTAATTATTGTTAACACAATTAACTAATGTTAACTCAATGGAATGTTTATATTGTCCTTTAAAAGTCAAGACAATTACAGCAACAAAAATTGCTACAAAATTAATAAAAATAAAACTTCTAGGTTTTGACCCAATTTGTTGTTTCCAGAAAACAAAATTATTAATTGCAAAGTTGATTTAAAAAAAACGTTTCAAACGATTTATTTTTGACTTTGAACAATATTAGATAACACATTTAAAATTGGTTTTCAATATTATTGACTTGAGTTGTCAAATGTCTTGCATCATATGAAATCATCACCACCATAGTTCTCGTATTGTTAAAAGCAGTGATAATTTTCTGAACTTGATCAAACCCATCAGTTATCTAATCCAAAGTTATCTTGAAAATAATATTATTTTTGTTGTACTCTTGATATCCTAAGCCCTTTCGCTATCATTCTAGCTTTCCAACACTGAAATAATCAAAATAATTCTTCTTTTGTCTCTTCTCAGTCGATTTTAAAATGTCTGTATTAAATAACTCTGACAGTAAACCAACACGGAACAATTTAGAGAAAGCAAACACAAAAAGAAAAGGACTAAGCACTGAAAACTTGTCTTACAATAAATATTCCATATGTTGTTGCTTAGTGTTATTAGTGGCTTTTTTTATAAGTATTTTTATAAAAGGAAATTCTTTTATGTAGCAAGTTAAATGTTGCTTATATGTTATCAAATATGAACTAAACAAATAGCCCTTTTTTAAAAAATTTAATTTTTTCTGCTTCTTTAAAGCAAGTTTCTTTTGTATCCCTCTCTGCGATGTCTTAAGATTGTTCAGGTATTAAACTAGAATCCAAAAAAAGTTCTTTATGACCCAAGAAGGAGTTCATGTTGTAAGAAATTAATTTGCAACAGAAATTACCTCCTATGCTGAAAATGTTTCTGAGCTGAAAGATTTTTAGTTAATAAATTTAGAATAAGTTCTTCACTAGGAAAAATACAAACTGAATGGAAAAAATTAACTGAAATTTTTTGTTTTCGCATGGATTCACATATATAAATTATATATATATACACACACATATATATATATATATATATATATATATATATATATATATATATATATATATATATATATATAAACAATTTTAAAATGTATTCTACAAAATAGAGCGCTCAGTGTTCTTAAAAGAATACTTGTACCTGACCTTAGATAGAGATAAAAGATTCAAACCTATTAAATCAAACTTTTCATGTTTCGGAGCACCAAAGGATGTCATCCCCAAAAGGAAGGAGGATGTGTGAAATTCTAATACAGGAAAATACTGCTTACTCCAAAAAATTGTAAATATTTTGAAAACAGCAGTTTTTAGTAACTATTTAATTTCTGAGAGAAGCATAGTAGAAAAGTTTAAATCTCTAAAGGTGGTACACTACTAAAAAAATACTGATTTTGGAGTAAAATGTCAAAATTTAGTTTTTGTATATTTTGATAGTTTAAAACATTTAAAAATTGCATTTTTCGTGGGTTTGAGCCTTAGCAAGGCCTAAGCAACAAAACAAAAACCCTTATTTAACTTTGAATGAGTATATAACATTCATAACATCTATTCAATTTGACAAATCTTGTGTGAAGCAAATGAAGCAAAAGTCAATACAAAAGTATATAAAACAATGAAAAAAGTTGTTATAAGTAGCCAAAGGGTTCAGTGATAAGTAAAAGTCTAATAAAACTAATCTGTCATATGATTTTGGTGTATATTAAACAAGATTTGAATTGAAAAATACTTTAAATGTGTATTTTACAACTTTTGATTTTTGTAATACTAGTGTAACTTTGAAACGTAATATCTTTAATAGGCTAATGATTTTTGACTGAAATTTTCAGGGTTTCATGAAAAAAATTTCATTTCAGATATTTTTTTAAATATATAACTCTCTAGTGTTTGGCTTTATTATAATTTTTTATTAAAAAAGTGCTTTTTAGTAGTGTACCACCTTAATGGAAAATATAATAGTTTGAGCAACAGTAAGAATTTTCAGACCATAACATATCTACTTACTTTTATTAAAAATCATTTCTTTAAGAGTTTTTGTTTTATGTTAAATTTATGTTTTACTAAATAGTTTTAACAACAGAACAGAAATATGATCATATCTGCAAAAATTGACAGAGCTTGAAGCAAGGTTTCAGAGAAAGATTGATAGATGCAAGAAGAAATATATAGAGATAGAGGAAAGAAGAATACAAATATTGAATATTCTTTTGGTAATCAGGATACATAGAAAGCTAATAACAAAAGATATGTCGCCATCTGAGCTGCTAAAGTTGAAACCTTAAAGGCTTAACTTTAAGGTAGTGTTAACAATGTTTTTTTTTTTCTAAGATTAATCAAGTGTTTAATTATAAAAATATTTTAACCTATAAAAGTAACAATTTATGAAAAATTACATATAGCACTCTCAATTAACAAAAACAATTGAAATTTTGAATTTAACCTAATTAAATTTGGTAGAACAGAAAAAGCAACTGCGATTTATAATTTTCATTATATATATATATATATATATATATATATATATATATATATATATATATATATATATATATATATATATATATATATATATATATATATATATATATATAATTTTATAATAATGATAATTATGCGCATATTAAACACAAATATTAATTTAACTTAATTTTAAAAGATTAATACACACACATTTTTACTTATTTTATATTATTAAACTTTCATACTGGATTTTGAAATTTTTTAATAGTAATTTAATACGTTTAATTCTTGCTAAGAAATTTACTAATTTTTTAAAATGTTTTTCAAAAAAATACAAATCGACTGTCCTGGTTTTGTTTGCTATATTTTTAATTTATTTTTTATTATATAAGTTTTGTTTTTCAATATTTTTTGTTTGTTTTTTGATTGTTAGGATAGGAACAAATCGAAATTGGCATCGTATGTCTAAGAAACATGAGTGGAATTCTCAAAATGCAGGCTGAGCGCTATTGGAGTTTAATTTGAAAAAAAAAACGAGTTTACTTCATACTAATGGAGAACAAAAAATTAAACTGTTGTGTGCTGTTTGAGTACGAAGTTTTACGATTAGGAAATTATTGACACACAATTTGAAAGCCAATTCTTTATAAATTTTCGATTAAATAAATTCTGAAAGTTTATATTACTGCTGTCTTTGTATCGGGCTATTGTTTGATTTTTTTTTTTTTCAGGTTATTAGGATGCTCTAAGAAGACTTTACGGTTTTATCACAGAGCACCGCGAAAGTGTATATAACCGGATGTTCATATTCGGTTTCACCTTCTTTACCAATGTTGTTGTTTATCTAGCCTGAACCGACATTGAATCTAATTCTGATTGTTAAAATTGAACCTAGTTCTGATTGTAAAAATGTTCTTTTATTTTCAAATTAAATTTTTAAGGTAATTTTTAAGGCCTTTTCAAAGAGTGCTATAGGATCTTATAAGATTTTGGAACAAGAAAAATATCAAATTTGACACCCATTAAATTGAAACACCTTTAAAAAAATGTTTATAGTTATCAAAGTTTTGTCGTTTTTTTGTATTTGTTTTAAGTTTCTATAGGACATTTAGACTTTAGCAAAACGATAATTTGGGTTATTTTTATAATTAGCAGCTGCCGTTTATTACGTTACCCTTATACGTTTTCTGTAGCCTTAAACCCATTAACACATATACACACATTATATATACATTAGAGCGCTTGGCTTAGAAGCAAGAGATCCAGGAAAAAAGTAGACGTGAACTTCCTATTTAATGCTTTTCAGCGGTGCTCTGTGACCGTTAGATTTTTTCGGTGCAACTAAAACAAAAATTAATAATTGAAAAAAAAAATTTAGTGAAATAAAAGTATAATATATTTTCTGCATCTTAAAAATAACAAACAATTTTATGTAAACATTAAACTGTATAGTTTAATATTGAGTTTTCCGTTGTTTTTTTTTACTTAAGCCTTTTTCGAGAAACGGTTAAAAACTTTTATTGTTCACTGAATAACATAAGCCACCGATTTAAACTGTATTTTTAATAAGTGAAATATATAAAAATCTAAAAGTTATAAGTTCATCATTTGTGAATTGAATCTTTTAAATTTTTTTATTGGACTTATAATTGGCTAAAAACTACTCGTTAGTTTTAATAATTTATACGCTTATGTGTGAACCCCCTGAAAATGAAAATAAAGTAACCCATTAGGAAAGATCTATGCAATTTTCGGCACTTTAAAAAACAATTCTGAAGTTAGACACACTGTCACATACAACTTTACCCAGAGCCAAAACGGTTTTTTGAACCGAGGGAATAAAATTTGCTCTGGGCCAAACATCTTTTTTTACTCATAGATGCTTTTGTAAAATGAATCTTATAATCATGTAGACTTTTAAAAATAGTAAAATACAATTTTTATAAGTCTTTATTATCAATATAGCGACAAAATAATCGTACTATAAAAACAAGTAATGCAATAATTTTTATGCTCATACTTGAAATATTCAAGAACCATTATGAATTATAAGTTAATTAATTTGGTGATACCTTAGCTAATTTAAAAAAAATTAGGTTGATTAAGTGAGTTGATTACTATAACTTCTTTTTAGTCATTTCTTGGTAGGAGACTATAGAGAAACGCAAGGATTCGATCTAAGACCAGCTGGCCCCAGTATCATCAACGCAACACAACTATAAAAATGGTTTAGATGAATCTTTTTAATAAAGTAATGGGAAACATTGATGAAAAATAATTTTTTAGTTTTCATTTTATACTTCTGTGGAGATGAAACATCTCATTTTAATAAGATTTAAAATAAAATAAAATTATTGCCCTAATGTTGCAACAAAAAAAACCATAAAATCCTAATAAACTTTAATTTTTTATGCTCCAATTTAACTTTTTATAATTATTTCTTGCATTTTTATAGAGAGGAACAAGATTACACAAAAATAAACTCTTACTACTAAATATTTGCGAAACTTATAAAATGCATGAAATACTTACAAACGCAGCAAAATTTTCACCTCAGTTTTATTACTCTGCCGTTTAAAAAATTGAAAAAATAAGTATTATAGTAGTAACAGGCTATTCTAGGTAAAAAATGAGGGAAAACAGAGGAGCTTGCAAATAATAATAGGGATTTAGCATTGAATTTAGCTATAATTATTCCCTTTTTTGTTTCTTTTGATTTTCGAAAGGAAAACGGCAAAAGCCCTTATGTTACAAAACAGCAGTAACGTTATGCTGTAGTGCTTAAAATTTACCTAAAATACTTTTTAAATGAAACTGAATTAAATTATTTACACTTAAATATCTTAAATCTGAATAAAAAAATCATTTTTTTCAAAAAAATTTTTTCTAGCCTGACGGTTTTAGACCGAAAAGTTTACAAAACATTAGGGCTATTACGCTGAAGATTTTACGTTTATAGTAGTAGTAGTAGTAGCAGTAGTAGTATTTGAAGATACAAATTAATCTGGTTAGGTTTCAAAAATCAAACCAGTAGGTGGAGGAATGGCTACAAAATGACAAGACAAACATTAAAAGGAAAAAACTTATGTTTGAACATAAAGATGGAGTTTCTCAACGAAAGGTAGCTAAAACATTCAATTATATTGAGCAACACATTAGTAAAACATTAAAAAACGATACAAAATTAAACCAAGAAAAAAAAATAACATTTCCAAAATATTCTGACCAGCAAAAAGCAGTCACTAGTACTAAGTGCAGTTGACTGTGTCAGAAATTTGAAAAATGTTTTATACTAGCGAGGTAAAATCTACTCCATTACTGTTAAATAACAAAAAAAACAAAATTATTTAAATATTACTTTTATGGATTGCTTTTTCTGAAAACGGCGTTTGTCAGCCCTATTTTGTGTCTAGTGGACTAGCTGTAAATCATGAAATGTACTGAAACAAATGCATTAAGAAGAAACTTAACCTACTCATCGATCATTATTATTCAGATAGTGCCAATGTATTCTGATCCAATTTGGTATTATCTGACTATGCAAAAAACAGTAATCCCGTGCCTAAACAAGAAAAAAGTGCATTTTGTTAAGAAAGCAGAAAACCCAACAAACTTGTTAAAATGTCGTCTTTTTCAAAAATATTTGGAGTATTTTGAAAGACCATGTCTACAAGATTAATTGGCATGCATAAAATCTTTAAAAACTACGCTCTGAATCAAGAATTGTCTTAATAAAGTTGATTATGGGCTCATACAGAGTTTAGCACAGTAAATGCTAGGCCGAGTTGATTAAGGTGGTACTAGCCCGACAAATTTCAAAATTTTCAGATTTTTTTTTTTCTAAATTTGAAAAATAGAATCATTGTAGATTTCAAAAATGTATAGTTTTACTATGTTTTTAAGTAATTTAGTGACAGAAAATGTTAATTTGGTAATATGATCTCAAAAAGAAGCCCTTAGCAACCGCATAGCAACAATAAACAATGCTTACTTTTGGGCTAACTTAAATTTCATCAAACAATTAATTTCTATTATTATTCTACATTTCGTATATATCTCCTTTGCTTTATATCAACTTTGCAAATACGTTAATTCCATTAATAATATTAAATTGAATTGTATAGTGAGAAGGAAGTGAACTTATAACAGTATATCAATAACAGCTTGTTATGATTATTTTATTGAATTTATTGCATTTATTTTTCACATTTTACTGCTTTATTCTTAGATGTGAAATTAAAGAAATAGCAAAAGAATAAAAAGAAATTATTTTCATGGAAATCAACATAAAATGTCTGATCAACAAAACATTTCACCTGAAAGTGCTTCTTATTCAAATATGTTTAGTAGTACTAATAGTACAAGTGCTAAAAAGTTGAACAAAGCAGTTAATTGTATTGGCAGTTCAGCTAAAAACAAACAGACATCTAACGACCTTAATTTTTTTATATTTATACATTTTGGCATTATGAAAGATTTATTTGAGGAGTTCTCACGCTGTTCTGAGTGTAGCTCACCTGTTAAGCTTACACATAATAAAAATGAACACAAAAGGTTTTCACTTAAATTATGTATAAAATGTAGTGTTTGTTCAGCATGCAGATTTTCTTATACTTCTCCTCAATATATACCTTTACAAAAAAGTAAAACTGTAAAAAAAGCACATGAAATTAACTATCGCGCAGTTATGGCTTTTCGCGAGATAGGCAAAGATCATGCTGGAATTGAAACATTTACAACAATGATGAATATGCCATTTTCTATTGCATTTACTACTTATAAAAAAATTAATAAGACTCTTTATTGTGCATATGAAAAATCTGCTGAAAAAAGTACCCAAAAAGCTGCTCATGAAGTGCGTCAAATGATTAACATCAATGCGTGTAGCAATGATATTGTTGACTGTCATATTTCTATTGATGGAACATGGCAAAAAAGGGGTTATTCATCCCTGAATGGCGTGGTATCTGCAATTTCAAAGGATAATAAAAAGGTCTTCGACTATTACACTATGTCAAAATTTTGTAAATCTTGTGAGATTTGGTCAAAAAAAAAGGATCAGCTGGTTATGAACTATGGAAAACAAGACATAAGTGTGCAATTAATCATCAGGAATCATCTGGTGCTATGGAGTCTGCTGGTGCTATTTCAATTTTTTGTTCTTCATTAGGTAAGTTTAACTTAAGGTACAGTCATTACATAGGAGATAGGGACACTAAAGCATACAGCAAAGTAAGGGAAGCAAGACCTTATGGAGAAACGTTGATACCAGAAAAACTAGAGTGTCTCGGTCATGTTCAAAAGAGACTTGGAACAAGACTTCGAAATTTACGTGCAATAAAAAAAAGAAAAGTTGAATGACAGTAAAACTCTCTCAGGTAAAGGAAGACTAACTGATGCAAGTATTAACTTAATGCAGAATTACTTTGGTATGGCTATTCGTCAGAATGATAAACTCTACCCTATGAAAAAAGCTGTACTTGCAGTTTTATGGCACTGCTGCGAAGGTGATGCAGCTAAGCGTCATCAATTTTGTCCCAGAACCAATACTAGCTGGTGCAAATGGCAAAAGGATAAGATTACAGGACAATGCACTTATAAAAACAAGTTAAACCTACCAGTTGCTATAAAAGACCTATTACACCCAATATTTATGGAACTTAGTTCGGACAATCTTTTGTTAAAATGTTTACACAGCTATACCCAAAATCCTAATAAGTCTTTTAATCAAATAATCTGGGAAAAATGCCCCAAAACACATTTTGTTTCAAAAAATGTTTTAGAGTTAGCTGTTTTCTCTGCAGTTATATCTTGTAATGGAGGTTACGTTTCCCATAAAGAAACATTTAAGCAACTTGGATTTCATTGTGGAAAATATTTCCTTTTCGGTGCAATTAAAAAAGACAAAAATCGCGTCATTCATATGGAAAGGAAGGAAAAAGAAGTGACAAAATCAAGAAGGAAAAAATTGAGAGGTATAAAAAAAGGATTTAGCAAGGATGACTCCTATGTGTCTGGAAATTTTTAAAGATATATATTGTTAAAGTTGTTTTATTTTGTTTTCTTGCGTTTTCTCTGTTAACAGATTTTTAAACTTTGAACAAGAATATCTTTTGAACTACTTTGAGATTATGGCTAAAATTTTCACAGATTGTTCATCAGGTTACTGTGAAGGGATTTGACCAAAAAGAGACTTTTATAGTTAGCTGTTGTCGAGATATTAACATTAGCAGCACAAATTTTACATAAAAATAAAAAATTATTTTTTAAAGTGCAGCCATTTTGATTCTGTAAAAGTTCTGATGGTGATTCTGGTCAAATCCCTTAATCAAC
The DNA here is from genome assembly GCF_038396675.1 of Hydra vulgaris. Lineage (NCBI taxonomy): Eukaryota > Metazoa > Cnidaria > Hydrozoa > Anthoathecata > Hydridae > Hydra > Hydra vulgaris. Next base: position 18,812,059 of record NC_088930.1, read on the forward strand.
ATGTTGTTAACCTTTTTGCAAAATTTTAGCTTCACACACTGACTATTTCATGAGAAATCCTTGTTTAAAAATGTAGTTAAAATTGTATATTTTTTGCTGACTCAGCATGTTTTCGAGTATACTAATACTTTTTATTATATTTACTCTAAATAATTTTTTAATGCACATAGTTTAAAAAAAAAATTGCATCAAAATTAAATAAATTGACTGTTTTAATTTTTATGGGCTAGTACCATAGTTATTTTGGAAAAAAAGAAGGTGAATATAAGCGTTTTTGTGTGTACTTTTCAAAACTTCAATAACAAGTTATAGTTAATAAATTTGTTATTGAATACCGTTTTTATTTTAAACGAAGATATTTCAGAAACTGCGATTAAAATTATGAAATTCAGAGGTACCGTAAAAGTGTATTTGCGCGCTAAAAAAACACGTATGCAAAGTGATATATATATATATATATATATATATATATATATATATATATATATATATATATATATATATATATATATATATATATATATATATATATATATATACAGCGTATTAACTATTTTTAAATATATTTTCATTTAAAAATATATTAACGATATTTCGCTGACATATTGTGGTCAGCGTCATCGGGTAATGAAAAAAAAAATTATATGAAATGAATCGTTTAAAAATGAAGACATAAAGTGTAAAATATAAAAACCAATATAATAGTGTATATAATATAATTTAAAAAAAACAATTTAATAGTGTCGTCAGTTAAATTTTTATCAAAATTGGTCAACAAGTTCTTATTTTAACATCCGCATCATCTTGATTGAGAACAACTTTCTCAATACCTAGCTTATGTCGAACTCTTGCTTTTTTATTCTCCAGGGATGGCCGAATTTTTATTACCCTATATTCTGGAACGACTGCCAAGGCCTTAGGGTTCATCCAATCAAAGTTACACCGGCAACAGCCGCGAAACTTTGGTTTAAACCTTTAAAGTGTTTTTTTAATTATTTTTTTTTAAGTTAAACAAAAGTTAAAAATATTAACTTTATACACTTAAACTTTTTAGAAATGACTTTTATTTAATCAAATGACTATAATTGTAAAACATAAAAAAAAGAAACAGTATAATAAAACATAATTCATGCTAATAGTAGGGTAAGGTTGCTAATATTGAACCGATGGGTTCTCACTCACGCTGTCAGGTGGTCGATTAAAACAGCCTTATAATATGTTTTTTGATTCATTGTTTATAATTTCAATAGTTGAAATTTCTTTATTGCCATCAGAAACACTTAAATCATTCCTAACATAATAAACAATGTTTTCATTTACATATACAAGAGTCCTCCGCCGCGTTTATTTACTTACCTACGGAGAGAAATTAATTTAAAATGAGGAATATAAAAGTTTGAAGTATTATTTAGATTTTTTGAAACCCACGTTTCAGTCAAACAAACTATGTTAAAACAATTTTTTGTTTCCTCCAACAAATTGAGAAATTTTTTAAAATTATTATTTAGGCTTCAAATGTTTACGTGGAGAATTCTAAATTTATTTAATTTTTTGTCGCAAACAATTTAAAAAGAAACACTTCTAATTCGCTTGGATAGTAATATGAACAATCCTTAAACGTGTCGTGGAGAAAATTTATATCGGGTTTTATATTTTCATTATTATTTATTTCAGAAAAGTTGAAGCTTATGGATTCGAAATCACTAGTCCCAGCTGTGCTTTTTTTAAGGGGTATTTATTTTTAGAAAAATTTCTTTTTAAAACTTAATGTTTTGGTTTCTAAATTCTCAGCAAAAAATTATATTTTATAACAGCATACTTGCCTTCACTGCGTAGTCTTTTTGCTTACTCCCATAACTTTTTGCTTACTCCCATTAGTTTTTCACGGCGTTTAGTGTTTTGTTTTTGTCTTGGTAATTTAATAGTTTCAAAGCTATTGTTCTTGGTATTTTACTATCTCTTGATTTGCCCATTCAATGCGCTCTTTCCTCAACCACTTCGCTGTCAATTTTTAGTTGTTTTTGAAAATATTTTTTACTGTATATTCACAGTCACTCCATGTTTCGTTAGGTTTTTCTTCAACTCCATCTATTCGTAGATTATTTGACAAGATCTGTTACAGTCGATTGTTTTTTTGTGTAAAATTTTAAAATCCTTATCATAACACTTTTTAATTTGTACTACCTTTTCCATTAGGCTTGTTTCTTGAAAGTTTAAAGTTATTTTAAGATCACGTGTATCTCTTTGAATATTCATCACATTCGATTTGTTGTTGTTTACATAAACTTCTAACTTTTCAATTCTGTCCGTTAATATTTTTAAGTTTGTACTCGATGCAAAACTTTTTTCTTGTTCTTTTAACAACTTCTCTGTCTCTTTGAGAATAGATTTTTTTGTTGTTCTAATTTATCGGTAATTTTTTTTCCTGTGTTTTTAATTGAAGTCTCTTTACTTGTATATCAATTTAAACATGCTGTAGAAATAAAGCACGTCTGTTCGCTTCGATAACTCATTTTAAAATATTTTAACTTGAAATAGATTTAGGTGATACTTGAATAAAAGAATACTAAAAAATAAAAATTTCATAGTTTTTCTTAATTTCCTTAACTTCAGCTACGCCCTTAGCAACAACTTTTATCACTGAAAGCCATCTAAAAGTATGTTTCCTTATAAACAAGAAACCCAGTGTTGGTGTCTTGCTGAGTTATTACATTATTTTATAGAAACTTAAATTGCATGCAAAAAGTCACCAAACCGAAAAATGTTTTAAAAAAGGTTTTTTTTCTCGAAAAGTTAGTTAAAGCTATTGGTGAATCAATATTTATTTATGTTTATAACCATATATTATGTTTATCTGATTTAGTCTTTGATGTGTTCTTTTTATCTTTTTTTATTAGAGTTGAAATTTGTTGTAGTTAACTTAATTGAATTTTTAATGTGTTATTATTTTTTTTTTGTTATATTTATAATTATAATGATTAACAACAACAAAAGCGTTTACTTTTCTGTTATTTATTATATTTCTTTCTCTTTTCTTAATAGTTATTTTAATAATAGAAAAATAGTTGAACTATGTAACAGAAAAATCTGGCTGTTACATATAAAATTTTGGCTGTTGATATAGTTACATATAAAACTTTTTTCATTGTAATTACATCTAGAGGAAAGAAAAACCCACCTGTTTTTACTTCTAAAAAGAAAATAAACCTATTATTTTTATCAACAAACATACCACTATCTTTTCAAATTATGATGAATTAGACAATTTAACTTTGAACTATTCTGACCCACCAAACATTGGTAGTCTTTCATCAACGACAATCATTGGTCCAATGACACGGGTTTTTTTACCCTATGTAGACATTTAAACCCAACTGTATATAATCCATTTTTCTATTTTTTTCTATTAACATTTTTACACAAGTTGTTACTTAGTAGCAATATGCCCGAATATTAGTCTAATAATTGATGTCTTGAGTTAGCAAAGGAAAGGCTTGCATATCCCATTTTTGTTGCAATGTTCAAACTGTAGTTGGCTTTAAACCTTTTATTCAAGTAAAGAATGTAAACGCAAAAGTAGTTAAAGTGGTAGACCTTTATAGAATTAAATTTGGTTCTGTTATTAGAATGAGGAAAGTTGAAAAAGGTCACATTGATTTAGAAAAGTTGCATATACATTAAACGAACCACCACCAATAAATGTACAACTATTTTTAATGAAGTTAATAAATATAATTAGCTGTTATATTAATTTAATAAATGGTACAGCAATGTACAAACATAATAAAGGAATATCCATTATTACCTTCACAAAGAAATAAAGCCCATTATTTAATGTTTGAGCAATTTGTTAATAAAAACTTCTTCATGACAAAACACAAAATAACAATAATTCACTTAAGGTGGTAGTATAGTAATTAGCAAAAAAAAAAAAAATAAACTTTTTCAAATTAAAAAAAATTCTACAATGTGTAATATAACATCAATAAGCAAAAAAAAAAAAAAAAAAAATTATGACAAATCTTCTTCAGCATAATTATCGCTGAAGGCCCATAAATGGGGTAAACTGCGACAGAGATTTTTCAAGAACCCTTATATATTTTTTATTGAAAATTTGGCTGGTGATATATTACATGTGGCATTGCAACATAGACTAGAAGATTTTGATATGGTCAAAAAAATCAAAAAATATTTGCATTTGTGTAAAATTTTGCAATTTTGGGGGTAATTTATGAAAAAAAATGATTAAAAATTACTGAACGAGAGAAGCAATAAAAATTATCCTAGTGTATGTTGTAGATACTAATGTAGTGAGTATGTGTGCCAAATTTCAAGTAAATCTGATAATTGGTTTTTCCACGTCGCAAACCCCAAATACATGATTTTGAGAAAAACGCAATTAAAAAAAAAAAGAAGAATAAAATAGTTCAAAATTCACCACTTTTATAAGTTACACCTTCCAGTTCTTCATTTTGGTCACAAAAACCTTTTTTTTATTGCTCTTAACTTTTTTCTTCTTGATTTTGCTTTAGTACTACATTGTTTTTCTGCTTTAATGATTCGTTTATTGTCTTTACGTAAACAGTAATTTTGCGCATTTACACCGAATTCCATTCCAAGCTCATTAAACAACTTATTTAAGAACTGCTGCCCTTCATTAAAATTTAGTACAGCTGAGGCTACTCCTATACTTAGTGCAGTTCTTTCAATAAATATATCTTTTGGGCATCGCTTCCATATCAACTGGTTTAAAGACTAATTGGGATTCTGCGTTTTTCCATGCAAACATTTTTCAAGAAGTTTATCGGAACCAAGGTCTATAAATATTGGTTTGATGGTGTTGCAGACAGCAACGGGAATACAAATATTTTCTTCATATGAAATTTTGCCAGTCAGTTTGTCAGACTGGAATTTGCACCAAGAATCTTTGGTACGCAAACAAAACTGATGACGCGTTTCGCCATCACAACTTTCAGAACAGTGAAAAAGTACAGTTGCAACACTCTTTTTCATTCCATATAAATTTCCAACGTTTTGCCTTATTGCCTTACCATAATAATTTTGCAATGCATTTATAACATGTTCTGTTAAGCGACCTGCTCCTCCTAACTTTTTGCCATCACATAAAGTTTCTTTATTTTGTTTTTGTAAGTTTCTTAATCTAGTACCAACACGTTTTTGAATATGCCTAATGCACTCTGCTTTTTTTATTTCAAAATCTCCATACGGTTTTTCAGAAACGACATTAACATATGAACTGCTATCTCCATCTCCTAGAAACGTTGTATATCTCAAATTATTTTTTTTTTCAGAACGCAAAAATATTTTTATTGAACCGCTTGATTCCATAGAGGAGGTTGAACCGGTATGACTGATTTTGCACTTTTTATAATGTAAGGAGTGAAAATCATTATATTCTTCATGATGTGTGTATTTTTTTAACTCCCATATAGAACACAACTTACAAGTTTTTGTTTCTATTTCGTAATCAACACACTTACCATTTTCTACAGCAACAGCTGTTACTAATCCATTGTTTGAGGTGTATCCACGTTTCTGCCATGATCCATCGAACCCACAAATAATATCTTTAGATGTTTCATTGATTGATAGTAACTCATTTGCTGCATTTGACATGCTTTTGTCCACCAAACTTTGATAGACATCCAACATTATGTGCAATGTGTCATTATAGCAGTTTTTATTCATTGGAGGGTTCATGTTCATAATTCCACAAAATGTTTCTATTGCTGAAAATCCCTTACCCATTTCACGAAATGCAATTACTGTACGAGTCTTTATGTCAAAGCGTTTTCGTCCAACACAATTAATTTTTTTATCCATTTTAGCAGATGAAAAAAAAATCGTTTCCCATTCACAATCACTGCAACAAATTTTTAGTCCAATACTTAGGCCATATATTTTTTTGAAGAATCAAACTGCAAATTTACTAACTTGTTACATTCTGGGCATTTAAGGACCATTATTGCTTTTTTAAGTAAACCAAAGTTCATAATAAAGTTAAAGTCTTCATTTATCTGTTGAGGTTCATTTACAACTTCTTTGTTGAACAACTTCTTGTAGGATGAGGAACATGGTATGTTTTCAACTGAAGGTATGGCTACGGTTTCATTATTTTTGCAGACATTTGTATGTCTGTTTCCATAAAACTTTCTTTTCTTATTTTGGTATACTCTTTTAGAAGATTGTTTTCCTTTCGTTCGACCCATTACACTTTTATTAAAATAAGATATTTTAAAAATTGACTGATGTATGCTACACTATAGACTATTGGTGAACATATAAAGAGCATAAAATAGCAATAAGGCGTGCTCATTCGCGTATAAATCGAGTCAATAAACAAGAAGTAACTGCTGATTAACAATTTTCATTATGAAAGTTTAGCATGAAACTGTTTTTATCGCTTATTTTATATAACTTTGATTGCAAAAACCCGTAGCAACCTGGTAAATAAAGCGTTGCTATGGATAAAAATTGATATTGAACAATTTAAAAGCAATTTCAGAGGTATATACTGATTTTTTTATTATAAAGCAAGATAAGATTTCGACTCTACAATAGTTATATTAGCTAAAAAATGTATTTTTGAAAAAATGAATTTTTCAATTTTAATTACTATACTACCACCTTAATGGAATAGTTTGAAAAAGATGTCCAAAGGATATCTAAGTTAGTAAAATCACTGCTATGTTAGGTGCAGATTCTGCAGTTAATAAATTTAATAAAGTTCAACTGGGTTTTTAAAGATTTTAGATTGATGTTGTTTAGGTGTAGCTCCAAGTAGGTCCAGAATTTTATGGGAGCAAGTTCTGTGTCTCAAATAATGAACAATGATTAATGTCAATAGAAATGGAATTGCTAAGCAGCAGAGAAAGCATATTTGGGAGGTGCGTAAATATTTACAAATACTAACAAATTAGAAGAAGAACTATAATACTGTTATGGTTGTCATCAAGGAATATTTTATTTTACTTTATTTCTGATGATCAATAATAAAAACAAGATTTTTTGAAGATATTGAAGAAATCTATGTTATTACCAAAATAGCATTTATTTTAAATTTAAAATTTTTAGACATAAATTTTGAATAGTCTGAGCTTTGCACTTGAAACTTTGTATAATGGTGACTTTTTATAAGATACAGGTTTAGAACCAACATTTTTTTTGAAAAAATATTTTTGGACTAAAGTAAGCAAAGCCATAAAGTTTGATTTTTCATAAGCAAGATGTTTAAATTTTAATTTTTTTAGATCTAGTAATGCAATCAGGCCAATTCTGCTTCATTACCTGTATTATTATAATATAACCAAACTGTAAAAAATTTGAGATCATACTACAGATTTTTTATCAGAATTTGGTGAACCGCAAAGAGATCATTTTGTGACGATAAGACCCAAAAAAGAGTTTTTATTTTATTTTTCTTTCAAAGTTTAGTTAACAGTATATATATATATATATATATATATATATATATATATATATATATATATATATATATATATATATATATATATATATATATATATATATATATATATTATATATATATATATATATATATATATATATATATATATATATATATATATACAGGCGCAGATCCAGCATTTATTGATGCTTGAGATACCATCCTGACATAAAACAAACTCCAAAATTTTATATGATTATACTTATGTTTAATAAGGATGCTTTGCAAAAAATTGCAGTGATTGGAGTCTGGGAACAAAAAAACTCTAAAGTTTTGTCCACAACTGCCCCAAACAAGAGAGCAACAAGTTGATAAAATATTTCTTTTACTCTTAAATAAATTTATATTCATCGATAAATTCTAAACTTCATACAATATTCTCTTAGTGTTTAAAAATTATGACTTTTCAAAGTTTGAAACACCCTCAATTTGAGGGAGTGACAAATTTTAAAAGGTCATAATTTTTGTACGCTAAGAGAATATTGTATGAAATTTAGAATTTATCGACGAATATAAATTTATTTAAGAATAGTACAAAAAATTTTTTATCAACCGTTGCTCTCTTGTTTGGGACAGTTGTGGCCATCTTTTTAGGGCTTTTTTGTACCCAGACTCCAATTCCGATTCTCACCGGTTCATATATATATATATATATATATATATATATATATATATATATATATATATATATATATATATATATATATATATATATATATATATATATATATATATATGTATATATATATATATATATATATGTATATATATATATATTGCATCAAAATAAAATTGTAAGAAATAAAGAATTTGAGTTTTTCACCCAAGTACAACCTTAATGGGCAGTTAAATTGTTACTACCAGGAATTAATTTTTTGGAAAGTTAATCCGTTTTGTCACTCCAGACCTAATTTACTTTATTACATTTTAATATCGATTTTTGCTAATTAAGCCTTATTTTTTTTTATTTAAATTAAATTTTCGTTCTGATACTTTGGTAAATAATAAGACATTACTCAAAATTATTTACTTGAGTACTTTACTTACAAATTTTTTACACTGCTAACATAGCACAAATTCTATATGCTTAATAGGGATGTACCGAAGTTCCGGCTGGAATTTGTGTCTTTTAGATCAATTCGATTTTGGCTGGATTTAAAGTTTTGTTTTAATTTTTTTTTTTTTTTATGAAATGTGATACAGGCAAATTCGAAGACTATTCGGTATTTCGCCGAATAATGCAAACTATTCAAATATCGAGAATTGCAACAAAAACAAATATCGAATTGCAAAAAAAATATCGAATTGCAACAAAAACAAAAAACGAATTGCAAAAAAATTTTTTTTTTTTTATTCTGAAAAATTATTGGGATATTTGATACTTAATATTTTTAATCGTCTGATGAGAGCAAATGATTGCAAACTCCTCATAAATTATACATACTTTCAAAAATAGCAATTTACTAAATACACTACCACCGGTAAATAATAAGAAAGTGTTAGCAAGTTCTACTATTTAACATCTATAGGACACGATTATCACAGTTGTAAGGGTTTGTTGTCCAATTTTAAGCAAACAGTTTCATTTAAAAACTGATTTCATTTGCAATCAGACTTTTCTTTTCCTTATTTCATATGCAAGCATATTTTCTGTAGAGATTGGTTTGATCGTTTTCACTTACAAAATGCGAACCGCGAACCGGTAAAATGCGAACTTTTTTGCGAACCATAATTCTATTGGTAGTTATTGATGCAATATTTTTCATTTATTGTTTGCCATTAAAACAAAAGATGATGTGAAACAGCCTTTTGTGGAGAAGGATTAACCTTTCACTGATTTAATCTTTTGAAATATTTTTTGAAACGCGTATAAATAAAAAGGTAAAAAATAACTACATCTGTCCAACAACATCTGTTGAGTAGTCCAACATCATCTGTACACTTTTGACACGATCATCTGTATTTTTTTTTACTCAAACGACACCTATCCAATATCATCTGGAAGTTCAATGACCCCTAACAATATATTTAGGAAGATGTAACTACATATAGTAATTTTTCTCCAAGTCCAATAACATCTGGAAGAATTTACTCTAGATGTAATTACAATGAAAAAAATTTTATATGTAACTACATCTGGTTCAAGTAATGCATTTATATTTAATAATTTTTTCCAGATGTAACTATATCTGAAAAAAAAACCATATATGAAACTACATCTGGTTAAAATAATGCATTATAATTTAATAAAATCCTGTAGATATATTTAATATAATTGATATAACTACATCTTTAAAACTCATAATTGTATTTGTACAGATTTAGTTATTCTTAACATAATTGCGAAGATGTAACTACATCTGTAAAATTTCAAAATGTAGTTGCGCAGATGTTGTAATACTTAGATAAATGAAAAGATGTAACTACATCTGTTGTAATCATATACTTTTTACACAGATGTTCTAAATATCAATGAAATTTCAGATATTGTTGGACAGATGTTATCATATCTCAGTGTATTTACAAATGTAATTATACTTCATTATATTAACTGATGTTGTAGGACGGATGTCTTTAGACGTAGCTAAAACTGATATTGCCAACCTGACACTTCAATGGGTCGTGTACCGTTAGTTCGCTAACGCAGCAGCCAGTTGGTTTCTTGATTTTATACATAAAACAGAGAGCGCTCTTTTCGCTCTCTCTCTCTCTTGCATTTCATATTATTCAACGTGACTTGGCGCGATCCAAGATTTTATTGTAACGAGTCGTATCTTCAACAAATATATTATAAAGAAATCTTATCTGTGATTTAATAATAGAGTCCCTTCTAAACTCCAGAGATCGGAAACTTGAAAATTGTCACCATATATTTGTAACATCGCTTTTCGCGACATCTCTAATTTTAAGTGCAATCTAAAAATTTACTTACCTATAGTATTCGTAACGTATATTCTACGCACATTCGGTACGTAGAAAAACCACTGGTTGGTGACTCCTTGAATACTTTTAACGGTAACGGGTCGTTAATACAAAAATTTTAAAAGATGAGATTTTTACTTTAATCCTTTTAACAACGCAGCCTAGTTAATATCTTTGATTCTATAAGTTGCATCATATTTGCTTTTTATAAATTATTTAAATATATAATTCCAATACTTTAAACAAATTCTAACATTTAAAACTCGTTGTTAGTAAAAAATTTTTATTCAAGTTACATTTTAGCTAATGGAAACTAATAACTTTTTCGCATTTACGACAACCCCCTTTTTCTCCGCTGACCTAAGCATTATTAAATATAAAATCAACCCTTAATAAACAACCCCCTCCTTTCTCCGCGAACCTAAACACCACAAAATCAACCACTCACCTTTCCTTACGGAAATTTAAAATTAAATTCGACATTTTTGTCAATAAAAAGAAAAATCCGCCATCTTTAGCGAACCCGCCGCGTACGTGTTTGTAACGTTCCTGAGTAACCCCCTCCACCCATCCATACGTACAAAGCTTTGAGTCTGTCGAAGATCACATGCCAAAAAAAATCTGCTGCAACCATGATTCTCATTTAAAAGCATCAAGCCGTAATTGTTTAAAATTCAAAAATTAGAAGCGTTTATTTTAAAAACTACTGCAGGAAAATTGAAATTAGTCATTTAATATATTGAATATTATATTACTCATTTATGACATTTATTATAAAAGTGATAACCATTAAAATTGATTATTTTCAGCTTCAGTATTATTGAGAAATAAAAAATCCATTGAAACATCTAAATATTCTCGAGTTGAAACTTTTAGCGGTTGCCTGAAATCCATTCACCTTAATTCAACATAAAATTTAGCTGACGTCAAAAAACTGCTGCAAAAGATAATTAATACTTAATTCAAAACTTTTATCATAACTGGTTTCTATAGCTTGAAATCGGAGAACTGGCCTAGATTAGAATCAAATTTTTTTTACTGAAAAAGAACAGAAAAAGAAAATTTAGAAGTATTTATTATTAAAAAATGAATCCAAGCCTATATTCACAATCTCTATGCAAAACAAACTGCATGTATAACGATAAAATCGAGGGTTTCTGACTGGTACGTAGGAATGTTTTAATAGCCTACATATAAAAAAAATTTTGTGGAATAGTTAAACCTAATTGACAGTTTCAATTCTCTGAAGCATGCGGCTTCATAAATTTACTTCCTTCTTCCACTATGATTACCAGAAACATTATGGTGCAATCTTCTTATTGACTTAATTCTTATTTTCTCGCAACCTTGCGGCTTGCTAACTTACTTCTTTCTTCAAAGAACTGAAATAAACAATGGGAGAGGATAGAAAAAAAACCCAATAACTGTTAAACTACGATCACTTTTGGGGGAGGAAATAAACGACCCAATATTAAAAAAACAAACAACTTTATACAAATAAAAAGATTATGAGTAAATTTTGCAATTAACGATCTTTAAAAATTTTAACCTACAGAAACCCATTAAACATTAAAAGCGTTAAAAAAAAAAACAGAAAATCAATAACAACCAAATAACGTTATGGACACACTCACTTACTTTTAATATTTTATTAATTAATTCATTCTCATTTGAACCTTTTTCACACGGCTTGCAGCCAAAACAAACTTCTTAATCTAATAAAAACCTATGAAATCTTCTATCTTCTCGAATTCTTATACTTCTCCATTTACATTTCCTTCAAACTGAAAGATAATGGAAGCAAATTTAATTTATTAAAAAGGATTTTCAAAACTCCCTTTGAAGATAAAGACGCAAACAAGACTCCATGAATCATTAGAAACTCTATTATGAGGTTGTTATGACCATACATTATGTACACTGTTAAAACAAATCAAAGAATGTGCTACAATAGTCTAAGGAACTGATTGTTGTCTCCTAAGTCCAAAGAAACTTGATCAATCAATGCCAGATGAGAACTTCTTTCTTTTGTTCAGTTGCTACTTTAACGATCTAAAAAATTGTATTTAATAATAATTTAACTTTATTCACAACAAAACTTTTAAATATTTAAACCTCTACTATACTAATATACTAAATATAAATTTATTATTATATTTATAAAATTTAAAAAAACTAAATTACAAATAGCCAAAATCACAATAAATATTACTAAAACTAAATCTTACAATATGGAGATCTTGATCGAGATCTAGAACGAGAATATGATCTTCGTCTATAACCACGGAAATTACTTCCTCGATAACGAGATGACCTAAAAATCATTACAGGCGAAAAAATTAATTAAATTTAAATCAATTAAAGTGTTGTACATTTTAATCACTAATGGTGATTTAAATACTCATTATGATTTGCTTCTAATTATAAACAATTTAAAAACGATTGAAATAGGATTTTATCTAATACTCAATAAAAATTAAAAAACAAATTTTGATAAGACTCATATTTTTTTTACAGTAATTCATAGAAATTTAAACAATTTAGAATTGCTAAGAAAATTCAGCTAATGATAGGTTAAAACATGTTTTTAACCTATATAACCATGTATAGGCTACATAAAATCTTACTGGGTTGGTCTTCCCATATATACTCCAGGCGTAGGAGTATGAGCTCGCTGAGTAATAGAAAAGTCAACACGAATACGTCTTCCATCAAGTTCAGCACCATTCATTCTTTCTTTAGCCTGTTATAAAACATATGTTTAAGAACACGAAAAAAGAGTTATGTGAATATAAAACACATTAACTTACATCTTCAGCTTCTGAAATAGATGACATATTTAAAAAAGCAAATCCTCTAGATCGACCCGTCTAAAAACATTTAAAAAAATTATTTATAATGAAAAGATAAAATTATATATACTATTAGTAAAACTAATTACATTATGATCGTGCACAACATTGCAATCAACAACACGCCCATATCTTTCAAATGCTTCTCGAACTTCTCTATCTGTTGTGTACAAACTCAAGCCAAACACTCCTAGACATTTCCCTGGAGGAGGAGCTTCCTTTAAAAAAATATCTTATTTTTAAACTAACAAAACTTATTTAAACTACTACAATTTATTTAAAATTGGAGACAAACATTGTAAATGTTGTATAAACATGTTAAATAAACTGTTAATTCTAAAACTTAATAACACTCACCCTGTTGCCAATGTGACGCTTTCGATGAGATAGTGGCGACCTGCTTCTAGATCGATTTCTACGATTTTAATTATTAAACATAATAAGCCCAAATAATAACAATCAGGGGTATCGCTTATTAGAAGGAGAGGGTTCCAAAAAATATCCAAATTATTTTAAATATTGCTACCAATGTTGTTTTTCTAAAATACTGATCATTTTAGGTTGAGTAGGATAGAATTTTATTTTAGGTTGAGTAGGATAGAAAATGACAGGGTTTAGAGCAATGATAAAGCTTAATAGCCTTATCTTATAATTTTTCAAGATACCCCTGATTACTACCTCATAATATGCATTAATTTGCAAAATTAACCACTACCTTTTTATCTGTTTGTCAAAAGCTGTCATAAGTCTGCAAAGCTTTATCAGTTTTATAGCAAATCAATCAGTTAAAAAACTTTTTATTTATTAAAATTTTGAAAACTAAAACAAACCTGCTTCTTCGTCGAGATCTTGATCTGCTACGAGAATTTGATCTAGAATATGATCTTCTACGATTTGGGGTCTTTGAACGAGACCGACGAGGAGAATAGCTTCTGGAGCGTGACTTAGCACGAGATCTACTACGTGTTCGCGATCTAGATTTTGACCTAGATTTTGATGGAGATCTTGATTCAGATTTTGAGTGGTTTCGAGGCTTAAAATATAAAAAAGCATAACTTGAAAAAAAATTCAGCGTTATTATATGAAAAGTTTTATTAAACTTGTTTTCATCAGCAACTGCCCAAATAAATCCGCCTGAACCCCAACTTATTACAAATATAATTCTCTGTGCATAAGAAAAGAGGAGATGAGTCAAAAAATGTCAAAAATGAGTTATTAAGAGGATTTAAATAATACTATTACAAGGTATTAGGAAAAAAATTTTTTAATATCCCCTCAAAAACTAAGCATTCAATTCATCATACAAGGCTTGAAATTGTACTTTTTAAAAAAGTTTCAACTGCACCAATTTCAAATTGCTTCTGCTGTAAAGTGACATTTTACGACTTATCTCCCTTTTCCCTTTTTTTAAAGTAGTTTTTATAAATCAAAAGCCCTGTTTTAATGTAGTTAAATGATTTTCATATCAAAAATAAAGACAAATTTATAACTAGAGTTAACATTTTTAAACATAACCTCTTTTCACTTTTTTGCTTTTAATGAAAACTACAAAATCAAATTCTCTTCTGCCCTTTAAACTGTCATTGACATTAAAAATATTATAATTTAGCTTGCAAAAAAATGTAAACAGGAGAGCAACAAACTATTTAAATTAAGTTTATAATTAAACTTTGTACAATATTCTGGTTGATTGACAGAATTTTTTTTTAAGAAAATTTTACTAGTGGTGTCCCCTTTACTACTGGGTTGTTACTACTTAACAAACTTAGGTAACATTAAAATAATCCTTATTTAAGTTATGTTATCCTTTAAAACTTTAAACAAAAATTAAACTTTTAAACAGCATCAAAAAATCATTATTCTTAAAAGTTTTGAATCTTAATCATTTTGTGATTAACTGTTATTATGAGCTAACAAAATTAAGACACATTATGTGTCATTAGTTATTGTAAGTTGTTATAGCAAACTTAGTAGTCATAATAAAAAAGAAAAATGAAAAAAATGAAAATATCTTTAAAGCAAGCCTTTCCAGGATACGCGTGCAGGTTTTTTGTTTGACCACAAGCTAGTATTTTATTATAGACAACTACAGACTAACTACAGACATTCCATGCATAAAGATAACGTCCTATCCAAATGAGCTAAACATGGGTATATAACTATATAGTACAAAACAAAATACATAAAAGTAAACGCGTGCATTACATAGATGTTTTCTTATAGGGACAATACTTACTACATTAAAAAATTTTTAGTTAAACTTTTAAATAAAAGCCTCGAAAGGCTTTTATTTAAAAGTTTAACTAAAAAATCAATATTATCAAAATTAAGTAATTATTATACGAAATAAAATTATGCCAGAAAACAATTTAATTACTAATTATCTTAAATTTAATAATTATATTAAATAATAAAAATATGCCAGACAACAACCAAGAATTAGCACTTTTCAAAGTAAAAGTTTCTTTAAACTAGAAAGTATATACATTATAACAAAATATAAACTAGAAAGTATATACACTAAACAAAATATGAACAATAAAATAACTCATTAAAAAAAATAAAAAAAATAATACAATTAATCAGCTACTAACTTGTAAGTTTATAGTTACTAATATTTATTTTACTTTACAGATATTTGTTTGCACATAAAAAAAAAATGCATAATAGCTCAATCATTTGCTTTGATTCTGGACAACAGGTATAGTAAAACTGATTACTAGGGTACTAAATAAACCAGATTTTTTTTGAAAATCTTTAATCTCATCCCCTAATTGTGCCCAATATAATACTGACATCATAGCTAAATATTTTATATATAGTTAGGCTGGGCATACACTAAATACATCTCATGTGAAAATGTAACAAGTTTTAAGCACCTCAAAATACTAAATTACAGAGTCTACATCACTGGATGCACCAATCTCAAAACTTTTAAATTGTTGGTGACATTTTGTTTTTCAATGCTACTATAAAAATAAAATGCAACTGGTTTAAATCATTTTTAAATAGAATTATTTACTTGTCTGCATAAAATATGATGGGTTTCTGGCATTGTGACTAATATATTTCATCATTATCACCATAAACAAATCCTCCTTTCATGCTTTAAAAAGTAATATATTCAAATTTTTTTTTAAGTAAATAATAAAAGCTAAACTTGACACTACCAGGCTTTGTTAAGAAGCATTACGCTATTTCATACGTAATTATATGCTATCTACATACGTAAATACGCTATTAATGTAAGAAATAGCGATTTCATTTTTATAAATTAGATTATTATTATTTAAACACTAAAAAAATACATATAAATAAACTAACCATACTAAAGTACTTAATGCACTTATAACAGTATATAAATAAATTGCCAGATAAACCATAATCATGCATGTAGGCAAAATTATTGGATTTATTAAAAATATTTACGATAATTTTTTATAGGAATTTCTATAAAACAAACTTATGAAAAAATGATTTCTTTTTTTTAAAAAAAACAACTTCGCTTCCAACAAGGCTGCAAGCAGCCACTAATTAAAGTTGGAAGTTACTGAAAGAGAAAAGATGAAGATTGAAGAGCAAGATAACGATTGACTGACAACTTAAAGGATTGCAAATTATATGAATCAGGAAAACAAGACGAAGGAAGCGAATTCCAAAGAGCCGATGTTTGAGGAAAAAAAAACTAGACGAATAAGCATTTTTGGAGTTTTAATTTTGAAAATGCTTTTTTACACATTTTTTCCTTAACATCATTTTTCTATGATTATTGTAAGATATTTTTAATGATTAACTAGCTTAAGAGTAGTATGGAAAGATTTTGTTATAGCCAAATCGTTAAAAAAATGCCAATTGTTTTCATTTTTTGATTTTTAAGTAATTCAACCATAAACGATTTCCCCCTTATGTAAAAAAATAAACATAAGAGGAATGCTTAAAAAAAAAGTTTAAGATTAAGTTGAAGTTTAAAAAATCACAATCACTAAAATCACTAAAACTGCTATTATTTGTTACCTTTTTTAAAATGTTTTACAACACTGTTTATATTATAGAACTTTTTTATTGTCATCAAAATTCAATTTAAAAGATCCCAGACCTCTCAAATGCGTTTCGTTCATATTAAAGAGAATGTTAAAAAAAAATGTTTAGGCTTAATTTTCTCTGAATGAACTCGACAGAGTAACTAACATAACAGAGAAGGCAACAAAGGTCGCCTTCTCTGTTATGTTGCCAAATAACCTCCATAATATATTATGACTATTTAGCTTACAATAAAACAAGTGAACTTAGATTAAAAAAAAAGTTAGTTTTTCTTGATATGCATTTATTCTTATGTTTTTATCAAAAAATGCATTTATTCCCTATAATATGTACACAATGTCTCAGAAGTTTGAGATCTCTTTGATGTTTTGACGAGTATATATATACAGGGTTTCTGCTAATATTTTAAGATGGATTTCCCAGATTTGTCACTCATCCAATACTTGCTTTTCCTGATCTACTACCTATTTTCCCTGATTTAATTTAAAGTTATCTAAACTCAACTTCAGAAAAAATAGATAGACATTTTTTTAGAAAAAAGATCTACAACTGCAAAATATAAACATTAATGCAATGAATATTGAAAGTACCAAATATAAATAATAATACATAAGTATTCTTATATTTAAAAGATATTGATGATTCTTGTTTGTATAACAGATGTATGGATGTTTAATATACAAAAATCAAATGCTAATGTATTGAATATTATATACAAGTTTTTGAAATTGACTTTTACTCTTAGAAGAATTTTAAAACCATTACAAATAAAACTATATTTCATGCTAATTTATTGATTTACACTTAATTTTTTTTTAAATATTTTCAATTATTTTGAACTGTGAATTTTGTGTTGATTTGAGATCAAATAAAACGGATATATATGGTCGAAAACTGCATTAATTAGTATTTTATAGGATTTAAATTTAAAAAACCTTTGAAAATTCTTAAAAATTGCATTTTTGTTCTTAAATCCTGACTAATGTGCTACAACAAGAAAGACTTAAAAAATAAATATTTACTGCAAGTTATTGGCTTCATAAATATGTAGTTTCATATACTTACTTAGTCAAAATCGTAAGTACAAAGCACAACAAAGTGATTCTTATCAGCACGTATCTAAATTATTTAATGTTATCTAGCTATTACCTTTTTTATATCATAAAGTAGACTGATACTATTGTAAATCATGGAGTAGATTCCGATACATATAGAAATCAATTTCAATGATTCTGCTCAAATAATAAATTTTAAATAATAGAATTTCCTTTTTTTTTTTATACATAAATTATATCATTTTTATAAAGTCATGTAAAAATTTAGAAACTTACAATGTAAATTTAAAATATTTTTCATATTTCAAATCATTTATTATAATTTGTAACATTTCAACACAAAAAAGGTACTTAGGTAATTGAATTTATGAAAATGAAAAGTTATTCAAGATAAGTTTTTACTTTTGCTACATTATTTGTAAATGAACTAATACTGCAGAACAAGAGAAATTGAAACAACAAAGAAGATTAAAGTAAATTTTTTATAAAATACATCCGTTAAGGATATTATATTACGTTAAAATATGATAAAACTTAATGCCTCCTACCGCCATATTTTAGCATGAGCAGTCCTTCTCCTTCACCTACGACTGGTACTATGCATTATGGGAAATTATTTAAGCCAAAGCGCGCATATTTAAAGCTAGAGTTTCACAAGCAAATAAATTGTCAGAAATTGTTTGGACAATCATTTAATCGCTTTCCGATTCACTTTTTCTAAAGAGCCGTCGTCATTAAGATCCTGAGAACCAGGACCAACGATACAGATTATGAAATAGGGGGAAGGGGGCACAATTTCTAATTCTTAAGAAAAGACATCTATATCTAGGATTTTCTTAAAATATTTTCTTAATTTTTATCGGTATTCTTTGAATACGGATAAAACAAAATTTTTACTTTTTTACCCAACCTATACAAAAAAAGAGAATCCAAAATATCTTGCCTGATTTATTAATTGACAATACAATCATAAAAAGAGAAAAAGTTACAAAATTCTTAGGAGTCATGATAGACGTAAACTTATCTTGGAATCAACAAATTGATAATATTTCCATGAAAGTTGCTAAAAGCATTATAATTCTATATAAAGCTAGATATATACTAAATAAACACCAACTAACTCAACTATATTATTCATTTATTCATTGCCATATAAACTATGCTAATATTATATGGGGAAGCGCTCATAAAACCAAACTTAAATCTCTCTATCAGAAACACGCAGCTCGCATAATTAATTTTGCAAATCGTTTTTCAAGCTCAACACCACTTCTTATAGAAATAAAAGTTTTGAATATATACGAACTAAATATTTTTAATATTTTATGTTTTATGTTTAAATGTAAAGAAAATGTATCTCCTAGTGTATTTATAAATCTCTATAATTTGAAACCCAAAAACAAGTATGAACTTCGTTGTAGTAAAAATATTCAAGAGCCATTTCGCAAAACAAGTTTTGTATTTCTTATCGTGGTCTATTTCTCTGGAATAAAATAGTATTACCTAACTTTGATTTTTCTTTCAAGTGGTCTTTTTCTTCCTTTAAAAAGAAATTAAAAGAAATAATATTTTCAACACAAAATATACTCATCTTTTTTTAGTATTTCAAGTTAGTATGATTTAATACATTATTTTTGTTTACTGTATAAAGAATATAATTTATACAACATATATTGAATACTTTATATTATATTGAGAATGTTATATACCTACATTATAAAATATTATGTTAAAACTTGCTTAACATCTGAAGAGTATTATAACGCATATGTAATTTTTTAATGTACGAATTTTTTTTTTATATAGATTGTAAAGGGCTTCATGATAGGATCATGTGATCTTCTGGAAGTCCTACCAGTAATATATTCTTATAAATTTACCTTGTTCATATTATTCTGGAAAATAAATTACAAAAAAAAAAAAAAACTTACAAAATCATGATAGCAAATACAAAATCGTGATAAGTTTTTGTAACTATTAACCAAACAAGATCCAGCAATAAAATATACTTCAGAAAAAGAAAATAATAAAAAGGAATTAAACTTCTTGGATATAATTGCAATCAACGCTAATAACTTATACTATGACGTAAAAATCCACCGAAAGTCGGCTATCACTAACATACAAATAAAACTAACGCTAATCCAAAAATAGTTATGGTTGCTTTTAAAGGTTTGTATCTCGTGCCATTAAAATTTGTTTCACAAGGTATCTCAATAATAAAACAGAATTTTGAGTAAAAATGTTTGCAGGAAATGGACACGATAGATTAAATTTATTTAATCTATCATGACTATTTTCTGCAAACATTTAGTTGGGTGAGTCAAAAAACAAAACTTTTGAAAATGTCCACAACATGCATATTGATGTCTACTTCATGATAAAATAAAATTCGGTAATTCAAAATAAGCTAAATATTAAAAATTATCTATGGTAACCTGTAGCGTATCAACGCAAAAGCCCCCCCTCCTGCAATACTTTACCCTGAACCCCAATGTTACTTCCCTTTTCTTAACCTTTTTGACAAAGATTATACATAAAAGCAAAAACGTTATTCTTAAATATAGTTTTAACTTAATGAAATAAAAACCAGTATGTGACACTAAATAAGTCTAGTAAGTAGAAAATCTAATGAAAGTTTTTTTCTTGTCTTCTTAGCTGCACTATGGTCTATGGTTCCATTTAAATCTAATTGAACTGCTATTTCTTCTTCAATAGCTATTTGGTTTAGATAAAATGTTTTGCACCAACGTTGTCTTTACTGTGTTTTAGTTCTTTTTAATTTGCTCAAGGATCTTTTTGCAGTTGCCACGAAAAAGGGCGACTTCAAATATAACATATATTTATATTTGTGAATAAGCAACTTATATCATAATATGTTATTGCAGACGCGGGTAAAATGCGAAAATTTTCCAAATCTTATTGCTGCTTTAATTAAAAACCTTAGAAAAGCATCACTCTTTTGCATGCTCCTTGAAATTATTTGATGTATGTACTAAACCTCCTAACCATATTTTACACTGAGTACTCCCGCACTTTACCTGGTAAATTTTTCGCATTTTGCAAATGCCTTGTTTTTGTTAACAACTTGAACCTGAAATACTGTACACATCTTTAATCTTCGTTATCAAAAATTTTTTCCGTTTAGAAAATCGTTCCCTAATTTGCGAAATGATTACATTTTTATTATTGCCATTATTGTAGTTGTAGCCGTAAATAATTCATATAAAGTATACATGCTTAAAGATTTTCATTTTTGCAGACTTTACGAAGTGCCTCAAGTATATAATTTTCATTATATAAACAAGCATCATCAAACATTGTTAAAACCTTTATTATTAGGAGGTTGTTTTTTTTTTTTTTTTTTTTTTTTTTTGAATTCATGAATTCATTTAGAGATCGTTCACATGTATAAAGGATATTATTATCTCTTGATAACATCGATCCTGCGCCCGCAGGATTTTTTTTAATGTTTTAGATATGACACGTTCAGACATTGTGCAAACTCTAAAGTTAAGTATGTTTATGACTGGGCCAAATCAGCCCCTCAGTATTATCTTGTTCTATCTACAAATGTAATAAATAAAATGTTCTATCTAATATATAAAATAACCACGCAAAGAAATTATATATAACCAAATACAATGTTCTATGTAGTATAATATATTATACTATATCAGTTAGAACATTGTATATATATATATATATATATATATATATATATATATATATATATATATATATATATATATATATATATATATATATATATATATATATATATATATTTATATATATATATATATATATATATTTATATATATATATATATATTTATATATATATATATATATATATATTGTATTTATTTTATATATTAGATAGAATATTTTATCTATTACATTGTAGATAGAACAAGATAATATTGAGGCGACGAAATGTGTGCTTTGCAAAAAAAGAGTTTCTAGCAAAAGCTAGTATAAATGTATATATAAGTTTTAAATATGTCGGTATGAACTTTTAAAGTAAAAGAATGGTGTACTGTCAGTGAAATATGTTTTTTTATAAATGTTTTAAATATATTTTACAAAAAATTTTTTTAAACATCATATAAAATATATATACACACACACACACACACATATATATATATATATATATATATATATATTGATATATATATATATATATATATATATATATAGATATAATATATATATATATATATATATATATATATATAAATTATGTTAGTGTATTCTACAAAGTATTCTACAGTTATTACATAATTAATTATAACAATTCCCAACTTCCCGTGAAATAATTTCTCCATAATTTGAAAATTTGTTTATGTTTAGACATTCTTCCTGATGAACCTACTGATGGTGAAACACAGTGTTGAAGTAATCAAAAATTATATATATATATATATATATATATATATATATATATATATATATATATATATATATATATATATATATATATATTATATATGTAGGTAAATTAAATTTAGAGTTTGCACAATGTCTGAGCAGCTTCTGGGAGCACCTAAAATAACTACAAAAAACAATAACAAAAAAATATATATATACATATATATATATATATATATATATTAGGGCAATTCATATTTAACGAATTTTTGAAAAAACAAGTTGGTCCTACCAGGAATGGTTGACCACCAATAAAAAAATAATTTTAGGCCCAAAAATTTTAATGTCACGTGACTTTAGAGGTCCCGCCAGTCAAATTTGTGTATAAAAACTTAGCAAACTTCAGGGGTCTGGCGAGGACCTTTAAAATCAACACCGAAAGCCAACTTTTCTTCTATATGGTATATTTCGGACTACTTATTTATAATAGTGTAGGACCAAAAAGAAATACGGTGGTATTTATTCCGCATAATATGGAGAAAGTGGTGAAAAAACTGGTTTTTAACATAAAATGACGCATTACTATGTATAACTGAAACTGGTTTATTCTTCATATTTAGGCCAAATTTTGAAAATTAATGTTAGAACTAAGCATTAATAATGTTTATATAGAAGGGCATGTCAATAGCTACTCGCCCCCTTCACCCTATTATTGGAGATTTATACTCCTTCTATTCCTTCTTCGTTGGGAGGGGGGGGGGGGGATTTTATAATTTGATTTTTTAAATAATATGATTTTATAAGTGATATTATTTAAAATTACTTTATTTTCTTTAGAAAAAAAGACAATATAAACATTGAATTATGATAACATTTATTCCTGAATATTTTGGAATATTTATTTGTTTCCGCGGTTTTATAAACAAACATATTGTCGTATTTGCGGAAGACATATTGTCGTAATTTTACCAAACCAAATATCGAAGATATTCTAAAGAAGACTTTTCTTAATAAAGAATCGTATTGTAACGATATAAAATTTTTGAGAGATCAAAAGACCAGTTGTAAAAAGACTCTGGGTAAAAAAGATAAACTTTATAACCGGAGAATTAAGAAGAGAGAATAGTGAAGATTGAAACATCCACAGTTAGTACACAGTGTTAAACAGTTTTCTCAGAGAGATGGTTTTACTACAGAGTTTCAGTTTTTCTCAGAAACCAGTGATATAAATACCAGCATAGACTCAGAATGTTCATTTGATTTCGATCAGCCAGGTCCAAGTAATGATGCGCCACCGTTAACCAAGGATTTTGTAAAAGATATTGTCATGACTTCAGTTTCCAAAAATATTCTTCCAGTGATTTGCTGCATGTATGTACAGATTTGGAAGTTAGTTCAGGTGGAAATGTTGAAGACTTTTTACTGTCTCAATCTACTATTTGGCGGGCACAAAAGAAAACCATCCAGCAAAATGCTGCAAAGCTCAAAATAAGGTTTAAAAAAGAGAAAGCACTTTTCCCTAAAGTAGCTCACTTTGATGGAAAAATTATAGAAGATATTACTAATGCGAAAAAAGAAAATTAAGACAGGTTTGCTATTTCAGCTAATATTAATGGAGACATTAAGCTTCTTGGAATTCCAGCAATGGAGTTCCAAGAAGCTTAGTTAGATTTCGACTTTAAAATTTTTGGTAAATGAAAGGTAAGGATTTTTAACGCGTATGTATGATGACTTTGTTGGGTCAAGACCTTGGTCAACCCGCCCAAAATAATTAACAGTGTATATATGTTGACTTTTAAATATAGACTCCTACATTTTTCTTTAAATTTTGTTTATAATGCGTATATTGCTCTCTAAATAACATGGTCTGTTACTTGGAGAACGTCGTGGTATAAATGAAATTTTTACATTAAAGTTTACGTTGATAACTTTTTCTAAGAAAAAAAAATAAGTATAAATATATTCAAAACAAGAATCGTGTTAAACGTTACTTTTACTTGATTAAAATTGATAATTGCAAAATAAATAAGGGAAATATTTTTTTTACTTTATAATGATAATAATATTTATATATATTTACTGTAACAACAATTTGCAGAGCATACTGTGATGCTATAACAGCTGATAATGCAATAAATTGTCAAAATTAGTTTTAAAACAATTTATGGACCTATGGAAAGAAATAACATAGTGCGTCAAAGAATTCCATTTTTTAATTATTCTAATGTTGAAAAGTTATTTCCTTATGGAATATTGTGTCCACGTATATTTAATAAAGTATCGTCGCTTGTTAGTGAAGAAACCAGTTTATGATTTTTGAACCAATTCACAAGTAGTCTATCTTCATATGGAAGGTTTTTAAGATCTGGAATGAATTTTGTGGCTCTTCTTTAAACCATTTCAAGTTCTAATCGATCTACTCATTGATTAGAGTTCCTAACTGGTACTGATTATTCAAGATGAGGTCTTACTAGTGTAAAATATAATGACTTAACTATATTCGAATTTAAATAAGTAAAAGTTCTTTTTATTAAACCCAGTGACCTTTGCGCTTTAGCGACTCCTGATTTTACTTGCTCATAACATTTTAGATCAGCATGTATTAATATATCTAAGTCTCTTTCTAAGTTTCTTTAATTTAGTAATTTCCATCTTAGTCATTAATAGTATACTTATATGGTATATTTTTGGTACCTACATGTATGTGCACGATTTTACATTATAGTACTTACTGTATGTGCACGATTTTACATTTTTCTTTATTGAGTTTTATTCCCCAGAGATTGCACCAGTTTGTTATTTTATTAATGTCAGTTTGAAGTTGATTTGCTGCTTTTATTCTAGTGCTTTTAAAACGATTTCACCATTATCAACAACTGAAATTAATTTGCTGTCATCAGCAAATAATTTGCATTCACAAGTTAACAGGTTAGGTAAATCGTTTATGCATATAATAAAAAGAAGTGGACCTAGTACAGAGTCTTATAGCATTCCACTAAATACTTCACACCAATAAGATATATTTTCACCCATAATTACCTTTTGTTTTCTACCGATTAAAAAGTGTTTGATCCAAGTTAGCAAAATTCCTTTAATGCCATAGGTTACTAATTTTTTCATTAATCATTTATGCAAGACTTTATCGAAAGCTTTTCCAAAATCCATGAATAATAGATTAACCTCCTTACCATCATAAGCAGCACTTGTAATGATGCCTAATGATTCTAGTAAGTTTGTGGCGCATAATTTTTGTTTGACAAATCCATGCTATTGTTTAGAAATCAAAACATATTTGTTCAGGCGATTCAATATAATCTTGTTAATTATTTTTTCTAAAAGTTTACAGAGAATTAATGTCAGAGACACAGGTCTATAATTTGAAGTGATATTTGTGTTGCCTTTTTTAAATATTGATGTTATATTAGCATTTTTGCACATAGTAGGTGGTGAACCTACTATGTAGTAGATAATGAAGATGAGTTTAATGATTCTTTTGAGTAAAAGAGAAGATAGGAGTGTTAATAATTCCGCATAATTTTTTAGAACATATGGGCTAACTCCGTCAGGTACTAGAGATTTATTTTTATTTAGACTACATAATTATCTGACAATTAATGTTTTAGTAGTTGTATCATTTCAATTCCAATTTAACACTTCATTAACATTACTATCGTAATAAGGCAACTCATTGTAATCTTCTTTCACAAAAACTGATTGAAAATAGTTGTTAAATAAATTTGCAATTACTAACTATGTTATTGTTGTCTCTTATTGATTGTATTTTGGATAATGTGCTTTGTTTAGTTTTGACATATGAATAAAAAACTTTGGATTAGTTTTGATTTTATTTGATAGTTGATTTTTACATTCAATTGTAAATTTTTTATAGATCTTGGTATCATCCTTCTAATTATTTTATATTCATCTAGTAAATGATTATTTTTAAAATTCATTGCTAAAGATTACGCGTTAATTTGATAATTTTTTAAATATTTTTAGCAATGTTTGGAAAGGGCCATAATTTTTTTTTTGAACCAAAGGTTTCTTAGGTATAAAACTATTGCATAAATCATCATACTTTATTAAAAAATTATTGTAGCATTGTTCTTTAGTACTATTATCTGAAATAAAGCTCCAATCAACATGAGAAAAGGCTAGGTTTAGTTTTTCATAATCTCATTTAATGAACTCATTTTATTTCGCCCAATTGTGGGTGTGTTTGCAAGTCTCGCAAATTTTCACAATTGTTGGATAGAATTAAATCCAATGTACTTGTTGGTTTAAAGATATCGGTTTGGAATGTTGGCTCGTATACAAACTGCTGAATGCAATGATTGTTCAAGTTGTCTATAAAAATAGTACTCTGTTCACTATTCGATTTAAGTATCGTTGACCCATCATCATTCCATTGTATCCCTGGATAATAAAAATCCCTAACGATAATAAGTTTTGAGTACTTAATGCAGTTGATATCATTCTTTGCAATACTTATTGAACGATTAATTGTACGGTTTTTTTTAGATGAACTATCGGGTGGTCTATAAATACACCCTATCAAAATATTTTTAGCTCCAATTAGTGAGCACCAAACCTGTTCAATAGAATTAGTGTCATACAACCTATGATTCAGACAAGAAGTTATTAAATTATCTTTGAAGTATATTACGTCATTGCTCTCTTTATTTTTCCTGGTTACTTGGTAACACTTATAACAATCAACACAAACATTAGAACTGTCATTAAACCAAGTTTTACTTATTAATAATAATATTATCTAGTCTATCGCAAAGAATTTCGCTTTTCAATAAATTCATTTTATTATTTAAAGATTTTGGATTAGTTTCTTGTTGATGATGTTGCAAATAATTTAGAGTAGTGTTTTTTGGAAGGAATTTTGGTGGCGTTCTTTAACTTTAAGCAATCTTTCATCTTTAATAGTTAATAGAAAGGGCAAGTTTATTACTTCCTCCGAGCAGTTTAAATCATTTCGTTCTTGTATTAACGATTAATTAACAATTTCCTAGCTTATCTTTGAGCAATTGTCAAATCTTTACTAATATATACTCTCCTGTTGTATTTCTAACATATTTCTCACTTTGCATTTTTTTATTTGTTATTATTAAATTAAAGTATGTTAAAGAAAGAGATGAAAAAAATATATATTCAAATTTTATTCCAATTTAAAAATAAATAAGTTCCTAATTTTCTTTGCAAGAGTTATCTTGATTTCGTTTCTTCACATGTTCTGCCAATACTTTAAACCGCGCTATACATTGTTCCTAAAAGACAGCATCGATTTTTAAAGCTCTTTTAACTTTTAACTTATAAATTATCGATATTTAACTATCGATATTTAATTACAAAATTAAAAAAACAAAAAATATATATACTTTTGTTTTGTCAGGAACTGCTCTTGCAATACAAGACCATCGGTCTATAGTTGACTTTGGAAATTGTAAAATCGCTGCTTCCAAGCATTTCTGCTGTACTTGCGTCCACGAATCAATAGCAATGTCAGTTTTAACCACCGGAATGTTATCAAGAACTTCTGATGGTTTATCTTCTAAAGGTCGTGTTTTAACCTTTTGTTTAACTGTTGTGTATACTTCTATTGGTTCTTCTTCACAGGGCATTCCTTCATCGTAGTCATCTGGAATATCATACTGCGACTGATACAAATCAGAGTCACTTATGATGGTTGTTTTTTTAAGCTCTCGGTCAATTGTTTTTGTTATAATTGAATCACTGATATTAATGGCAGTTTTCTTTTTGGACGATAAAGCAGCGGTTCCTGAATTAAAATTACAATTAAATATCGAAAACTGATATAGAAATTGTCGTGCCAAATTGATAAATTATACCGATTGTATGAATAATTACTAGACTAAAATCATGATGAGAACTCTTACCGGTCGGGTTTGGTAAATTCAGTGCAATTGTACTTTTCATTTCCTTGACTTTTTTTGTAATCTGAAAGAATTTATCAAAACATTAACAAAATAGCTATCATTAATACATTATATACACCTGTTTCAAAAAATGAGGGGTGTTTCAAGATACGATACCATGTACACCTATTACATTACAACTACTGTACAACTGTTTTAATCGTGAGAATTAACTTTCCACATAATTTAATGTGGAATTAACTTTCCACATAAATTTTTATTTATGTGGAAAGAAGAGATTAAAGATTGTTAGGGTAAACTTGGGGATTTTATACTGCGTAATTTAAGGTAACATAATGGAATGCATGAAACTAAATGAATGGAACAGATTTGTTCCGTAATAATATAAATTCCTCAAGATATTAAGCATTCTTTCATTAAGACGGAACACCTTAATGTCACATCTCACAGGATTTAATTTTGTATATTTCAAAACTAATGACTACGTTTAAGTTCCATACTTTTCAATAAAACTATCTAATCTATTTATGTATAGTATTCTATCACTATATTGATCATTTTCATTATTTATTCTTTACTATTACTTTTTATCAGATAACTAACCAAAAATTATATTTACTTGTGTAAAGTTTCATTTACTTTTTTAATTGATAAAATTATATAATTTATACTAAGAATGGTTTGGCTTTATTTCGTATAGACATTTAAATATATTGGCATAGAATAAGCGAGTCAAAAATACCTTTCTTGATTATTGTACTTGCTTTTAGGTTTTTATATGCACATAATTTTAACAAATTTTTAAATACGTTTAGTGACATCCAAGAAATTTACCCATTTTAATATTTCAAAAATACTCTGATTTTTTGAAAAATGTTTGTTTACTCTGTTTTTACAATAAAGATTTTAAATCAAAACTTAGCAAAAAAGTGAAAAATTTTTAATATCAATGCAAATAAGAATAATGTACAAAGTTCCATTCAATTATTAGATTCAGATATGGTGCTCACTAGAAAAAACTCAACGCATACTAGAATTCGGAAATAATTCAATGAGATCTTAACTCCTAATTTATCTTCTGCAATTCGTTGTAGATTATGTAGAAAAATTAGTTTCAAGATTAAAAAAAAGGGAGAATGATCTATTTTAAAGAATGAGCACTTTTGGATAATCTTTAAAATTTTAATTGGTTAAGTGGTTACTGCCTTGTAACCCAGTTAAAGTGTGTCAGCACTGTTGGCAAGCAACTATTTGAAGAAGAGCACCTCCAAATTTCTAGATTATGGAATCAAAACAAATTTTGCAGTATTTCAAAACGAATTATCAAATACTATTTTACATATAATATAGATACGCTTTATAAACAAGAGGTTCGGAGTTTGATCCCCACCACGTCCCTGGTAGTACTGCACTCAACTTGTTTCTCTGCGCAGCCGCCTTGTTCGTCAAGGTTCGTGTTTTGAAGTTATAGAGTTGAGAGAGGGTTATAACCACAATTAAGTAGCCTCCTCATTTGTAGTGGCCTTCTCGGCCTTAGGAAAAAAAGATACAAGATAACGTTTATTTTTTTCAATCTTTTACCTCATCTCCCCTGCGACCAAGATCATGACCAATTCGTTCCCATCTTCCAAGAGTGCCAGCAGGATATTTACACATTGCTTTTGCTAAAGATGCATAATCCTCCTCAGTCCACTCCTCATCTTTTCTCTAAAAAAAATCTATTAAATAAAATTTTCAACCTAGATGTTAGGTACATAAAATGAGTTCTTAATTAGTTGTCAGTTTCTATTTTATAAAGTTGTTCCATTAATTTTATATAAGTATTGTGAATTATGAAAAAAATTAAAAAAAATATAAATCATAAAAAATTGAAAACTACCAAAAAAAAAAAAATGCAAATCTAATCAAGCTTTAAACTATTGCATAAAATTTAAATAAAAATATATTGTATATATTTTAAATAAAAAGTTTTTTTTAAAATGTAATACTTATAGATCTAGAAAATATAAGACTAAAGGTAAACAACATATAATACAACATTGGCGTTCGTGTGTACACGCACACAAAGTAGGCAAAACCCTGCTTTTTTCACAAATTCTGTACTATTGTTGCTGAATTTGCAAAATTCGCTAAACCATCAACATTCTAAAAATTAATTTAATTTCAAACAATAGAATATCAACTGAATCGAGTGAAAAACAATAAGAAAACAATCAAACAATAAATTATCAACTGAATCGAGTGCTCGAAAACTCAAAAGCAATAAAAAAATTATAAAAATAGTATTATTGAAATTTCAAACTCTGAATACAATAATAATTTAATTTTTATCAAATCTTGTTGATTTTTAGTGTTTCCTGAAAATGATTCTTTTACTAGAAGAAACATTTAACAAAATATAGTATTTTGCATCCCACTACATCAGAGAAAGCATCTGGAGTCATTAAAAAAATAACTAGGAACCCGTAGTCTTAAAAAATAAGACATAAAATTGTAGTGAACTGTGACTGCAAACACAAACGCAACAAAAATATTAAAAAATGAATTTTGCAAAAAAAAAAAAAAAACACGAGCAAACCCAAAATACTTCCAAATACAGGTTAAAAATTTGCAGGTAAGACTGCTTAAATTTTATTCCTTAATGTTCCTTAATATTGCATTATCTATGGAAGACTTTATTGAAATGAAATTCAAGCATGGTTCTATTATATACAGCATGTTTTACTCATGTTACTAAGATGATCCTGTGATTGAAGCATCAGTTTTATTCATAAAGCAGAAAGAAATAATGTCAACTTTACCACTATTCACTAGAAGAGATTTAAAAGCCAGAATGCAATTCAAAAAACAAAGCTTATTTCAACACATTGTCCTTAATAGAATGCCTCTAATAGAAGAGAATTTCAGGAAATTTTGAAATTAAAACTTTTTATGCAAAAAAAACTCATAATTTAATAGCAAATAAATTTCCTTGTTGTTTCTAAATGTTATAAACACATATTTTTAGGGTTGCGGAGTCCCAAAAAAGACTCCGGATTTGAAAGTCAAAAAAAGATTACTTCATCCTAGTTTTTTGGTATCCAGGAGCTCTAAAAATATAAATAAGTTTAAGGACTACTAATAGGAAAAAAGCTAAGACTTTTAGGTTAGAGGAACAACCATTTTTTGAACCTGGAGTCCTTAGGTATAATGGCGGCAAGGACTCCGGGATTCCAGGACTCTGGGCTTAAAAACAATAAGTTTCAAGTCATTAAACCTTGTGAATTTTTTTCTTATAGAAGATCATAAGTCAACAAACATGTTTAGAGCTTCTGGACACTCCGCATCCCTGCATATTTTACATTGAAAACTTTAAATTGACTTGGCTACAATCAATATTCAGTGTTGAATTAAATCTTTAATTTAATTAATCATTTAGACTTTATAGTCTTAAAAAGAGTAATAAAATAATACAAAAAAATTGAGACATTATATATTGGTTTTGACAAACAATACTTTTCAGATAAAAACTGCACAGATAAAAAAAAAAAGTTTTGAACATAAGCTAAAAGTCAAACAAAAAAAATTAAATGACAGTTTTAGCTCTAAAGTAAAATCAAAAAAACATTTTTGCATTAAGGGGTCGTCCACAAATTATGTCATGCAATTTTTTCACAATTTTAAACCCCTATGTTATTCATAAAGCGTTTTTCTAATCTAATAAGTTTTTTAAAGTTTTTTAAGTGTTATTTTTCAAAAATAATTATTCAATAATGTTAAAAAGACATTTTTTTATAAGAATAAGGCAACTGAAAATAGTTGGATTCTTAGAATTTTTGAAATTTTTATGAACAGCTTATAATCATTTAAAAAGAAAAACCTGAAAACTTGAAATTCCAATTGTTTCAAAAGTTATTGTAGTTTGAAGTTTTATAAAATCTTGAGTTGTTTTTCCAGAGATATTCATGTTTAAAAGTAGCACTTTCAAACAATCATAAAAGCTTATTGAAGTGTAACAAAAGTGATGATACTTTTATAAACTACTTCAAAACAATTTTGAATGTGCATTAAAAAAAAATTCAGTTTTTAACATACATGCAAAAAACTTTTTTCCATTACTCAATACCACTACAGTGGCGCTCTATAACAAACATTCTATACTTTTGAGCACCAAGTCTCTGGTTAAATTTGACTTTTATTAGAATGTTTTTAAAAAGAATTTCATGTTTTATTCATTTTAGAAAAATGAATACTTATCTTAAAAATGAGGTTTTTAAGCAAGCTTTCAGTATTGTTTGGATATTCTGCTAAATAAAGGAACAATATTGCATGCTTATGTACAGGTAAAGCCCATCCTGTAACATCAATGTTGCCCTTTAACTTATTTTCCATTACTTCACCATGAAGTTTCAAATTAATTCATGCTTTCAATATGACGTTTTCTTGCTTCTAAAGTAATTAAGTTTTCTTAATTTTTCAATTTTAACAGCTATTTTAATGCTTTTTCCCAATTTATAATTTACATTTCCCATAGTTTATAATTTACATTTCCCATAGTTTATAATTTACACTTTTTATTTTTATATCTTTTTTCAGCAAACATTTTGTATTATTTATTAGTTTTATTAGCAAATAAAAGGACGTCATCAAATATTAGCAACAAGATAATTTCTGGCACTGCAGATAATTACAATATATATATATATATATATATATATATATATATGTATATATATATATATATATATATATATATATATATATATATATATACACACAGAAAAAAACACATGATGAAACTTTTTAGTCCCTGTGTAATAAGCAAATAATAATAATAAAAATATATTTCACGGACAGGAGGTAATCCACTGTTATTCAGGGTGGTAGCCTTCCTATTGATCTATATTTGTGTTCTGCATCAATTGTCAGAAGTACTCGATCAATTATGTCAGCTCTATTGAAAACAAACTCAGTTGCCTATGCCTTAAATAAAAATAAAGAAATCCGTTACGAATTTCTTGCTTTTAAAACAGCCATGGAAAAAGAGTTACAGTTTTAAGGATGAAAATTGTATACTGCATCAACAACTTGAGAATCCTAGAAAAGAAAAAACCGTTCAACAAAAGCAACATTCTTTGAAGCCTTCTTATTCTGATGTCACCAAAATTGGTACTACTACCAACTACGCTCTTATGAGTACAATAGAAAAAATCATTGCCTGCAGGCTAATAGAGCTACGAAAGTAGTGTTTATTGGAGTGCAAAACTCTCAAATGAGTTCCCCCTGAAGAATGTTTAAATGAAGACACAAGTACAGTTAATGATATACTCCTAGCAATCAATCTACCTGTAAATATACAGTCTATTAATTACTAATTGACTAATTCAAGCTGTACAAAATGTGCCGTACATCGGCACATTTTATAAACAATAACCTTCCTGCTTCTATTATAGTTGAATTTGACTCTATAGATGCTCGTAATAAGGTAATCTCCTCAGCAAAAAAATTATGTAACACAAAATATAAAGAAATCTTTATCCAACCAAATCGAACTCCATCAGAGCAAGCAAACTTCAAATAAGCCATATGCTGAAAAAAAAATTTGAATGAGCAACTCCAATCCAATTTAAAACTTGATCAGCCCTTTCGATATGTTGTTCGCAGAGATACTGTTCGCTGTATCGATGTCACCAAAACAATCTCAATTTTTGGAATCAATAAACATCCTTTTGTTGACGAAAAAACAACTGCAGATGCAAGAAAAGTTAAAATGATTGAATCCTTGCAAGCATCCATATCAACCACAAACAATTAGAGCAATGCCCTCCAAACAATATAAACAATAAGCTACACACCCAACAATTAAAAAAAAACTTACCATCTGCTAGTTATCTAAACTGTTTTACACCAACACTACATTATTGAACTAAAAACTCCAAAAGCTTTTTCTAGCTGCTACTAATTTTGAATATGATGTCATTTTTATGCACCTTTTTTCCTAATTACAATATTTATAGAAAAGATCGATCTACTCACGGTGGTGGTATTGCAATATATGTAAAAAGTAATTATAGCATAAATAAATGCACAAAATATAAATTGCATAAAGGAATTAAATATTCAGAACAACTCTGGCTTGAACTTATATTAAATAAAGAACCTCTTCTTATAGGATGCATTTATCGCCCACCAACTAGTAGTGTATCAGCCTACAACGAAATTGCAAGATCCATTTTATATTCAAAATCTCTAATTGAAAACAAAAATTTACAAGGCCTTATTAATACTGGGGATTTCAACTTTGCAAACATCAAGTGGAACAAAGGTTGGTTGAATACAACAGGCGGTGAAACCAGCTTGGATGCCAAATTTGCTAATATTATTTTTGATCTTCACCTCTATCAACATGTAACCAAACCAACTTTTATGCAATCCAATGGTTCTTCAAAAAATACACTTGACCTAATAATCAGCGAACCCGTTGATCGAATCAATGAGATCATCTTCGGTCCACCTCTAAGAAATAAATCACAAGGTCACTGCACTTTGTCCTGGCAGTATCAGTTATCTAATGTTACTACCAGCAATAACCTCTTCAGATGTTCAAAATTTGCATACAATAAAGGGGATTACAATGCATTTAGTAATTTTCTTTCTAATTTGAAATGGGAAAATTTTTTTGAAAATTTAGACACAGATGAATGCTACCAACTGTTTTGTAATATCTATAAAAAATGCTGCCAAAATTTTATCTCTTTCATTACTTTAAAAAAACAAAATGCAAATTACCTTGGATAACCCGTGAACTGTTATTTTTAATCAAACACAAGAGAAAGGTTTCTCTGGTTTCTCAGCGTCAATAGCATATGGAAAACCATTCCTCTGGTTAATGAGCACAAACAAACTCGTAATCTGGTAAAGAAAGCAACTCGTGATGCAATCCGTACCTTGTCATTAGATAAATTAATGAAATTAATTTATCTAATGACAAGAAAAACCCAAAGAAATTTTTTGCTTATATTAATAGCAAATGCACTGTAAGCAACCAGATTGTGTCATTACAATCAATGACTGGGGAAATTAGTAACAACCAAGTTTTTATTGCCAACACTCTAAACAAACAGTTTCAATTTGTCTTTACCATTGAACCTCACATTCAAAATTTACCACTTTTTACTAAACGCACAGCTATATCACTTTTTCATATCTCTTTTGATTATGAGTCTGTTCGAAGTCACTTCGCTACTCTTGATGGTTAAAAATCTATGGGTGAATATCAGATAAGTCCTTACGTACTCAAGGCATGCTCTAACACAATAGCAACTCCACTAGCCATGATCTACCAAAAATCAATGGAACAAGGCATGTTACCAAAGGCATGGCTTGTAGCAAATGTGACTCCTTTGTTCAAAGGAGGTTCTAAAATGGATCCAAACAATTACAGGCCCATTTCCATTACTTCTGTGCCATACAAAATAATGGAGAAAATTGTTAAAAATAAGATAATGCAGCATCTACTGTCTCAAAATCTTATACTGAATTGTCAGCATGGTTTCATAAACAAAAAATCTTGTGTTACTTGTTTACTTGAGACTATGGATTTTCTGACCTACAATATTTCATCTAAGCTTCCTGTTGACGTTCTCTTTCTAGGTTTCGCTAAAGCGTTTGAGAAAGTTCCTCACACTAGACTGCTACAAAAGCTGAAATCCTATGGAATTGAAGGTAAAATTTTAAACTGGATTAAAGCGTTTCTTTCAAATCGTACTCAACGTATCTAACTTGGTAATGTAACATCGGAAGGGAAAAAGTTACTAGTGGCGTTCCGCAAGGCTCAGTTCTTGGTCCAACACTTTTTACTATTTTCATTAATGATTTACCAGAACAAATTAGTAACAAAAATATATGCAAAATGTATGCAGACAACACAAAAATCCTTAGTGTGGGCAGTACTGAAGAATAAAAACTTTGTCTGCAAGCTGACATTGACAACATTGTTAATTGGGTTTAAGAATGGCTTATGGAAATAAATATTAGGAAATGTAAAAAAATACATTTCAACCAATCCAAATCCGTTCCACACCTATACTTTATTGATGACCGAAGCTCAAACAACAGTCTCAACAGAGTTCAACTTGAATCAAACTCATCAGAAAGAGACCTTGGTGTTTTAATTTCCAATGACCTAAAGCAAAATTACCAAACTTTTCTATTGTTGCAGCCAAGGCTAACAAAATGCTTGGTATCCTAAAACATTGCCTCATAAGTAGAGATGCACAACTCTGGAAAAAACTATATACAGCTTATATACGTCCACTTCTAGAACTTTCCATTACTGCTTGGCGTCCTTATTATTAGAAAAGGACATTTCTATCAGGGATGCGGAGTCCCAAAAAGAATTCCAGATTTGAAAGTCACAAAAAGATTACTTTATCCAAGTTTTTGGTATTCAGGAGCTCTAAATATATAAATAAGTTTATGGACTACTAATAGGAAAAAAATTAAGACTTTTAGGTTACAGGAACATTCATTATTTAAACCCAGAGTCCTTAAGTATAATGGCGGCAAGGACTCCGGGACTCCAGGACTCCGGCCTTAAAAACAATAAGTTTCAAGTCATTAAATCTTATGAATTTTTTTCTTATAGCAGATCATAAGTCAACAAACATGTTTGAGCTTCTGGACACTACAGACTTGGACAAAAGTAGAGATATAAAGCTGGAGTCCTTTTGGGACTCCGCATCCCTGATTTCTATAATTGAAAGCATTCAACGGCGTGTTACAAAAGTACCGCGAGAAATAAAGCCTTTTGACTATCAATCAAAGTGTATCAAACTTGGTCTCACTTCTCTATGCGAACAAAGAAAATGATTGGATCTTATTCATAAATTTAAATTAGAGAATAATATTGAGTTAGTTAACTGGTGTATTAATCCAATTAACATTCCCCCCAGCTATGGACATCACATCCGGTACCATCGTGAAATTGACAATAACTGTCAGGTCCGATATAACTTTTTTAACAACCGTGTAGCAAACGCATGGAATGCCTTGCCAGACAATGTCGTAAATACTGCTTCTGTGAAAAAGTTTAAAACTAATTTAGACCGGCATCTAAAACAGTTACAATAGTACATCATTTTCCGTGGTTGCTTCAATGCTGCTATACAAACTAGCTTTGCTAGTTAATGATGAACATACGGTTCATGTATTGTCTGTGTAACTTATTAATAATAATAATAAAAAATATATATTGACTGCGTAGTATCTTTCGAATCCTTTCTTTCTTTTCAAAAGATAGCTTATGATTGGCTAAAAGTTTTTTTCCTTTCACCATCTGTTAAGCCAATATATTGTTCATCTTATATGAAACACATTTATATACTGCATTATTTGATACAAATTTACCACTCATTGTGCAATTTATCTTTAGTTTGTTGCCAATTGCAATATTTTCTGTTATTCTTTAAAATAGATCTAAATACTTATTTTAAAAATGATATCTAAATACAGAATTGAAATCTAAATTCACTAGTTAACTGTTAAAAATAATTAAGAAAAATGAATTATTTAAGAAGAAAAATTACTGATCGTAATTCGGTGTTATTCATAACTGTTTGGTAACATTCATAACTGTTTGGTAAACTCTGCACAGCAGGTTCTTCATTTTCAAACTCTGATGCATCGCGAAGAGTGGGTTTCTCTTTAACACGTTTTGGTCGAAGTTTTTCTAAAATATACAAAAAAAAAAAAAAAAACTTATAAACTAATATTAATTTGTTTAAATCGCTTATATAAGATGTTTTTACAATACAACAAACTTAATTAAGAGTTTAGTATTAAAAACCAGTATTGAAATATAAAATAATCAATAATAAGGAAATAATAAAAAATGTCAACATTATTTTCTATGGTTATATTGATTGATAGCAATGTTTTCTGAACTTTAAACTGTAGTAGCATCTAAGCAAGAAATAACCAAAAATACCAAGTAAATTTATATGCTTCAGTATTTAGCACTCTGACTACTAAATTATATTAATAAACATAATTTTATTTTAATTGTGGCTGTGGTGCAGCAGAGTGTTTGATTTGAAAGCAGGTACAGATTTTTTTAACAGTATTTACCTCTATAACAGTCAAAATGGTTACATATTTTTTTAAATTATTGCTACTCTCTCAATTCTTTAATTTCAAAATATGAATCATAACAAATAAGACTGCTTCACAAAAAGAGTGCTAAAGCAAGTTAAGTACAGTATTACAAAGACTGTGGAGAAGATTGAACTTTGAACTCCTCACTTACGAAGTGAGGAGATCTAAGTATCAGAACACAATTGTATATGAAGTTATAATTTAAAAAAAAAAAGTTTTATGTCTTAAATGAGTTTTTTAAAGTGTGTGTTTTCAATGGAATAAAATTATATTTTCATATTTGATGTATATAAAATTATAAAAGAGATTATTTTTATTAACGATTATTTTTTTAACTTCAGCGGTTATAATACGTTATATTTATTGTAAGAAAACTATTGATTAGTGATCGACCGAAACAAAAAAAAAGTTGAAACCGAAATAAACTGAAATTTCAAGTACTCTCATTCAGTGCCAAAACCGATATTTCAGCAAATATTTTACAGAAACCAATACCGACATTTCAGCTTGTCAAAATTAATTTCATTAGAAAAATTTATTTAAAAATAAAACCTTACATTTATTGCTTTTTTATAATCGTATTATATAAGAATTAATTACACGTGTATCACAAATTGAGATTTAATGCATAAGTTGGCGATATAATTTAATAGCGAAGTTAGCAACTGGCAGATTTTCACTGCAAAATAAGATTTTTTTAGATATTTTGTGAAAATTCTCAAAAATAACTGTTTTTCTAACTCAGATAAAAATTTAAAATCTTACAAATTTTTGGTATGTTTTTCAACTGAATTTTTTGTTTTTACCGAATTAAAAAAAGTACCGAAACCAAAATTTCGGTATCGGCATTTGTAAAATAGCATTAAAAATGCCTTGGTATTTTTATTTGTGTCAGATTTTATGTAATTAAACTGAATTAAGTAAAAATGAATGTATATGTAATTAAACTGAATTAAGTTAAAATGACTGAGAATTGCAACTTTAACAACTTTTTTAAAGAAAAAATTTTTAAACATTTGAACTAGCATCTTAAACATATTTTTAATGCACACTCTCTTTTTTTAAAGAAAAAAAAGTTTTTTTATAATTAAACTTTAAATTAACGATAACAGATAGATAAAATAGCTTTCAATCAAAGTTTTTTTGAAGTTATTCTTAAAAATAAAAATGTATCATTATATTTAAATTATTTTTAATAATATAACAATGAAACGTTTACTATTATAGAGCTTATAACAAAACTTAATTTGTATATTAAAACTTTTATTATACTATTTAAACAAAACGTTTTTATCAAACATTGTAACGAAATTAAATAAAAAAAGTTTATTATTCAATTAAAAGCATTTAATAAATAAACATTTTAACATAAGAAATTTTTATGATTTAATTTTGTAACAATATTTGCTAATTATTAGCAGTTATGACTTTCATACTTTCTTTATTGGTTAAGTCGCTCTAACATCAAATGAAAAAAATCGCATCGGCAGTCATGTTGAATGAGGTGATAACATTGCGAAGAGAAAATCCTTAAAGTATTTATGATAATTAAGAATGTTATAAGAAAATCATTATGGAGACGCCAAAAAAATGATGTTTTTTTTATACCAGTGTAGAAAAATGTATTAATATTTATGTCATGCATTATTACGGCATTTATATATTTTCATTTTATCATATAGCTTCATTTTTTTTTTTTTAATTAAAAATTGAATAACAAATATGCTAAAAACCTGATGTGTTTAAAATTGTTTAAACAACAACATAATGTTAAGTAATGAAAGATTTATCTCAATCACTTTTTTACTTTTTGACTTTTAAATTTGAATTCTATACAGCTTTTTTGCCTAAATTACCGCCAAACTGTTTATAATAAAGTATAGATAACTTTTATACAAAACTTAGGTAATTTATTTTTTATTATTGCTAAACTTTGACATGTTTATAAACGTACATACTTTATAAACATACAATGATTTCACAAATTATTCATTCAACAATGCTTAAAACATTTTAAAAATAATTTTTAGTTACTAAAACTCAATTATGTACTTAGAAACATGTTTTTTCATACAAGTTTAATTAAAAATGTTTACATTGTTAATTAAACTCGTATGAAAAAAATAATTTAAATGATTTTTTGAAAGGTTTTTTTAATGTTTACGTTTTCAGAACATTTTACGGCTTCTACCAATTCAAATAGGGTGATAACATTACAATCACGTGACAACCTTAACCTATTCAATAAGAAGCAAAAACTGGCATTCTAATTTAAACAGAATGAAGTAAGTTAATAGAAAAGAAGGAAAATAAATTTCAACAATCAGACTTTAAAAATATTACTTTATTGTTATGTTAGATAAAAAGTAAATATCCAAAAGAACAAATTTACCTTTAGCGGCAAAAACATTGCAAAATGTAGAAATGCAAACTGCGGCAAAAAAATCGATTTAAATAACGAGTAATTTAAATTTAAGTAATAAGTTAAAAAATGAACCAATTTAAACAGTTGCCCAGCCGGGCAACTCAATTGCATCAAAACACTATTTCCAGTAGCTCTTCGAAAGATTCGGGTGGCACTTGCCATTAGGCGACCATGAGTGTACACCACTGAAAGTATTTGAACACAATGATTATCTAAGGAAATCTTTTTATTCCTCAAAATTGCTTCATTTAAATGTAAAAACTAGATGTTTGGTTGTTCAATACTTGTGTTTCTTACATTAATTTAAATAAATAATGTTTTTATATAAAAAGCATGTTAAAGCACTGTGAAAACTTTAGTATAACTAAAAATAATTAAATTAAAGTCAAAATTTAAATAAGATTTATTTATAAACTTCTAGACATTTTTTCTTTTTAAATTTCAGATTTCAAAAACTCTTAATTAGCAGTTTACTCCTACATGTAGTATTAATGTAAACAAACATGTAATGTAAACAAACATGTAATATAAACATTTTGAATTGGTTCATAAAAAATTATCATTTAAAAAAAAAAAAAGATTTTAAAGACACGAAAACTACTTCAGAACTTTTGCGGTCAAATAGTGATGATGTGAGTTGCATTAAAAAGTATTTTTGGAGGCTAAATAAGTATGGTATCATTAAGATTATGTTAGAAAATTATAAACTAATATATTAAAAAAATAATTTAAGTTTTAAAATAACTTAAAATTCAAATAGTAACTAACAAACTTATAGACTTTAAACACCTACACCCATTTCCCTGTATTAAAGTATATGTAAGTCTATCAACTAAATTCACAACAATAACAGAATTAATAAACTTATAAAAAACAGTAACATATTCCATACGGCTGTGCATAACCCCACTAAAACAGTTAGAGTTTGCAGATTTGTAAACTTCATAAGGCACCCTTTTGCATTATATATATGCAAACTGTGATGTTCAGCTATTAAATTTTCACTTGTTATTATTTATTTAATAAATATTCAAACCAAATGATAGATGATAGAAAAAACAAAAAAACAAAAATATTTAATTATTTTTCTTAAGAAAACTACTTATCTTTCTGAGGTAAATGAGGGATAAACAGACTCTATCTGTTGACCAGCCTTGCACCCCTTCTTCATATATTAGGCTAACACAGATGTATTTTTAATAAATTGTTTCCAGTTTAGGGTGTTGAATGCTGGATCTTCTTGACTCAATGCATGGGTTTTACTTGTATCTCTGCTTTTATGACTAGGCAACTCATTCTATTATCTCCTAATCAGGGTACAGCTCTAAAACTCAGTTTTATGGTTCTAAGGCCGGCTGGTAGTCAGGTTTCCTGAACTCTGTGGTAGCTCCCAGAGAGGCTGATTCCATCAACAGCTGAAAAACATCAGAGCACTAACAGTGCCATCTTGCACATGGATAGTGTCCCTGTTTGTACTTTTGGTGTGCATTGTCAAGGCAACATTTGGAGCCCTTTGATACAGCTTAGGGTTTATTAATAGCAATGAGGGAATTGCATGGACTATTGAACAGTGTACTGAGTACTGTCTTTGAGTCAAGTTCTTTAACAAATTTAAAAATGAATAAAGTACCAAAAACTATAAAACACAAAAAACCATCGTCATCATCAAGTTCTCTAAACCTATTATTCACTAATATTCATGGTCTTTGAAGTAACTTTTCTACTATTGAGCTTCATCTCTTTCAAAGTTCACCTGACCAACTTGCTCTTTGTGAACTGTCTTGTCTTGTGATCTTAGTGTTGATGTTTATCTTCTTTTAATTCGTAAAGACTCCAATAGTCACATGCTTGGTCTGGGCATTTACATTCATAAGAATTAACCCATTGTCGGGATTTGTCAAACTAGGTTTGAATCCACAGACTATTCTTTTATGTGCTTTTGTTTAGCACCACTTCACTCTATCGCCTTTCTCTTTGTTCTATATCGCTCTCCTTCATTTCAAGACTGCACTCTTTTTGATGTTATTTCTGATCATATTGACCAAGCCCTCTCTCATTATCCATCAGCTAATAATGTTGTTGTCGGTGACTTTAATGCTCATCATACTGAATGGCTTGGCTCTAGTGTCAGTGAATCTGCAGGCATTAAAGCCTACAACTTTTGCCTTTTTTAATCCCTAACACAAATAGTCAACTTTCCAACTCGCTTTCCAGACAACCCGAATCAGTGATGGGATTCTTTATCTTTTTAATTATCTATACTAAAAAAC
The DNA here is from genome assembly GCF_038396675.1 of Hydra vulgaris. Taxonomy (NCBI): domain Eukaryota; kingdom Metazoa; phylum Cnidaria; class Hydrozoa; order Anthoathecata; family Hydridae; genus Hydra; species Hydra vulgaris. The sequence continues at coordinate 18,855,532 of NC_088930.1, forward strand.
TTTGAACTTTTTTTAAACTTTAGAAAATTATCCAGAATTAATATTCTAAAAATTAACTTTTTCAAATTACTAACTTCTGGGTGATTCCATGTAAAAAAATCCAGAGCATGCAATCCTAAGTCTTAGATTTTGCTAATATTTGCAACACTCAAGGCTTTTAATAAGTTATGAACATCCCCATAATTTCATCGTTTAATTCCAAACAGTTTCAAAGATAAAATAACTTTAACTTTGCCTTGAACCAACAAAAATCTGCAGTTTTAAAGATTGGTGTTGATCTTTGTAATTGTTTTGTGTACAATAGAAAGCTTAAATTATGCACATAAACAGATTTTAAGCAAGAATCCCAAAAAAAAAACTTGAAATATTTAAAAATAAAAATAACAACAGAAACTTAGAGCGAGTTTTTTACAAAAATGCTAATCTAGCAAGTTTTTTTCTCCCTTCAGATGTCATCCTGAATAATTTAGTTAGTTATTACAATGAATTGAATAGTGGTCTTTTTTAAAACAGAAAAAAAAATATCGCCAAATTTACTTACAATTTTTATTGTTTTGTAAACGCACAATCTTTATAAAGACTTACGATATTTTGATGAGAATCGAATATTTTATCTAGTTAACTAAAGCTGATGGTTGAATTAAAATGTATAATCTAGTCTAATCTAGTTATAACTAGACATATACTAAAGATTAAATAAGTTGTAATAATCTAGGCATCTAGACTCATTTAGTAATCCTTAAGATCAAACCATTTTTAAATAACAATACTGATCACATAATAAATTAGGGGTTTCTTATTAAAAAAACAAACATTGGAACATAACTTTTTTAAATATCTTTTAAAAAGGAGCTACAAAGTTGAGGAAAGTATACTAAAATTATTTATAATAAATCACACACAACTTTTAAGTAAACCTTCATTTTATAGTTTTTTAATTAATAAATTTCTTAAATGGATTCAAACTAATAATTTTAAATCTAGTTCATTAAACTATTTTTAAACTAATGATTTTTTAAAACACAATGAATCCGATTCTGACAAATTATTTTAACATTTAAATTGTTTTATGTATTAACATAAGATAAACATATTATGTTAAACGTTATGAACAGGCACAGACCCCTAACAAAAATGGTTATTCAAAACGCTGTTTTTCAAAGGTGACAAACCATAATTAAAAAACTTAGCCAACCTACTTATCAACCTCTATAGCTTAATTTCCTTTATTAGCCTACTTAAACAACAGTCTCTCTTGCTTTACTTTCTCTATCAACCTATTTACTTACCAGCCTCTCTTGCTTTTTCAGCTTCACGCTCTTCTTCTTCCTTTCTTATTTTCATCTCTTTTTCTTTTTTTCTTTTATTGATTCTTTCTTTGATGTGTGAAGGCATTTTAGAAATGTGGTACACTAAAAATCTGTATATAACAAATGGCAATAGGTCCCAGCCAGTGGGTTTTCGATAACCAAGTTCTTTTTCTATTGTAAAAAAAATTTTTAATAACTTTTAATTTTTCATTTTATTGTTTTAACTTATTTCATATTGTTTTATATACAAAAAATTTTAACTTAACTTTCAACTTAATTATTATTAAATTTTTTAAACTTATTTTAATTAAATTAATTATTATTATTAAAACTTAAAAATATTTTAACTTAAAAACTAATACAAAACAAAAGTTCAAACAAAAATATTGACATATAAAAGAAATACGTAATATATTATCTGTATCCAAATCTTCTTGTGGCAGTTTTCCTTTTGCCTTTTTTTTCTCTTGTCGTTTTCTTAAAGGATTTAAAACTTCGTCCTAAAAGTTACAAATTTTCCCTATCATATGCTGTAAGTTACAAATAAATGTATATGTCGATGACTATAATATTTGTTTAGCTTGTGTGTATTTACTTTGTAAAGTCTGTGAATTATTTTTTAACTTTATATTTGTATAAAAATTTACCAATAAACAACTATCTGTGTACTTAATACTTTAAAATGCTTGAATACATACTTTGACTGATATATATATATATATATATATATATATATATATATATATATATATATATATATATATATACATAGATATTTGTCAGTCGATATAAAAGTACTCATCTCATGTTCTTCCTATTTGTCAGTCATTGTTTGTAAACAGTATGTTATATATATATATATATATATATATATATATATATACACACACACATATATATATACATATATATATACATACATATATATATATATATATATATATATATATATATATATATATATATATATATATATATATATATATATATATATATATATATATATATATATATATATATATATAGGCTAAATCTATACTTGTTATAAGACAAGTTCTATTTTTTGTAGACCTAAAACTCTCATTTAATTTAGTCATTTGCAGTATATTAACTCATTAAAAAACACAATTTTTGAACAATCTTCCATCCTTTATGTGCATTCCACTAAAAAAGTGTTAGAAAAAGAATATATAATTAAAAAATAACTATTTTCTAAATCTAAAAATATTTTCTTGTAGAGCAGAATGCTGCATTGCTTAACATTGTGCAATAGATATGTTGAGGGTTTGGGTTGTTTAAAAAAAGGATCATGCTGCTACTAAGCAAACAATAAAGATTATGAGTTTAGATGAAGAACATATTTATTACAACTTCCTCTACGCAGATTATTGGGACTTTCAATGCAATTACTGTTACAAACTGACAGTTTCTTACTGATCTCAACAATTATTCGACAACATTATATCTTAAAACTCAAGACAGAAACAAGACAGATTAATACAAATGGTTATCATATTTTATTGACTTGTTATTTAAATATAAGTCAACTATTATTATTGTATATCATATTATGTATAATATATGTTAACTATAACGTATACTTGTGTGATTCACTATAACCTTTTGTTATCTGAAAATGTTTTAGAAGTATTTGGAAAATGAGAACTAAAATATACAAAACCAAATAAAATATAAAAAAAAGTGATTTTAGATTCTAAATTACCAAAAATTACCAGTTTTTATTTTTTGTTTTATTTAGTGTTTCAATCTAAAGTTTTGTGTTTTATAAATTGAGTTAAGGAGTTTAAAGAATTTAAAAAAATAAAATTTTCAAAAATAAAAACTACATTGAACAAATTAAAAGAATGCTGCTCAAATTAATGTGTACCCTTCATTCATTAAGTGGTATAATTTCCGATAATTACCATATCTACCAATAATTTACCATAAATACCAATTTCTGATAAATACCATTATGAATTTTTACATTTGGACAAACTAATTTTTGGTTTCTTCTTTGATAATACACTGAAAGAAATTTGTAATGTCGAAAGCAATTTTTTAACACTATCAAAAAAGGAAAGGAAACTAAAAAAAAAAAACATCAACGAAGAACTTAAAGAATGAGGTAAAAAAGAAAAAGAAAGAGACTTATAGAACGAGATCAAAAGGAAAAAAAGTCAATAAATTACAGTTACAAATAAAAAGTTTCTATGGTACAAACAATTTTTAGATTAAAAATGTAAAAAATCAGCAAAAATAAAATATTATTATATTAAAAATGTGAAAGAAATAACTGTAGTAGAATGGGAGCAAAATGATGAAATTGAGAACACTACACAGATTTCAATGCATTACTTAAAAACAAGTTAAAGTTCATTTTAAAAACTGTTGTGTTTTTCCTAATGCATTTCCAAAATATCATGCCTAATGTTTTAAGGTACTGTTTGCAGTAAGTAGTTCCTTTTAACTACCCCAGGTCAGGTCAGATTGAGGCTCATCGTAATCACCCTGCTACTGGTATCATGTAACCCAGTACTACCTGCTCTATGCCCTGTGCTTTTTAGGCAAAGACTAGGAGAAACAAACTCTGATTTAAAAATCCCCTGCTTGGGGTTCTTGGTTAAGTAAAGGCTAGAGATGGTGTCTCGATAAAAATACTCATCCAGGGCAGATGTTACCTGCATTCACCTACTGTCTTGTAGGAGGCCTACTAGGAAAAACTTTAGGGGTAAGCAAAAAAGTTTGGCTAACCAGCCTCGAACCCTTACTTTATCTATTAGGCTGGTTTAGATGTAAACATGTGTTACATTATTTCCTAACTAAGATGACGAATGGTGGATCTTTTTGACTCTACTCATAGGTTTTTGCTTGTGCCTCTTTAATAGTGGTTATGTAACTCTTCCTGTTATCTCATAATGAGGGTACAGCTCTAAAACTCAGTTTAATGGTTCTGAGGCCGGCTGGTAGTAAGGTATCCCGAACTGCTAAGACTAATAGCTACATGCTTGGCTTAGGGGTATACATGCGTATCAATTCACCTATTTTTTTATTTATATTCATGAAATCAAGTTTAAATCTTTTGACCTTTCTTTTATGTGTTTCCACTTAGCACCTCTTCACTCTACCACTTTTCTCTTTGTTCTATATCGATTTCCTTCTTCTCAAGACTGCACTCTTTTAGATATAACTTCTGATCAAATTGGCCATGCCCTCTCACTTTACCCCTCTGCCATTATTGTTGTTATTATTGACTTTAATGATCATCTTACTGAATGGCATGGCTGTAACACCACTGACTCTGCAGTACAGTCAATAACTTCTGCATTTCTCAATCTCTTACTCAGATAGTTAAATTTGCAACTCAGTTTTCCTGACAAGCCTAATCATTTACCTTGATCACCCAGCTAAAATTCTCTCTAAACCTTTCATCTTGTACTTTCTTTTCAGACTTACCCTATCATTGCAATACTTATTACTACCCTAAAGCTGACTGGGATTCTTTTCGTAATTTTCTTCATGACAGTCCTTAGGCTGATATCTTTTCTCTCTCAGCTGATTAATGCACCTCCAACATACCCTCCAGGATTAAGGCAGGAATAGATGCTTATATTACTTCTCGTTGGTTCTATGCCAAGCTTAATCCAATTCAATGGTTTTCACCTTCTTGTGCAGCTACTATATCTAATCGTAATCATTTTTTTCATCTTTTTCAGAAGAACAACTCTCTTAAGAACGAATGCTCATTTATTGTTGCAAGAAATCAATGTAAAAAGGTGCTGTCTGATGTTAAGCTCCATTATTCTCAGATCAATCTGAACCTTCACTATTTAATCTAACTATTTATTGTTTGATTGAGTCATGTTTTTCAGCTTGCTGGAATATGGCATCTGCTGTTTCTTTTAACAACTCCAGTGAATATTCTGACCCCTCTAATTATTGTCTGGTCAGTCTTCTTTCAGTTATTAGCAAGGTCTTTGAGTCTTTGATCAACAAATTTCTCACATCCCATAATGAGTCAAATTACTTAATGTCAGACAATCAATATGGTTTTCGATCCTCTTGCTCTATGGCTGACTTCATAACTGCTGTGACTGAAAGATTTTATCGTGCATTAGATGGAGGCAGAGAGGCTAGGACTATCGCTCTTGACATATCTAAAGCTTTCAACAAAGTTTGGCATGCTGGTCTTTTCTATAAGCTTGTTTCATATGGTGTACTTAGGAAAGTGTTTCTTTAAGACCGCTCTATTAAAGTCATCCTCGAAAGCTCAAACACTCTTTTTCATTTCCAGTAACGTCTGGGGTACCTCAAGGTTGTATCCTTGGTCCTGTTTTGTTTCTTATCTTCATTAATGATCTTCCAAACAACCTTACATTTATAGTAGCTTTTTTTGCTGATGACTCAATTTTATACTCCTGTCTTTATAAAAAGTCTTTTCTTTTCAATCGCTTAGAACAAGCAGCCGATCTAGAATCTGATCTCACTTTTATAACAGATTGGGGCTCGCAATGGCTTGTAAATTTTAACTCCAACAAAACTCAGTTATTTACTGCTAACAACTATTGCAATACTGTTGACATTCCTATATTAATGAATAGCAACCCTTTTACTGAGTCCTTTTCTTTACAACTTCTTTGATTATTGTTTACTAATATCCTTTCGAGGAAACTATATATGCAATTGATTGCTAAATTACCATCTGCTAAGGTTGCTCTTTTCACTCGTGCTCGCCAATTTCTTACTCCTGATTCCTGTCTCTACCTCTACAAATCTCTTATTCATCCCTGTATGGAATACTGTTGTCATATTTGGGTTATCATGGAAGCTATCATTTTTTAATTCCATCAATTAAAACTCATTCCTGTTTGACTCATCATTAATCAAAGTCTCATTCATTTACTTTATCTGTCCCTGCATGCTCTAAAAACTTTTATTTGTCTAGTTTTTTTCCCACACTTTAACTCTTTGGCAATTGGCAGTGGCGATTGCTTGATTAAAAATGGCGTCTACTTATTTTGAAGTTTTATAATTTGTAGTTGTTTGGATTACCTTTATACTAACGGCTATAGCAGATATTGTTATAAAATCGGAATTTATTGAAATAAGGCTACAGGGTGCTTCACATTATTTGAACTGGCATTACATTGAATCTAACATAAACATACAAAGGTTTTCAATCTTCTGATTCAACTGGTCTATGTTCACATTTGCAAGATTGTTAAATACTAACAAGACTATCAATTTTTTTTTTTTTTAATTTTTTTTAATTTTAATTATTATTGCTATTACTAACAGAAGAGTAAGTACATTGATTGATGTATTACATAAAACAATATCCTGGTACACCTGATCTATGTTCAAAACAGCAAGCTTTCTTATATAAGACTATACTAACCCTTGTTAACAATATAAAAGTAAAACAAAAGTTAAATTTGTTGCTGATCTTTACTATTCACACAATTTCTATTGCATATTGTTAATTAGCATATATATATATAGTGTACACGTGAATAGTGTATATATTGTGCTTGCTATATTTTATATTAATTTATTAGTGTAAACTCTATATTAATTTATATAGTTGCTTTATTCTAATAAATTTATATTCCTAAGTTTGTGTACTTATATAGCTTTATTCTTATATAGTATTATACTTAAAATATACAAATACTCATTATTACTAAATAGTATTAGTGTATTTATCAATATCATAAAATTATATTTCATATTATTAATTTATATTTACTGTTATATTGCTTAATTACCCCTATATACTTAAAAACAAAATATTTAGTTATCTGAACTTTTATTTTCAGTTATGACTATAATATAAAGTTTCTCTTTTTAACTTTGTTTAAAATATTATTATAAAAAGATAGTATATATACATACTATATACATTAACAATATCTTACACATAAAAATTGACTTACAACTACAAACCTAATCCATTAAATCCTATACATTATCATTTCAGTTTTGTTTTATCATTTTAATTTGTTAGGAATTACTGAATCAAATTTATATATAAAAGACTCAAATATAACTGATATTACCATAAATGGATTTAACACTGAACATTGCCCTACTGAGTCAAAAAAAGGTGTAAAAAAGGTGGGGCGCTTCTTTATCTAAGCTCTTAACTATGTAGTTCGTGATGATCTTACAATCTATGCCTTACAATCTATAATCTTAACTATGTAGTTCGTGATAGCTTTAACAAAAACTGATCTAACTAGATCTTACAATCTATGCCTCGAAATTTAGGGTAGGGCTCTTCTTTATCTAAGCTCTAATTTTAACTATGTAGTTCGTGATGATTATACAATCTATACCTTGAAATTTCTCGAATCAGTTTTTGTTGAAGCTATCAACCCTCATAAAACGAATACTTTAATTGGCTGCATATATCGTCATCCAACTTTAAATCCAAAAAAATTCATTGCAAACCATTTAACACCTTTACTTGAGAAATTAAGTTATAAAAAAAAACATTATATTATTAGGTGATTTCAACATGGACTTAATTAATTATAGAGAATCTCCTATTGTTTCTAATTATCTCCAAACATTATACCCTTGCTCGCTTCTTCCAACCATTATACTTCCAACACGTATAACCTCAAAAACCAAAACTCTCATTGATAATATTTTTATAAACTCCTATTCTCCTGAAACAATCTCTGGCAATCTAACAGTTTCTATTTCAGACCACATGGCCCAGTTTCTCTGTATTCCTGGTATTACACTAAAAAAAAGAATATAAAAATCTCTAGAAGATGCTTTAAAAACTTTGATACTGACACCTTTATACAAGATATATCTAGTATAAACTGGGAGGTGCAAATAAAAGACGTCAATATAAATAAAACAATGATAAGTTTTTTAAATACATTTGAAAAAGTTCTAGACAGGCATGCTCCATACAAAGTTTTAACAAAAAAACAAATTAAACTTAAATCTAAACCATGGATAACCGCTGGTATTCTTAAATCCATCTCAACCAAAAAATTTGTAAAAATTTGTAAAATCAAACAATACTAATACAAGAAATCTACTCTTTGATAAATTTAGGTTATATAGAAATAAAATAAGCAACTTACTTAAACAATCCAAAAAAATGTTTTATACTTCCTTTTTCAACAACAACCTAAACAGTATTAAGAGAACTTGGAAAGGATTAAAAGAAAATATCAACATCAGACCTACTATATACAATAACTCTTTCAACCTCAAAATAAATGATAAAGTCATCTCTGATCCAACCAGTTTTGCTAATATTTTTAACAATTACTTTGCTACTATCCAAGAGAATCTAATAAACAAAAAAATTATCCCTAAATATGATTTTAGAGACTTTCTAAAAAATCCTAATGAAAGTTCTTTTTTCTTTAAACCAGTGACTGAAGTTGAGGTATCAAGTCTCATTATGAAACTTCAAAACAAAAAAAAGTCTAGGCCCAAACAGCCTTCCCACATTTATTCTTAAGCTTATTCCAAACATAATCTCAAAGCCACTATCCATAATTATGAATAACTCATTTAGAAATGGAATTTTCCCAGATCTCCTGAAGATAGCTAAAGTGACACCAATACATAAAAAAGGTTCTCTACTGGATTACTCTAATTATCGCCCGATCTCTCTTCTCTCAAATATAAGCAAACTATTTGAGAAAGCTATGCACAATAGACTCTACAACTTTCTGGAGAAATTCAAGTGTCTTTATAAAAATCAGTATGGGTTTCGAAACAATCACTCAACAACTCATGCACTAATTGATATAACGGAAAAAATTAGAACAGCTTTAGACAATAAATTGTTTGCATGTGGTGTTTTTGTTGATCTCCAGAAAGCCTTTGATACAGTTGATCATTCCATTTTTATCAGAAAGTTGGAGTACTACGGTATCAGAGGCACAACACTCCAATGGTTTTCTTCTTATCTTCAAAATAGAACACAATTTGTTTCTATTAATGGGATAGAATCTGAATTAATAAAATCAACAAATGGTGTCCCACAAGGCTCTGTATTAGGACCATTACTTTTCCTTCTCATTATTAATGATCTTAATACCTTTCTGAAGTTTTCCACTGCTTACCACTTTGCTGATGACACCAATCTGCTTTTAATAAACAAATCACTTAAAAAGATAAACAAAAATGTAAACCATGACTTAGCGAATCCACTCCAGTGGCTTCTATCTAATAAATTATCACTTAATTCCAAAAAAACTGAAATTATTATCTTTAAATCAAATCAAACAAAAATTAAAAATCACCTGAATTTCAGATTAAGTGGTCAAAATATAGATACTATGAATTTTATAAAGTATCTTGGTATCAAAATTGATTCTAATTTAAGCTTTACATCCCATCTTCAAGACTTAGCACTGAAACTAAGCAGGTCCAACAGTATGTTGCCAAAGTTTGACATTATCTTAATCTTGAAATGCTTCTTGACATATATCATGTAGTTTTTGAGTCTCATCTTAGATATGCTTGTCAAATACGGGGACAAACCCAATCTCTAACACTTAAAAGATTATCTCACCTCCAAAATAAAGTCTTAAAAAATATTCTATTTTCAGCATTTTAACTCTGACCCAAATATCCTCTACTACATATCAAAGATACTTAAGTTAAAAGACCTTATTCAACACTCAAAAAGTTTATTTGTTTGGAAACAGCAACATAAAACCTTACCTCCTCCATTTACTGATTTTTTTACTTATAAAAAAATATTTGTTACCAACTTCGATCAGTTAAAAGCTTTAAACTATCTATACCTAAACATAGAACTGTTTGTTATGGACATGAATCGATTAAATATCAGAGCATATGCACATGGAATAGTCTCCCCTCACAGTTAAAATCTCTCCCTACATTTTCCAAATTCAAAAACAGTGTATTTAAGTTTTTATTAAACAAGTATTCTTCCTAATTTCTATGCTACTCTACTGCTAACTATCTACCATCCATTTTAACCTTATTCACTTCAATGTTGGTCTATAACTACTAATAATTGATCTTTTCTAAAATTCTTTTCTACTACTTTCTTCATTTCAATGCTGATTTATTATTACTAATACTTGCTCTTTCTTAACTTTTTCTCAAATTAATATCACTATTCTATTTCCAACTCTCACTATTATAAATATTGCTATTTTTTAATATTGTTATTATTATTATTGTTGCTATCGTTGTTATTATTACTATTAATATTATTGTTATCATTACTATTATTATTATTATTATTATTATTATTATTATTATTATTATTATTATTATTATTATTATTATTAATAGAATTGTTATCTTTATCATTTGTATTATTATTATTTTGATTATTATTACCAATAACTGGAGTTTTTATTATTATTGCCTATTATTATTACCGATACATATATTACTATATTATTTACAATGTTGTTACTGTATATTATTATAATCTACTTCTCTTTTATTGCTATATTTTAATTAGGTTTATAAAAGTCTTTTATTCTAGATAGATTTATAAAAGAAATTTTAATTATATCCTAAATTATCAAACTTCTTACTTAATTATTATTCCAAAAGTTTTTTGTTTAAGCATTGTACTGTTTTACTTTTTGTGTGTGTTTGTGTGTTTTTTGTGTTGTTTTTTTTGTGTTTTTTGTGTTTTTTGTTCTTTTAGTTTGGTGTTTTAGTTTCTTATTATGGTGTTTACTTAAAATTAGTACTTGTACTATATGTAAATATTCCATGAAATGTAAAATCTATTTCAGAATACATTTAATTTGAATTAATTTGAATTTGGAACTCTCTCCCATCTTCATGTTTTCCTGATTCATACAATCTACAACTTTTTAAGTTTTCCATCAACCATTTCCTTGCTCTATAACTCTATTCTTTTTTTCTAGTAACTCCCGACTTAATAGTGGTTAATTAAAAAAAAAAAAATTCAATAGTTATGCATATTTTATACCTGTGCATATACTAGTAAAATAATTAGTATATTTTTATATATATATATTTAAATTCTATAGTTTATTATTTTAAAATCTGTGCACTCACTACATCATATATAACCTACATGAGTTTAAAATTAATTTGTGAAAAATTAAAAAGCTAACATTACCATTTCAAACTTTTTTTCATAGTATGCAACCAGCCATGTCAAATAATGTCCAATAGTAACAAGAATGGATACTATCAAAGATATTTCAAGAGTACCCATTTTTCTATATTTTCTATAATAATATGCTGGCTGCCTCCAGGTCGGTAAACCATTTTTAAGCACATTGTCATACCTAAATATAATATATATATATATATATATATATATATATATATATATATATATATATATATATATATATATATATATATATATATATATATATATATATATATATATATATATATATATACGATATAGATTTTTGAAGAGTAGTTTTTTTTATCCAAAAAAAAACGTGCATGAATATATACAAATATAGTTTATAAAAACAGATTTTTTCATTTTTGTTCATTATTATAAGTTTCTGAAATAAAGTTTCTGAATGCATATTTCCAAAATTAAAGTGTACAAAAACTAGAAAATATACTTTACATGATAAATTAAAACACATTAAATAAACGAGTTGTTATGACTATTTACTTTTCTCTTTTATCTTTATCCTTCAGTACTTCATATACAGCAACAAGCTAGAATTAATATAAGAATTAATTAATAAGAGTAGATGGTGGTTTAAAAATAAATAATAGTCACCTTCTCAACTGCATCCATTAACTTGAGGAAGTAAAAAACATAAAAAATGACTACCTCAATTGTAATGCTTCTCTTAACCTTTGGAAGGTAGTTTGTGAAAAAAAAAATAACATATAATTTTATTATAGATTTGCTTCTATTTCTAGAGCTAAAAGCTTTTTTTAAAAAATATTTTAAACTCGAAAACTTTGAATAGTATTATTATTTATATATTATTACTATCATAGTACTGTAGTATCTTTGTACTTCTACTGTACTGTACATTTATTGTACTATGTCCTGTATTGTACATCTACTGTACTGTATATCTATTGTACTATTTATTGTACTGTACATCTACTCTACTGTACATCTATTGTACATCTACTGTGCTGTACATCTATTGTACATCTTCTGTACTGTACATCTATTGTACATCTACTGTACTGTAGATCTACTGCACTATTTTTCAAAAACATTTTAAATTTCAAAAATTTGAATAATATTACTATTAGAATTAATATTTTGAACAACTAAACTTGTTTTAACTATAATTTGAACATATAACTATAATTTAAACATCAAATATTAATCACGGGAAAAACTAACAAATTAAAAACAGAAATATTTGCTCAGATGCTCCCTAATATAGTCTTTAAATGGTAAAACGATGCCTTAAAATCATAATTTGGGGTAGAATAACAGTTAATCAAAGTTACAGTTTATGGTTTATGCCACACAACACCAAAATCTCTGAAAAGATTTAAATCATTTTCTGATACTGAAACTTCTGATGACAAATTTCCCATCTTGTTCTTTCTCAAACTTTTGCATTTCATTTAAATATTAGGTCTTGGTAAGTCTGACTTACACCTGCTTTTAATATAGTATTTATTATTTTATAAATTTTTATTTATATTTATTTATTAATTTCACTCAATTTTTGGAACTTTTTTGAGTATTATCTAATGCAGATAACTCTTAAACTAACAATTCATTGAAATCCACAATCTACATTCATGCTGATGCTAATAAATTGACCGATCTTATTGAGTGTAAGGATTCAGTATACGATTCATATACTGAATCTTAGATTGATCAATTTATCAGTATCAGTATTTATGCATGAGGTTTTGTAACTTCTTACTAAATTAACTCTGAACTAGGTATTATCATCTCCTTCCCCTCTTTTCTCAAGTAATAATGCAGAGGTCCTATAGGAAACTATAAATCTATACTCATATACTGATTCTTTCCACTCAATTAGATTGGTCAATTTATTAGCATCAGTATTGTGGGTTTCAATGAATTGAAACTCACAATACTGTGAATTGAAACTCACAATACTGAAACTACAAAAACGGTTGGCTATCATGAGCCATCTGAAACGAGAAACAGGGTCTATCTTAAGGTTTGTTAAATTTTCAGGTAACACTTCAGTTTATTGCTGTTACAATTCTGTATCTGTAAGCTTGATCAACCTAAAAATCCTAAAATATTTTGTCCGACAAAACATTATTTTGTTCACATAAAGTTAATTTTTCAATATTTTTGTCTCCAACCAGATCTGTAACCGAATCAAGAGTTTTCCTAATTCGCCTGACTATTTATTGTTTGAAAGTGTTTTTCTGTCTGATTTAACTATTAGATGTCTGAGGGGAGGTTCGTTTGTATGAAGAGCGCAAGCCAGTTCAACTTTTTATTAATTTCATTAACTCAACAAATGACACTTATGACAAATATGACACCTATTTCCAGTATTAACATTTTTTGAACCATTGCCCCATGCTTGTATGTGTAATATTCTTATTCAATAAATCAGAAAAAAACAGACCCGATCCTTCTACTTCTATTTTTACTTTTGTAATGTCTTTTCTACTATTAAAAAAGTAGTTATAATTCTTATACATATTTATAAATAATATAACTCTTCTTCCTAATTAGTCTTATTGAATTTTTTTCTGTAAAAAAAAAAAAATCTTCCAAGCAACACATTTTCATATTTATTTGTTACTTGAAGATTCCTTATGAAATTCTTCACAAAAATCAAGTTATTTTTAAAACTTAATATAAACAGGAAAAGACGACACACCCTATGGTAACATTCACTGTCTAATATATGAAAAAATTGACTAATTTTTCTACAAAAAACCCCTTAATGTGGTTAAGAGAAAGGCAAAAGTTGAGGGCCTCAACGTCAGCAGAGTCACTGACACTAGACCAAGCCATTCAGTGTGATGAGCATTAAAGTCACCGACAACAACAATATTAGCTGATGGATAAAGAGAGAGGGCTTGGTCAAATGATCAGAAATAACATCAAAAAGAGTGCAGTCTTAAGATAACGGAGAGTGATATAGAACAAAGAGAAAGGCAATTGAGTGAAGTGATGCTAAACGAAAGCATATAAAAGAATAGTCTGTGGATTCAAACCTAGTTTCCCGAGTCTTTACGAATTAAAGGAAGATAACCATTAACATTAAGATCACAAGATGAGACAGCTGAACTCAAATCATTCTCACAATGAGCAAGTAGGTCTGGTGAACTTTGCAAGAAATAAGACTCAACAGTAGAAAAGTTACTTCGAAGACCACAAATATTAGTGAATGATAGGTTTAGAGAACTTGGTGATGACGATGGTTTTTTGTGTTTTATAGTTTTTGGTACTTTATTCATTTTTAAATTTGTTAAAGAACTTGACTCAAAGCATAGACAGTACTCAGTACACTGTTCAATAGCTCAAGCAATTGCCTCATTGCTATTAATAAACCCTAAGCTGTAACAAAGGGCTCCAAATGTGGCCTTGACAATGCACACCAAAAGTACAAACAGGGACACTATCCATGCACAAGATGGCACTGTTAGTACTCTGATGTTTTTCAGCTGTTGATGGAATCAGCCTCTCTGGGACCTACCACAGAGTTCGGGAAACCTGACTACCAGCCGGCCTTAGAACCATAAAACTGAGTTTTAGAGCTGTACCCTGATTAGGAGATAATAGAATGAGTTGCCTAGTCAAAAAAACAGAGGCACAAGCAAAACTCATGCATTGAGTCAAGAAGATTTAACTAGAAAAATATCTTTTTTAAATCACCTAATATTTTTTCAGAACTTTACTTTTATTACTCCCATATATAAATTGTATTTCTGAAACCTTTTAAGTTTAAAAATATTGCTTATTGGTTGTTATAGCTAGCCAAGGTAATTTGCAATACTCTCAAATTAAAAGCAATTTTGAGCAAGAGCTTTATGTAGCCTAATAAAGTATAAGAAAAAGTCAATTTTCTGATGTCCACAAGTGTGTTTTGATATAGTAAATTATTTACCAAAAGTAATAATTCTTAACTTACCACACCTTTAAGAAGAACTAAGTGTAAAAAAGTAAAAACAAAAAAAAATTACAAACATACAAATTTATGTTTTTGTTCATATCAATAAAAAGCACATGTTTGTTGATATATAGCTGTTAACCTGAACAAAGTATTGGTTATTGTATTTTAAAATGGAAAAAATGTTTACCCTCTAATAGCAACTGATGATAAATAATATTAAAGCAACAAACTTTGATAAATTTTATATCTGTAATTTTTAGTCCAAATAATAAAATCAAGTGTTTAAAGGTTAAAGGATGATGTTTTATTAGAGTTAAGTAATGAAAAATATGGATGTGTGCCAAATCAACCTTCTCAAAATTTAGGGTAAAAAGAAACTTATTCAGAGTTTGTAAATTTACATGAAATGTGTAAACTAGTTCTGCAAAACATCTGTAAAAATTTTCTTTAGTTTTAAAAATTCTCTTAAAAATGTTTAATTCTTTATAATTAACAAGTTAGAATAAAGATGCAGTAATGAGCTTTGAACAACCTCTGCTCCAGCTTAAGATTTACACTTTGCATACTTTAAGTACTTTATCAGTAGTCTGGTACAGCAGCATATAAAGTTTGTATTGAGTACTTTTGAATCTGAAAATTTACTTCATAGAAAACGTACTATATAAAATAAAGACATTACATTAAACAAGAAATACAATTAGAAATCTTTTCACATTTACAATTTAGCTTTAAATGTAGGATCAATTAGTAATTAACAGATTACATAATGTTGCAGCATAATGAACTATTGAAAATATTGATGACTTAATTGCCAAATTTTGTTTTCATATAGTAAACTAATTACCTTATTACCTTAAGTTAAACATATAAATTTCACTTCTGTTAAATTTTCAAATAGAACAATAATAACTAAGTGTCATCTTTTATATATAAGTTAATGTAGCTTGCCAAACTTTTTTAAATCTTCAAAAAGTATTTAATGGTTTGAGGACAATGTTTTATTAGAGTTATGGAACAAAAAAATATATTAGTCTCCTCAAAACAAGGTTAAAACAAAGCATGAAAACAAAATCTCCTCAGAGCTTATATAACAATATGGAACATGTAAACTAATTTTGCAATCAGTAAACATTAAAAAAAAAAAAACTCTAATGTTCAACTCTTTATTGTTATCATAACTAAAACTGCACTTTGTATGCAAAAGTACTTCACCAGTAGTCTTGTAAAGCTGCATATAAACTTTGTATTTGAGTATGCTTCAAGGCTAAGGGCATTATATTTTAGGAGCAACACATTTATAGAACTTTTCGAATTTTCACACTCATTTTTTTTTCATTTCTTTAAATTAACAACAGATAAAATCCCCATCACCAAGATAAACTTAATTAGAATTTTGAGATTTTCAAGAGTGAAAATTTTATTGTACAAATAGATTTTGATACCTTTTAAATGCTCTGAGGAGTACTAAAATAAAATGAACTTCCTGTGTTGATAGTAACACAAGAATTGTATTGATAAACTTAGTTTATCATTACTTAGAAATTTATTTCTCAAATCTGTTTATTTTAATAATATTTTTCAACAAAAGCGGATTTGCCTCTCTTTCAAAATCAGCTAATCAGATTGCTTATATATCTGCCTATTCTGAGCCTGTATAGGGTTTCAAAATATGCAAACGGATATCTGGCACATCACTAATATATATATATATATATATATATATATATATATATATATATATATATATATATATATATATATATATATATATATATATATATATACACACACACACATATATATATATATATATTATATATATATATATATACACACACATATATATATATATATATATTATATATATATATATATACACATATATATATATACACATATATATATATACACATATATATATATATATATATATATATATATATATATATATATATATATATATATATATATATATATACACATATATATATATAAATATATATAATGGTAGTGTGTATTTATATATATATATATATACACTACCGCTCATAATTATTCGAATGGCATTAACTTATTTTTAAAATGCTATTTTATATTTTTTAGTAGTTTTTTTGTTTATTTTTGCACTATTAGATAATTTAAAAGTATTCTGGTTAAAATTTAGTAAAGATCATAAGAATAATAAAAATGCTAAAGTGCACAACTACTGACTGTAAACGCGAACCGACATGTCGAAGTTTCAAATCTTTGGTTTCAAGATAAGATTGTTTGTCTGGAAAAAAAAAATCGTTGAATATATGATAAAATAGTGTGTACTATTGTCTGTAAAACATGGTGGATTTAGTGTTAAGGTGTGTGGCTGTTTTGGTTAGAATGCCACAGGTGAAAATAGAGGGAGTAATGACAAAAGTAGTTTAATTGTACACTTAATAAGACATGTTACACCTTCACAAAGATTAATGAGAAGCATTTTTTTAGAAGAAAATGACTTGAAGCTTAAATCTAAAACATTTTTCAAGAAATTTTTTAAGTTATTTGACTGAGTTCAAGAACGATCAAATATTATATAAAATGATTAAGCCTCCCCAATCACAAGATCTCTCTCCTTTCAGATTTTGTTGGGAGGAATTAAAAGTAATGTCAAAAACTAATGCCTAATGATGCATAAGATGTGGAAAAAAATTATTAGTTAGTGGCATAAAATTGACTTCGACAAATTGGATAAGTAGTTAAATAGAATGTCAAGAAAATGTATAGCGGTTATTGTCGCTAAGGGTGATTAAAAGGCAAGTAGGTTATAAATTAATCTAATCGGACTTTATATTAATCTTTTTTGTAAACCTTATAAAAAGGAAGATAAAATATAATTCAGGTAGATTATATTTTCAGATTTTCTCCCAAAAGTGAGTAAAACTATGATATCTTATATCGAAAAGTATGACCATTCGAATAATTATGGATGGTAGTGTATATAAATAAATTAAAATTTTATTTAATAAAATTTTTTAAATAAAATTTTTAAAATTTATTAAAATTTATTTAAAACCAGTTTTTTTTATCATATAGAACATCATAATGGGGTCTCATCATATATTTTTCAAAAATTCTCTCTCTATATATATATAGAAGAAAACATAAAGCCTACTGCAAAGTAAAAAACAATATAAAAATATACAATAGTTAAACAATAAACATATACCTATTATGATCTACCTAATGTAAGTAATTACAAGCATACAAAAAATGTCTCCCCTACTACTTCCTTCATTCTACTGCTCTGTAGTCTGGTGTCTTGGAATGGTAAATTTATAGAAAAAATATACGTACATATATGTTTATTGTTGTTTTATAACAACAACTCAAACTAAAATTAAAACTTAAAACTCAACTCCTCAAAATGATTCTCCCCACAACAGACTTATCACCAGAGTTTTTTTAGGTTTGAGCATAGGCTATAAAAATATATATTAAAAAAAAAAGAATAAGTTACCTCTTTGACTTAATTAAATTTCTTTGCTTAGAAGAGGTAAAAAAAGTGTAAAAATTCATTTGAAAATGCATTACAAGATTGTGATTTTTAAAAAAATTACCTGTCTAAACTTTTGATCAGCATCTTCAGCTGAATTTTTATCAGGATGAAGAACTAAACTCTTTTGCCTATAAGCTCTTCTTATTTCACTGACACTAGCATCCTAGATGTATATAGATATATATATATATATATATATATATATATATATATATATATATATATATATATATATATATATATATATATATATATATATATATATATGTATGTATATTTATATATATATATGTGTATATATATATATATATATATAGTATATATATATATATATATATATATATATATATATATATGTACATGTATAGATGTATATACATATACATATATATGTATATGTATATATATATATACATATACATATATATATATATATATATATATATATATATATATATATATAATATATATATACATACATACATACATACATATATATATATATATATATATATATATATATATATATATATATATATATATATATATATATATGTATATATATATATATATATATATATATATATATATATATATGTATATGTAAATTATGTTAGTGTATTTTACAAATAGAGTGCTCAATGTTCTTAAAGAACAGAGCAATAATAAATTAGTAAAAAACACTTATCTAACTTTTATCTTCGACTTGAAGTTTCACCATTGCTGGATCATCAGGAAGAGTTCCTCTCACTCTTCCTGATGATCCAGCAATGGTGAAACTTCAAGTCGAAGATAAAAGTTAGATAAGTGTTTTTTACTAATTTATATATATATATATATATATATATATATATATATATATATATATATATATATATATATATATATATATATATATATATATATATATATATATATATATATATATATATATATATGTATATATATATATATATTATTTTGAAAATAAAAGTGGACAACAAATGGAAAAAATAAAAAAACATTTTGTGCAAACTTTTAAAATTCATAACCTTCTCATTTATATAAATTGCAATCTAAAAATCATAAAATTTTTTTATGTAAACCTAAATCTTCAAGACAATTCATTCCAATCTTACAGTAAACCTGATAATGCTCTTAATTACATATATGCTGATTCCAAACAATCCACCAAAAATTATAAAAAGTCTGCCACAATCCATCGAGTTAAGACTGTCTTAAAAAAATCTTATCTTATTAAAAAAATCTGGGCACACTCACATACCAACCAAACATAAACCAACAAAAATCAGTTAACACTTTCTAACCTTAGTTGAGCATCATTTTCCTGTCAGCCACAGCCTGCACAAAATATTAAACAAAAAATTAATTAAGTTCAGTTATTCTTGTAACAATAAATCCATAATTGGTTCTCACAATAGAAATATTTTATACAATGATAACAACATAGTAAAAGAAATAAACTGCTATTGCATAAATAAATCTGCCTTCCAATTGAGCAACGAATATCTATCTAATATCATTGTATACCAAGCAACAGTATGTTCTAATAAACTTGAATACAAAGACAAAATATATATTGAGTCAAGTGCAACCTCTTTTAAAGTTAGTTATGTAAACCATTTAAAATCATTTAACACCAATAAATATAAGCACCGCAAAGAGCTTTCCAAAGAACGAAGTTATAGGGCGTTGCAGGTCATACAACCCAGTTTCAAAAATTTGTCATCAAAAAATTGTCATATATATTTATATATAAATATACATATATATATATACATATATATATATATATATATATATATATATATATATATATATATATATATATATATATACACATATGTATATATATATCAGGGATGCGGAGTCCCAAAAGGACTCCAGCTTTATATCTCTACTTTTTCCAAGTCTGTAGTGTCCAGAAGCTCTAAACATGATTGCTGACTTATGATCTGCTATAAGAAAAAAGTTCATGAGATTTAATGACTTGAAACTTATTGTTTTTAAGCCCAGAGTCCTGGAGTGCCGGAGTTCCTAAGGACTCCGGGTTCAAAAAATATAAACTATAAACTTATTTATATTTTTGAGTTCCTGGATACCAAAAACTTGGATAAAGTAATCTTTTTGTGACTTTCTAATCCGGAGTTCTTTTTGGGACTCCGCATCATATATATATATATATATATATATATATATATATATATATATATATATATATATATATATATATATATATATACATATACATCATATATACATATATATATATATATATATATATATATATATATATATATATATATATATATTATATATATATATATATATATATATATATATTATATATATATATAACACAGAGCATACAGATCAGCAATTACTTACACTTTTTGTTTATCCCAGTAGAATATGGTTATTTCAGAAAAAAAAAAAAAAAGAATAATGAAATAAAAAATTGCTGTCCCAGCCCAAATGCTTAGTCAATGTAGCGGCACTCTTACGGGTAGCAGGCTATAAAATAGACAATGTATGTACTAAAGCCTTCAGCAACAGACTTTTCCAGTATGACACCAGACTGCATATCTAAACATGCACTTATAGTTTCGAGTATCAGTTTCTTCTTCAGCAGGATCATCAGGAAGACTTTCTTCCTAAAGTGGTGAAATAGTGTAATGGTGGTGAAACTGGCAAACACTTTCCTTCTATTACAACAAGTTCTACAGGCGAAAATGAAAGACCACATAAAAGATGTTTTATTTGCTATAAATGTGGTAGCAAGATTGCTTAAAGATATTCATTAAAACTGTTTATGTCTGTGGATTTTGCTCATCACAACCAGAAATGCACCCTGAAAATCATTTTAAAATATATCACACACAACAGGACTATGCTTTGCAATAAGGATATGATTCTGATTAGATGTTTGAAAAAAGTCTTTAGAGTAAATCTGTTGTTGTTTTATTTTATCTGAAGGAAATTTCAACTTAAGGTTTTTATACTAAAAATTAAAAATCTATTTACATAGTCTGAAGATTAGCTGCCAGTTTGTTAGCTTCAAATTTCTACTTTTAATTTACAGTTAACGCCAAAATACATGTGTTTTTAACTTTTGCGTATGACAGAGTTTTGGTCACGTGACCTAGGGAAAATTTTTGTGAAAACAAAGTCCTCATTTTGCCAATTCTGACCAAAACTTCATATTTTCATTTAGTCATTTAATTGTTAATGGTCAAAACTTGATATTTTGTTAATGCTGATAAAATTAGGTGCACTTTATGTAAAAACCATTAAAATGATTTAGAAAAATTAAACTTTATTGTATTTTAAACTGTAAAAAGGCAACTTTATAAACTAGAATATTTTTTGTTTTTTTAATTCAAAATAATTTTTAGTTTAATACTGTTTTTATTATATAATTTTATTTGTGTTAATTGTTTTTTAATTTTTGTTTTCACAACTGATTTATTTAGGAATTTTTACTTAGAAATTTAGGAACAGCAAAGTGTGCATACATCAACTGATTTAACTAGGTAGAATATGCACAACTTAAACAGGAAGATGCATTATATGCATTATATATATATATATATATATATATATATATATATATATATATATATATATATATATATATATATATGTATATATATATATATATATATCAGGCCTTGTTACGAGATTTCGCTGCGTAGCGAAAACGCGTAACGCATTTTTAAGTAACTCAACTCAGCAAATATATTTTGCATCGTTAGAAGTTATATTGCGTCACTAGTGTCTTTACAAGTACCGCATTGTAATTAAAGTTATTTTATCAACGCGTTAAAAATCATACAAACAGTTTTTTTTTCTCACTATAATAAAAGTTACAAATAAAATCTAAGTTCTTATTAAAAAAATCATTTTTAATTATTTTTTTTTAAATATAAACTAAATTTTGATTTGAAAAAAATATTTTTTTCATGAAACGTAAAATATTTGTTTATTTTCTTATGATTTTACATTTGGTTTTTGGTTATTTTATTAACTGTTAATAATTTTTTTCTTATTTAATTTGTGAACTCTTTTTAATATTGTTTTTAAACAATAGAGTTTTTTTTTGTTATTTATCAGTTACCGATAACATATTCGTGATCATAATTTATTTTCATAAATTAAATGAACGTCATTAAAACTTTACGTTATTGAATTAACAATAAACAAAATATCTTAATAATAAAATATTTACATCAAAATAAATCGTGCATTTTTTAAACTTATTATGACTAAAAATAATTTTTATATTTAAAAGGAATTTATATATCTAATTCCTTAAGATAAAACTTAAAACACTTTATTTTTGTAATAACAAAAAAAAATTATGAAAAAACTGTTTCTTTAACAAAAAAATTTATTAGTTTACAATTGCGGTTAAATGCTTTTACTTACGACTTTATTTCTTCTGAATAAACGTCACGTTAACGATAATCAAAAGATAATTTAAATATTCTAAAAGATATAAGTTTTTGCGTAGCGCAAAACTGCTGAACGCGTAGGCAAATCGCCTTTTCGCAAGCAAAATGCGATCTGCTTAAGGCTTCTTAACAAGGCCTGATATATATATATATATATATATATATATATATATATATATATATATATATATATATAAATATATATATATATTAATAGCCCAATTTAATGTTCAATGCTTAATGTTTAATGTTGTCTTACGTCATTTTAAAGTAGCTTCAAGGCTTTTCTTATAGCGCTTTTTATTCCATGTGATCTTTCAAGCAAGGTCTGCAACCAAATTAGAGCTGATAAATTTTTTTTAGTATTCAAAAAAAAAATGATGTTGTTCATTGTTTAAGAAATGATGTTGTTCATTTTACAATAAAAATTTAAATATACGTTTGTTGTATTTGGTTGTTTTAATTTTTCTAATATTTATAGCCTGTTTTCTTTTTTTAGAAGAAGCTAGTACTAAATAATTTGTAAAGTAGTTTTTCATTAGTACTGTGCAATTTCTTTTTGGTTTAACTTTTGGTTTAAGTTTTGTTTTATTTTTTAGAGCATCTAAAAAGAGCTGAATTGCTTTTTAGTTATTTCAATTTACTTTATTGTTATTATAAGGGTTAATTAAAGTAAAAGTTTTTAGACAGTCAAACTCAGTGGCATAGGAAGTTTATAAATGTTTGAAATAACCAACTTTTAAACAAAAAGAATATTCCAAATATTTTTATTTTCATATGTATGATGAAAAGATTCTTGACAAAAAAAAATTACTGTAATAGGTGAATGGGAACAAGAAACCCTTAAATCTTAGCCCCCCCTACCCTAAATGTGAGGGCAATGAGTTGAATTATTTATTTTTTCATAAATATAAACTAGTTATGTATTCATCGATAGATTTCAAATTTTATGGTTAAATTATTCAGTGTTCAGTTTTTATGACCATGTAAAGTTTGTAGCCCCTTCAAATTGAGGGGGAGGGGGTATTCTTTAAATGGTCATAAAAACTTAACACTGAATAATTTACCCATAAAATTTGAAATCTGTCGATGAATACATAACTAGTTTATATTTATGAAAAAATAAATAATTCAATAATTTGTAAAATTGAAATGGATGATATTAGGTTTGAAGAAGTTATTAGAAGAAATGCTATCAACTTAAAAATAATTGATACTTGAGTGAAATAATTTGAACTAAGCAAGCTAAAATTAATTATCGTCAAAATGTAAGAAATGCTGCTTAGTAAGAAAAAATTAATTTACACCTAAATAAATACATGGTTAGGCAAGTTAAAAGTAATTATCACATACATGAAAGAGATAGGCATGGGCGAGATAAGACTAATCATCTGCAAAGTGTACAAAATGCTGTTAGAAAAGGAAAAATGTATATTATTGCATGAACTGATACTATTCTAGATTGTAATTACTTAGGAGAAATAAAGCAGATCTGTCAGCATTTTTTTATATTGCTATAATGGGAAGGTAGTTTTGCTTCCATTTTCACTACTTCTGCAAGCTTTACAAGATTTATTTACAGGAAGTTGTGTATATCATAATTCCAATATGAACTTTTTTAAATATATTAGAATTTACAATGCCTGTCTTTATATTGCAGATAAATATATTAGAATTTACAATGCTTGTTTTTATTTACTGATAATGAGGTTTAACCTATGAATTATAGACTGCCATGTTTTAAAATATGAGGTCAAGTTTTTCATTGTGTATGTAACTATAAGCCAGATCAAGATATTTCCCCAAACATATTATTAACTGTATATGACCCACTTGCTGCAGTAAATTTTAGAAAGCAAACTCATAGCAATCAACTTAGCTAACATGATTAAATATTTTATTTGCAAACTATAGTTAGTGAAGTTGCGGTTGTATTTGCTGAAGAAGATGGTGCTCCACCTGCTAGGTGTTTTTGAGTAAACAACTTCCCAGGGAAGTTGTTTACTCAAAAGGTCATTTAGAAGTTATTTTGAGTATGCCAGCTAACTTAGATCCTATGGTTTATTCACTTTTTTTTCAAGATATTGTATAATCAATTGGTGCACAACCCTAAACATGTAACACTGGTTACCTGTAACACTGGTTACCTGTAACACTGGTTACATGTAACACTGGTTACTGGTTATGTCAGGTTATCTCAGTTTTACAATTATGGACCTATATTATTAATTATATTTTATGACAATAAATATTTCAGCATTATGCTGCTGGTGCATATGTTAAAACTGAAGAGCAGTGCCTTGCTTTTATAGAAATAACCAAAACAAACTGCAGTATGATGCCTTACATAAAGATGTAAACAACCTTGGTAACAATCATGTTAGACCAGGGGCATTATAGTTTTCTATTTACTTTAGAAGTCTTAAAAAAAACTTTGAAGACGCTATGACAATAATTAAATAAAAAAAATGTTCATAAAATGTGGTATTACTTAGCAGTGTGTAGAACAAGATTGTTATCCTTGCCAATCAAGTGATGTTACTAAATTGTGGTATTACTTGACACAATTTAGAACCAGGTGGTCTTAATTTCTGTTAAATACTTTTGACTTGATACACTTTGGAACTAAAATTAAGTATAAATCTTACTATAATTAGTATCAAAATATAAATACTAGAATTTGTTAAGCTACATATGTTTTTTTGTTGTTTTTTTAAAGTTACTAATTATAATTTCTTGGACCCATCAGATAGGTTCTATTTTTTATAATTTATTTAAAATTCAACTTTACATAAATCTACTTTTTATTATACTCTACTTTTTGTTTCTCATTACTTTTAGATATTATACGACATCACGACTGATAATCTCAAGATTATTATAATAACTTTTTTATTATTAGTTTTTATGACTAAAATTTTTTAAACTATTATCAGTTTTTTTATTTAAACTTTAGTTGTAATTAGTTACTGCATTTTTTTAAAAATAAAATTTTATTAAATTTTTTATAACTGATTATAATTATCTCAAGATTAAATGATTTTATATATATTTTTTAAAGTTCAAACATAATTGTATTTTCTTTTTTTTAGTTATTATTACTTTATTAGTTTGCTTACTGTTGAAACATGGTTTTAATTTAGTAAACTTATACTTTATAAAATTTACTGTGTTAATCCCTAGTCAACAGTTATGAAGAAACTGGAATTCTAAACAATAGAGGTAAAAATAATTTTGTCTAGTTTTAACATAGAGGTTTGAAACACAGTCTGCCTCCTCTCTCTCTTCTTAATGAAGGTTTATTAATAAAGAGGAGCATTATTGAAACACTCTGTTATTATTAAGCTCTTATGTATTTTTTGGTACAATAATTGATAATGAACATGTTTAAGAAATGTTTTACGAGTCACTTACTAATTCATGATTTATGAACCCCAGTTGTTATTACAGATTTTTCAAATATAATTTAAACTTTTTGAAAATATCAACAACTAATAATGATTGGTCAAGTTTGATTAACATGATTAAATTTTAATCTATTCAATATAGTTACTATTGTGGCGTTAAGCTAGCTATAATGTGACTTTCAGTGTGTGTGCTACCCGGCTGTTATATTCGCTGAACATTTACTTTTTTTTATTCCTTATTTTCTCAAACACAATAATAAACATGTAAAATAATGCTTTTGCAGTTTAAACTGATTTTTTTTTTTTTCTTTTCTTTTTTAGGTATTGTCAGTTGTACTTGGCTTTCCTTCTCTGGTGCTCGCTATTATAAAAAAGAACCTAATAACTTTAGTTATGTGGTCTTTTTATGTTGTAAACTAAATGCAAAGATAAATAAAAGTGCGCAGAACTAAAATATTACATTATATATAGATAGGGCTGCCATTTTTACAGAGGAGAGCACTAAACTAATTAAAACTTTTATAGCGTTCTCCTGTGGAAAAACAGGGACAGTGGCACTTTTTATAGAGAGGAAGTTGTATTTTGTTATACTTTTCAAATAATAAAACAAAATTTAAATTGTCATTAGTGATTTATTTATTAATACCCGCATTATGGGTTGCTTACTGCTAACTGTATATTATGGGTTGCTTACTGCTAACTGTATATTATGGGTTGCTTACTGCTAACTGTATATTATGGGTTGCTTACTGCTAACTGTATATTATGGGTTGCTTACTGCTAACTGTATATTATGGGTTGCTTACTGCTAACTGTATATTATGGGTTGCTTACTGCTAACTGTATATTATGGGTTGCTTACTGCTAACTGTATATTATGGGTTGCTTACTGCTAACTGTATATTATGGGTTGCTTACTGCTAACTGTATATTATGGGTTGCTTACTGCTAACTGTATATTATGGGTTGCTTACTGCTAACTGTATATTATGGGTTGCTTACTGCTAACTGTATATTATGGGTTGCTTACTGCTAACTGTATATTATGGGTTGCTTACTGCTAACTGTATATTATGGGTTGCTTACTGCTAACTGTATATTATGGGTTGCTTACTGCTAACTGTATATTATGGGTTGCTTACTGCTAACTGTATATTATGGGTTGCTTACTGCTAACTGTATATTATGGGTTGCTTACTGCTAACTGTATATTATGGGTTGCTTACTGCTAACTGTATATTATGGGTTGCTTACTGCTAACTGTATATTATGGGTTGCTTACTGCTAACTGTATATTATGGGTTGCTTACTGCTAACTGTATATTATGGGTTGCTTACTGCTAACTGTATATTATGGGTTGCTTACTGCTAACTGTATATTATGGGTTGCTTACTGCTAACTGTATATTATGGGTTGCTTACTGCTAACTGTATATTATGGGTTGCTTACTGCTAACTGTATATTATGGGTTGCTTACTGCTAACTGTATATTATGGGTTGCTTACTGCTAACTGTATATAAATACTATAGCATATATAGATCAGCAATTGCTTACTAGTTTTGCTTATCTTTATAGCATAAATCTTTTTCAAAAAAAGAAGCAAAAAATGAAGAATAATGAAAAAAAGATTGCTATCCCATCCCAAACCCTCAGTCGATGTAGCAGCACTTCTTTGCGGCAGCAGGCTATAAGATACTCAATGTATGTACTGAAGCCCCCAGCACCAGGCTATTTCAGCTTGCCACCAGACATGTTATCTAAACACACATTTATACTTTGCATAATGCTAAAAACACACATTGTAATTATTTAGAAAGTTATAAAATGCACCTAACTAAAACATAAATAATGCTAAATATTCATGTTTGATAATTTATATTCAATATTAGACTTTGGAAGACACCAGTGTCTCACCTTAACTTAATTTTTTACTTTACTGTAAAAATATGCAACTGAGCATAAAAGAATTCTAAAGAACGAATAGGTACTTTCAAGCCTATAAATAGTAGTAACCAGTTTTTGATTTTAAAATTTAGTTTAGTAGCCAGTTGTGATTACATGAAATTTTGAAACAAAAGAATAACATTTATTACAAGAATACCATTCAAAGAACTAAATAGAAGTGAATGCATACATTTAAAAAAATTAAGATTTAAAAACAGCATTTTCTTAATAATTTAATAAGAACATTTTTTGTATTTTAAAGTACCGAATTTTAAAAAAATTTAATTTAAAACCACATTAAAAATTATTTAAAGTCTAAATACCTTAAAATTAAACAATATCATTATTAAAAAATTATCAATGAAATTTAAATATGTTGTTTGAAAAAAAAAATGTTTTAAAATACTTATACTTCATATTTATTTCTTAAAATATTCATAACACAATTTTATCTGATGCTTGCTTTTTCACAATTTAGTTTGTTTTTTTTACTCGTACTTGTAAAATTGTTAACCATTTCTAATCAATGTTTAATCTATAATCAATCTAAAAAATTAATAATAATGAAAAAAACATTTGTTTTTGAAACAACTTAAAAACTTAAAAAAAATCATTTTTTCATAAACATGTTATATAAAGTTTACTAAATAAGTTCTCGGAAATAATTTTTTCTACATTCTTGATTATGGCTTAACCAATTCATTTATATATATATTTTTTTTTTTTTTAAACATCTTCGCTTCCAACAAGGCTGCAAGCAGCCACTAATTAAAGTTGGAAGTTACTGTAAGAGAAAAGATGAAGATTGTAGAGCAAGATAACGATTGACGGACGATTTAAAAGATTGCAAATTATATGAATCAGGAAAGCAAGATGAAGGAAGCGAATTCCAAAGAGCTGATGTTCGAGGAAAAAAACTAGACGAATAAGCGTTTTTGGAGCACTTAGGAACAGCCACAGAAAAAGGATGACACTTAATTGAATGACGAGTAACACGAGAATGAATTTTAGTAGATGGCACAAGAGACGTTAGCTCTTTCGAGCAGTGCCCATTATAGTATTTGTAGAAAAGAGAAAGAGAAGCAACATTACGACGATGTGATAATGGTTGAAGGTTGGCTGCAAGAGCAGGTCCAACTATGTTTACAATGCGTTTTTGCACCTTGTCTAAAAGAGAAAGGGCATCATTAGAAGATCCGCCCCAGATATGGCAACAGTATTCCATACAAGGCCGGATTTGAGATTTATAGAGGTAGAGAATAGAATCCAGAGTAAGAAAGTGGCGAGCTCGATAAAGAGATGCAACCTTAGCAGATGCTAATTTTGCAACCGATTTGATATATGGTTTCCAAGAAAGATTGGAAGTAAGAGTTAATCCTAGAAGATGAAGAGTAGGTGACTCATCGAGTACATCACCGTTCATAAATATAGGAAGATCTAAATTATTGCGATAACGATTGGCTGAAAAAAATTGAGTTTTATCTGAATTAAAGTTCACCAGCCACTGTGAGCCCCATGCTGTAGCAGAAGTGAGATCCTTTTCAAGCTCAAATGCCCCCTCCAGGCAATCAGAGGGTGTTGGTTTCTTATCACGACAAGAATAAATGGTAGTATCATCAGCAAACAATGCCACCTTAGATGTGAGAATATCTGGAAGATCGTTAATGTAAATTAAAAAGAGTATAGGGCCAAGGATAGAACCTTGAGGAACCCCTGAAGTTACAGAATAAGAAGAAGAGTGTTATCCATTGAGGACAACTTTTATGCTACGATTGGAAAGGAAGGATTCAATGATCTTAAAGATGTTGCCGGATACACCATAAGAAGAAAGCTTATGGAGAAGACCAGCATGCCAAACTTTATCAAACGCTTTTGAAATGTCAAGAGCGATGGCCTTAACCTCTCCACCTTCATCTAATGCACGATAAAACCTGTCAGTTATTACTGTTAGCAAATCAGCTGTAGAACGAGAAGATCGAAATCCATATTGATGGTCAGAAAGTAAGTTATTAGATTCAAGATGAGAAATTAAGTGTTTGTTAATTAAAGATTCAAAAACCTTGCTTATGATAGGAAGAAGACTTATGGGACGGTAGTTAGACGAATCAGATCGCTCCCCAGAATTTTTGAAGATAGGGATAACAGATGCGGCTTTCCAGCAGGCTGGAAAACAAGACTCTGATAAGCACTTGTTGAATAGTTTTGAGAGTATAGACGACAGCTCTGGAGAACACATCTGCAAGACAATAACAGGTATGTTGTCTGGGCCACAAGCTGTAGAAGAGTCTAGACAGGAAATCACTTTAGATACAGATGCTGAAGTGATATGAATGTCAAGCAATGAATCAACCTGTTTGTTGGCAATATCAGGTAGAACGCAATTAGTGGAATCAAGAGATGATATTGATGAAAAGTTTTTAGCAAACAGTTCGGCTTTGTCTTTAGGTGAGGTGACAAAGTCTGAACCATACAAGAGAGGTGGAATTATAAATTTGCCCTTATTATTGATATTATTAAAGATTCTCCAGAAGTCACGAGAGCCTAATTTTTGAGATGAGATACGAGATTTCATGACCTGAGAATAGCGGGTTTTGGCGTTAGACAAAACCTTTTTACAGTTGTTTCTAGCAGTAATAAACAGACGTCTGTTTTCTGGAGAATTGTTTTGCTGATAAATATGGAAGTAACGGTTTCGATTGGCAATCGCAGCAGCACAGTGTGAGGAAAACCATGGAGGAGAGTGAGGCTTGACCTGGAATCGTCGAGAGGGAATAAAAGATTCCATGCCAGCCTGAATCCACGAAGTTATATAAGAAGCACATTTGTCGACAGGAAGTTGAAAGATTTCTACCCAAGGGCCATCACGAAGAAAATCACGGAAAGAATCCCAGTCAGCTTTACTGTAGTTGTAAGAGGTTCGATAGTAGGGGTATTCGGGTGATGAAGAAGAATGAGATATTAGTTTTAAAGAGATCAAACTGTGATCAGAAGCACCTAAGGGTGAATGTGGAGAAACTGAGCACTGACTAGGATCAGAAACAAGACATAAGTCGAGTAGAGAAGGTAAATGATTAGGGTTGTCAGGAAAGCGAGTTGGAAAGTTGACTATTTGAGTTAGGGATTGAGAAAGGCAAAAGTTGTGGGCTTTAATGCCTGCAGAGTCACTGACACTAGAGCCAAGCCATTCAGAGTGGTGAGCATTAAAGTCACCGACAACAACTATATTAGCTGATGGATAAAGAGAGAGGGCTTGGTCAATA
>NC_088930.1:18892500-18902500 GCF_038396675.1 Hydra vulgaris
TTTGTCTAGCTTTTTTCCTTAAATATCAGTTCTTTGGAATTCGCTTCATTCATCTTGCTCTTTTAATTCATATGATTTGCAATCTTTTAAGTCATTTGTCAATAATTATCTTGCTCTATAAACTTTGTGTTTTCTCATTCAGTAACTTCCAACGCTAATAGTGGTTGCTTGCAGCCTTGTTGGAAGTGAAGATATTGAAATATATATATATATATATATATATATATATATATATATATATATATATATATATATATATATGAAAAGAAAATTATATTACAGTAGACATCAAAATAAACTCTTATTTTATAAAATTATATGGCTGATAATTGCTGCCAGACATGAAACTTTTAAATCCATCAAAAATTTGTGATTTATTAAACTATCTAATATAGTAAAAGATGAAATAAGCAGAAAAGGTTAACACATTTTAAAGAATCATATTAAATTTAACAAACATAACATGACATAAATGTATCTTGTAATTATTTTACAGTTTTTTAAGTCCATAAAACTAATTTTGCAAACAACCCAACAATTAGATTATTTAATCTAACCCACACTGACCCTAACCCTGACTTTGAACTAGCATTAAATAACTATATTAATAAAAAATAAAAAAAACGGTTTTCTGTTTACACCGACAAATTTATTTGTATATTTTTTACTTAACCCCAAAACTATTATATTTGGTTTTTAGATTGTATTATAGGGACTTGTTTACAAAAGACAGAGTATTCTTTAAACTTTTCATAGTTTACAAAAAATCCTATTAATAATAGCAAGTTAGCAAGTTATCAATAAAGTTCTTTTTTTAAAAAAAATAATATTTTTATACTTAACATATTAAAAAGGAAAACCTAAACATTAAAATGTATAACTTTAACAGCACTTATATTTATTGACAAAGTTAAACCCTTTAATCAAATCAGACTTCTTTTGAAAGAAAATATCAACAAGCTGGAACTTTCATGATTAATTTGTCAACAAGCTGAAACATTTGTCAAAAAATATCAGAAAGCTGGAACTGACATGATTAACTTGTTTATTTATATTTAGCTTGCCACTCAGTGTTCAAACTTTCCTTAATTTTATGGTCCATTTTAGTAACATCTTTAGAATTGAAAACTGGGAGGCTTACTGCTTCAACTAAATGTAAAATTAAAGTTAAATATATATATATATATATATATATATATATATATATATATATATATATATATATATATATATATATATATATATATATATATATATATACATATATATATATAAATATATATAAATATATATATTTATATTAATATATTCTTATTCTACATAAACAAAGCAATTAACTTGCTTTGTTTATGTTACCAAAAATTATGGTTTTAAATAATTTATTTCTTTAATAAATTATTTAAGAAATAAAATATAATACCATCACCAGGTCTTGTCACAAAGAACCGCTGTTGAAGAAATTTAAAGATTGTTTAAAACCAAGTTGAAAAACATTGGTCAATTTACGCTTTCTGATCAAACTCAGCTTATAATTAAAAAAAAAAAGGCTATGATTAAAACCCTAACTAATCAAATGTTACCCAGAACATTGGCACTTTTTTAAAAACGGTGTTGCAAATTGTTGGAATAAATTAGCGCATAATTTAATATATGCACTTACAGTTAACTCTTTTAAAAGTATTTTAATGATGCTATTTTGGCTGCAGCTATGTCAACCATCAGCATATAAAAGGCTGGTGTTGTTTTCCTTCATCAATATTAAACTTTTTATGTACAAGTTTCATTGATTGTTGTAATAAATAAATAAAAATCTAGATCTTTTAGTTTTCAGCTGCAGTCCTAATAGATGGAAGATCTTGCTTTATAAGCTTTCAAATACAAGACAAAATGAACATAGAAAACTAGGGGTGAGTAAAACCAGATATTCGGTCTGGTTTGTTAAAATTGGATTCAGATTTTAACAAACCGGACTGGGTGTCTGGTTTAGCTCACCCATATTTGGAAGTTTTAACTAGGGGTGAGCAAAACCAGTTATCCAGTCCGGTTTGTTAAAATCCAAATCCTATTTTAACAAACCAGACCGGATATCTGGTTTTGCTCATCCCTTCAGGAAACTACTGCTGCTTTATTTAAATTGAATTTTTTGAATGTCATTACACTCAACAAATTCAATTTAAAATTGGGATTGTAAAAACTGTTTCATTAAGATTCTTATTCATCTGATTAAAAGATCAAAAACTGGTAAAAATTAAAATCTGAAATAGTAGACAACTAGTAAAAGAACTTGCTAGTAAAAGAAGCAAAAAAAGAGTTTTTGATATTAATTTCAAAGAGTCTGTGTTATTTTATCCATTTTATTTCCTAAAAATATGGATGTAAGTAAACAGTATTTGAAATAAAAAAACAGCCACTAACTTTTATAATTGTCCATGCTTTAATTTTAAAAACATGCAAGCATTCTAGAGTCACCTAATTGCTACTATGCTCCGGGTGTCATTAAAGCTCTTGGCTGCTCTGATCATGCATGTGCATTTTTCTGCTAAACAATAGTTCACATTGTTTAGATGTATCATTTTTAAAAAGTGCTATTTCCAAGATAGATTATTTGTAACCTTATTTCAAAAAAATTCTATGAAAATACATAACAAAATTTTAAATCTATTTTATTAAGGTGGCAAAATCATTTTTTCACCGATGCTTCAAATGCTTCAACAATGTTTTTATTTTTTTTTAATTAAATGTTTTTACTTTTATTTTTTTTAATAAAATGTTTTTGTTTTTTTACTGTAAATCATGCGCGGAGTGTTGCTACATCAACTATCTTATAGCCTGACTCGCAACAAACTGCTGCTACATCAACTGACAAATAGCCTGACTCACAACGGAGTGCTGCTGCATCAACTATCTTTTATCCTGACTCGCAAGGGAGTGCTGCTACATTGAATGAGAGTTTGGTTGGGGCAGGCAGTCTATCAATTAATAAAAAAAAAATTCCGGTCTTGCATTTTAATTTTTACTTTTTGTCAACAAAATATGGAAAAACTTTCTGACAACCAGTAAAGAGTTATATATATATATATATATATATATATATATATATATATATATATATATATATATATATATATATATATATATATATATATATATTATTCGGGTGGTTCTAAAAACAACTTTATTTGAAAATGACTCCTGGCATCCTCTGAATATGTTGTGTATAATTAAAAAAATGCTGGATTAAAAAAATTTTTGAATAAAAAATATTTTAAGAAGTCGCCACTGACCTTTGAACATTCAATAGGTCCCAAATATTATTAAAAAAAGAGTTTTTCAAAAGTATGTCATGTTGGGTCTCAAGCAAAGCAAAATTAAATAAAAATTTCAAAAATAATGTCCATTCGATAAAAAAACATTGATAAAAAAATTGAAATCAAAAAATCTTGCTAAATTCCTTATTATACGTTTTTAGTTTAAAAATGTTATTTTCTGTTCACTAAAATCTAAAATAATAAATTTTAATTTTGCTTTATTTGAGACCCAACATGATTACTTTTGAAAAACTTTTTAAATAATATTAGGGACTAGGGATTCCAAATTCGCATATCAGAGTTTTTGAATTCCAAAATTCGTTTGTTTTTATTAAATTTGAAATTTCGGAATAGGAAGAAGCCAAATTCCGGATAATTCCAATTTTTATATCGCTAGCTTTTTTCTAGTTTAAACTTTTTTTTATTGTTGTGCTTAAAAGCAAAAACCAATGCGAAAACCAAAAAACTGTAACACATTTTGTTTTTATTGAAACAACAGCGAAATAACTTTATTGTGAAATTGTGAACAAACAGGTTGTGTGAGTTTACACTAGTTTTAATACTTGTTATTATTATATATGTGTTAAAACTGGTAAAACTTACCTAATATATTTAAAGTATATTAGGTAAGTTTTACCAGTTTTAACGTTGCATATATTTATTGTGTATACTTAATTTTAATTTCTAGGATATTGTGTGAAGCAGAAAGAGCTTTTTCTGCCAGTGGAGCATTTCAACAAAAATCAGGTCAAGACTTAATGATACGATAATGTTTATATACATACACATAGATTAATAAAATTATTCCAAGATTTCTAAAAATTAACTTAATCTTGAGAAATTCTTCAAATAAAAACAATACAAATGCAAATTTTTCTAACGCAATAAACAAAAATGTTTAAATTTTATATTATAGCATTATTTTTTGTTTTGCTGCTTTGTTTGGTTATCGTCTTTTTGCGTATTGTTTTGTTTTTAAAATTACTATTTTACAAATATAAGATGTCAACAAATAAAAAGAGCACACACAAATCTAAGCAATAAAACAGAAAAATGAAATTAAAAATTAAAATAAAATCAATATACTATATGCAAGTACATACATGACTTATTTCAAGCAATTCATAGAAAGTCCCATTAACTTCTTCATACAAGTCAAATATTTCAAAGTCTGTGCCATCATAATCCCAACATTCACAAATTGATAACAAGTAAAATAACCAAAGTGTATATAGCAGCCTCATATCAGTAATTTTTTTTAGTTTTGGTAATATTTTTTAATATTAAAATTTTTGCATCAAAATTTCAAAACTTAAAAAATATTCGCCGCCACATCACATATGGTAAACAGTTAAATCACATATCATGTCGTCCGACGACGCACAGTGAGTCAAAATCCATAAAAAACGGCAAAAAAAACTACCGCTAGAAAATAATTAATTAAATTATAATGTAGCTAAATGCCACTAAAAGCTGTGCAGTAGCAAATTAAAATGGCGCCGGGGGCCTGAGAAAATTTGGCGCCTACCCACTAAAAATGGCACTGCCAACCCCTCTACCCTTCCTCATAAAAATAACCTACCATTAAAAATGACCTCCCTTCTCCAAAAAACTAATTTAGTAATTTCTAATCACGTTTACAGGCTGTGGTTTGAACCTTTGAGAAATAAAAATACTCTTTAGCACAATTTTATTAACAATAACAAATAAGTTTAATATACATCAAGTGAAATTGAATTTTCGTGCTTTTATGCATGCAAAATCATCTATAATTTGGTCATAGTTTACCTTCTTTGCTATTTGATTCTCAATTAAAATAATTGCCAAACTGAATAAGCGTTCTTGTCTCATGGTTGATCGCAAGTATTTTTTGATTAATTTAAGTTTAGTAAAACTTCTTTCACGTGTTGAAACTATTACTGGAAGAGTAAGAAAAATCCTGACTGAAACTTCAATGTTCGGATATGCATTTGTTAAAGAGTACGAATGCATGAATTGCAATATTTAAATTGGATTAGCATTATTTCAATTATAGCAATTTTCAATTGGATTAGCATTCCAAATTTTCCATCATCAGCTTTCAATTGGATTAGCATTCCAAATTTTCCATCTCAGCTTGCAGTTCTAAAGAAACCAAATCATTTTTGTACTTGTGGGCTATGCTAAATGCTTTTTGCTTAAGTTCTTCAACAGAGTTAAGGGTGATTTGTTTTCCAGTGAGAAATAGAAAGTCAGATGATACTTTGGACATTGCCTCAAATTGCCATTGCATTTGTGTGATAATGCTATCAAACACACAGTTGCAATAAATGACAAAGTCTTGTTCTGGTTTGATTAAAATGCCATCATCATCAGCCTCATAAAACATCATACGCTTGACTTTTCTCTTTCGTTTAATTGAGAAGTCTGTGTCAATGTCAATTATTTTTGCTGTTTGTTTGGCAGATTCTATTATGTCTTTCACTCCTCTTTTTCTGAGATACTGGATTGCCGAGACAATCCCATTCCTTTTTTTATGTCAATTAAAATTTTTTGGCTTGTATTGCATGGTTTTCTCTGTCAATTAATGTAAGAATTTCAGTCCACAGGTTCAACAAACAAAGAAATTTAAGATTGAACAATTAGAGTAGGTCTTTTGCACAAGCAACAGTTTCATGGTTTAAAATTGTTTTTGTACTCATGTCTTGTAAAGCACTATAAACTTCCACAACTTAATTGTTTAGGGAAGCAACTGCTTCTTTTTTTGATGACCATCTTGTTTCACAGTGACCCTTTAATGAAATTGGGATGACTTTAATCAGGTTTTCCCGGTAGAATTGGAGAAAAATGTGAATATTTTTTGAATAGATCCAAAGAATATAACCATAAGAGGTGAGTCTTCAGCAGCATGAACGCCAACCAAATTAAGAGTATGGGCTGCACATGGTACAAATGATGCTAGTACATTGATATTAATGATTTATGCTTGAACTCTTTTGTATTTTCCAGCTATGTTTGCTCCATTGTCATATCCCTGGCCTCTGCAATCTGCAATATTTAATCCATCAATTTTCAGTTTTCCAAGGATTTCTTCTGCAATGCCATTTCCAGTCTTTTGATGGGTCTATAAAAAATCCACGAAACTTTCTTCTATTGAGCACATTCCATTTTTTATAAGAACATATCTTATCACTTCACGTAGCTGTTCTTTAAGAGAAACATCAGGTGTACATTCAAAAAGCAAGAAGAATATTTTGCATTTATAATCCGTGAGAGAATTTTTCCTTTAACTTTTTCTCCCACAAGTGTAATTCTTTAATTTTAAATTTGTGTTGAAAAATATGAAACTGCAGCTTTTTTGGCTTTTAATGGATTTTTGAGGATTTTAATGACTAATCAACTCTAGGGTACTTAAAAAGATTCCACTTTTTTGTTTCCCTATTACATCATTACTGCCTCTTAGAGATAAATTATTACTTGCACAGAATAATATGGCATCAACAATAACTTTTATAATTTCCCTCCATTTGTTTGCTTCTCGGTTTATTGTTGTCTGAAGGTCATTGCCTAAAGTTTAGCCTTTTTTTAAATTTTGTTCCATTTCCTTCCAAATTGAATAGCATTTTCTATGCTTAGGACTATTCTCATGTTCAGGAATTTTGGGATTTTAGTTGCAACTATTAAATTGCTATATAGCAACAATTGCCTTTTCACCAGTTCGCCATTAGCAAGCATCTTTTTGTACCACTTTGAACTGAAATGTCTTATTTTTGTATCAGAAGAAGAAGTTGATGGAAAGATTTTTCTGGTTTCCTGCTTAGGTCCATTATCAATAAAAAAAAGCGCCTCACTAGATCAGTTATTTGTGGCCATGTAACAGGATACTTTAGCTCAAAATTTGTGTTTAAAATATCTTTTTTTCCTTCTTCTTTGGGATTTGATGGTTGAAAATTATTTTTTTTTATCAATAACAAAAAAATCCTCAACAAGTGCTTTGTCTATATCAGATGCCTTTTTCCAAGACATTTATCTTATTTTATTTATCGGAAAACTCATTCAAAAAAGTCTCGCTTTAG
Organism: Hydra vulgaris; assembly: GCF_038396675.1. Taxonomy (NCBI): domain Eukaryota; kingdom Metazoa; phylum Cnidaria; class Hydrozoa; order Anthoathecata; family Hydridae; genus Hydra; species Hydra vulgaris. Next base: position 18,899,864 of record NC_088930.1, read on the forward strand.
TGTCACTCTTTTAAGATTGATATGGGTAAAAATAGTTCAAAATTTAATTTGAAGTCATATGTTTAAGATGTTTGGTAACTATTAACAACATTTTTGACAATAAATTTTAATTTTAAATATTCATTACTGAGATCTCAAAAATGTGTCATAAATTGATTTTTTTAAATTAGTTTAATTATGAGTTTAGTTCAAAAACTAAAAGATTCCACTATATTCCATGGTAGTTTTAATATTTTCCCATTAGTAGGTATATATGAAAGCAGAAAAACTAAAATCATTTGCCCCAAATTGCCCCAATTAAAATAAGACCTTTTAAATACTTCGTTTTTTTTTGTATTTTTTTCCGTTTTTAATAAAAACTTATAAAGTATAAAGTAGCGAACAACATTCATTTATCACACAAGTAATACATTTAGTTCCTATTAGTAAAAAAACTCATGCTCAAGCAGATGGTGCTAATTATCAAACCTCAAAAACCAAAATATGCAACATTTGATAGCATAGTGCATGTTTTAAAATTAAAACTTGCGTATAAAACAACTAACAATATAAATCATTGCTTACATTCAACATTAAAAGAATACATTTGATTCCTATAATTTAAGAGTTAGGAATCATGATAATTTATTCGAGACTCTTCTACGTGAGGTTTGTAGACTGGAGTGTCTATACTATTAAAGTATTTACAAACCTGAAATGATAAATCTAAAGAAAACTCTAATAATATTTAAATGTAAATTCCGATCAAAGTTGCGGAAACATTCAAGAACCTTCTCTAGACTTTTAGAACACGAGCAAACTTGGTTGGACAAAAATCTAATGGTTGACAAAAAAAACCTTGCAGCAGATAGAAAGTGCAAGAACTGTGAAGATTTAGGTGATAGAAGCAGAAGATCTAAGGTAATAATAAATCAATTAAATTCAACCCAGTTTAAAAAATAATTTACAAGCATAAATATTAAAAATTATCTTGTTTAAGGTTGCCAAATTGGCTGAACATCCTGCTGAAGAATTGGCATTAGCTTCAATAAAAAAAGCTGCAAGAGATCCTAACAAAAAAGACTACGTTAGAAGTAGAGGAAGGCAAACCGGATACGGCTATCACATTTAAGATCAAACTAGATTTGACCATGTTTGATGGTAAAGTGATTAATGCCCTCACTAACACTCTGTCCTCCCAATCATGTAATGTTTGTGGAGCTAAGTCCAGTGAACTTAATAACCCAGCATTAATCAGATCTAAACTATTCAATTAAAAAGTTTTATCTTTGGGCCTTTCTACTTTGCATTGCTGGCTCAGATCTTTTAAATATATTTTACATTTAGGATATAAGTTAGACATTAAAAAATACTTTGCCAAATCCCCTGCTGAAAAAGCATCAGTAAAAAGTAGAAAAAAGAACATTCAACTGAGGTTTAGAGAGGAGTTAATTATTATAGTTGATATGCAAGAACAGGTTTTTGGTAACACTAACGATGGAAACACTGCCAGAAGGGCATTTGAAAATGCTGAAACTTTCGCTGATATAACGGGAGTGGCAGTAGATGTAATTATTAGATTGGTGACAATCCTAACATCAGTATGCTCCTGTTATGAGTAGAATTCTGAAAGTTTTGGCCAGTATTGCTATAAAACTACAGTTCTTATACTCAAAACCTATTGCTGGTATGTGATTCCCCCAACTGTTCATAAACTCTTTGAACATGGTGTGCAAATATCTGAGGCATTAGAACTGCCAATTGGTTACTACTCTGAAGAGTAACAAGAGGCTCTAAATAAGGAAATTCTCAAAGCTAGATTAAACCATACAGCCAAGATTTTTTTACCCAAAATACGATAGTATTGTATCACATGTTTCACATGTGTTACATGTTTATATATGATAGTTAAATAATTTTTGCCGTTTTTTCACCTTTCTGACTCACTGTGCGACGGTGTCAAAAACAAAAATTTCAAAATATTGAGGTATGCGCTTTGTATCTTTGTTGATGCTTTGAGTTTTGTGTTCATTATAAAAATACATTGTTTCAGCACCGATACGACTCTCGGGGAAATAATGCATAAATAAGCAAATTAAAAAAATTTGGTTAACTACTGATATCTTAAAACTTACAACTAAATGCAAAATTTAATTAATAATTTAGTCATTAATGTAAATACCTTTACATTAATTAACTAAATTAGTAAATTTATGCAGTTTTATTCGTACCATTAATAATCGTCACATTGTGATAGAAATTGTTGAATCTAATTTATACGCAGAGGGTTCTAATACAACTAACCATGTTGAATTTTTACTTTTACTGTAGAAATCTACCCAGATTAACAAAAAAATTAAAAAGAAATGTTTCTGTCATTTTCATGTTGCCAAAACTGCTCCTTAAAATAGCAATTGCACTCTATGCGCAAAATTTTCTCAAAATGGGCCAATATTTGGGACCCAATATCTCCAAAATATAGGATGTTTCGAAAAAAATTTTCCAGGGCCTACTTTGATTGTCTTTTACAAAATATCTGAAAATGAGGACAATTTGAAGACATCACTTCCAGAATTCGCTTATTTTGCCTAGATTTCTCAGACATTGGCTCTTAAAAATATTCTCTGACTTTAAAGATTTTCCAAATAAAATTTCCTG
>NC_088930.1:18907500-18995000 GCF_038396675.1 Hydra vulgaris
ATCCTCTTTTTGGAAAATCATTTAACTTATCTGGTAAAATGCTTCCAAAACCGCTTGAAGTTACAGTTTTTCTAACTTTACTTGCTGGTGTGGCTAAACAACTAGGCAGAATATTTTTAAAAACAGATGGTGGGTTTAAAGGTCATTGCTTCCCATATTTGCTTTCAAAAGGTGCTTCATTTGGCCAATGCAGTTGACATACTGCTGTATAGTCTGTAACAATAAAACCAGTTCTTGGGATAGCTTCACTACATCTTTTTCTCTCCTCTAGATTCTTCGGGAATTTATAAATTGATGATTTTGTTGTAGTTGAGTATTGATATTTTTGTTGTAGTTGCAATTGATATTGTAGTTGTAGTTGTATAAATTGATATTTTTGTTGTAGTTGAAATAGTTCGACTTGCAAAGAGATACACAGCATTTTAAAGGCATTTTTAAGGCATTTTAATTATTAAAAAAACTTATCATTAGTTTGACAATATTATTACCTTACAATGTTAACGCCTTGAACCTTACAACGTTATCGTCTTGAAGTTGCGCTATCTAATTTATAAACCAATCAAATTTTAAAGATTTATTAAAAAAGCATGAACACAAACTTTCGTCTAATGTTAAAAGATGAAAATGTAAACACAGTATTAGGAATTGGCCTTCAGTTTAACAACTTTGTTGTGTAATGTCAAGGCCTGTTATTATAGAAGGCCGCGGTCACACATAATATAATATTCTGAAACTAATAAACAAACATCTAAATCTCTACAAGTAAATTTATTCTTTGATCATTACCTTCATATACTATCTTATTTTCATATCATAATCTATTATGGTATTATTTAAATAACATATCACAACAATATTATTAAATTTGTGATGTTCAAATATCATATGAACATTCTCTAACATGTTCATATGATATTTGAATACAGTTCTTGAGTATATTATCTGTAAACAATTGACTGATGCAAGTTCAAATGTTTTCAAAAACCAAGCATGCATGCATGGGACACTGCAGTGTCCCACAAAGAAATGCTGGTTTGAAAGTCAAATTTTCTTTATTAAAAAAAATATTAAAATAGGGGGGAGATAGGGAGGTTTCTGTAACTTTTTTTAGGCTCCAAAACTTTTAACTTTAGATATAATAAGGTTCATAAAACTTAAGGGACTTACAAAGTACATTGAGGAACAAAAACAGGAATTTACATAAACTTTTCAATTTTTAATCTGGAGTACCACAGTGTAATTGGGAAAAAAGTCTCTGGGTCCAGTATTCAAAGTAATACCATCTAAAGTAATATATAAATTAAATTAAATGCTTTAAAATGCATGCAGTTATAAATATAACTCCTGATAGTTAACTATAAGTATAACTAGTTATACATAAAATTTATTATATAAACTTATTTTTTAAGGTTACGCTTGAACAAATTAGTACCAATTAATTCAAATTCAAGATTTAGTTCAAGTTTTTATTTGTTCATTGTTTTTTCACTATTTTATATTTATTTGTTCAAATTTGTTAACTAGTACTAATTCTTACTACAGTAAGAATATTTATCATTGTTGAACGTGATTTTATTAGTAACTTAATTTTAATTTCAACATATTTTGACAACACCCTTTACATTTTAAATGATGACAGCTTTACTTTTCTATTGATGTTAAATTTATTACGTTTCAATAACTCAGATTGAATTTTAACTAAATTATTGTAAGCTTTGTAAGGGTTTGTTGTATATCAAATGGCGTTGTAAATAAATTAAAAAAAATATATATATATATATATATATATATATATATATATATATATATATATATATATGCATATATATATATATATATTTATTATTTAGGCTATGGGATCATCCATAAATAATGCCAGTAGATAGAGGGGCAGTGTGAGTTTAACAATAATTGACAATGGGGAGGGGATGTTGAGACCAAAATAATGTCAATTAAAAAATGGAATTAAAAATGGAAGAAAAAGTAAAATATTTTATTTAAAAAAAAAGTAAAACAATTTATGAGCAGGTTTTAGAGGTATTTACACCAACAATGTGGTCGAAAAAATTCTTGCTTTTGTTGCTTAAAACTGTAGAGGATCATACGAAAAACAATTTAAATTCAGAAATTAGCTTGCTTATCTGAAAGAACAATTTATGTTTGTTTTTTTTTTACTTTTAGTACTGTTGAGAATAAATGTATAATTGAACCAGAAAAAAATTGATGGTATATGCATTTTTTATATTATATTAACAATTCAGATATACCATCATAATATGATAACAAAAACTGACATCATTTTTAATGGGAGATGGCAAAAAAATTGACTGAGTTTGATAGGGTGAAGGGTGAAGGTGTTCAATAAACCGGGTCATCATCTGACATCATTATGCATAGATGACCCTATGATTTAGGTAAAATAAGTAATCAATTTGCCATATTTCTCTTTAGAAAGTGTAAGAAAAAAGCACTGTTATGCTGAGAACCTACCTATTGAGCAAGCGTTTGACCACCTATTTTATAAATTTGAGAGACAGAAGTGGAAGTGCAAATCACAAAAGAACTAATAACAAAGCTCTAAATTGATTTTAGACTAACATTTTAGTCTAAAATCAATTTAGTAGACTAACTTTGTAGACTAACATTAATATAGTATTTAAAAATAATAAATGAAGTTTACATGATTTTTATAATTTGTATTTATTTCCATTAATTATCAGTTGTCAGTCTCTATTTTATAAAATGAATTAAAAAACTATTTATTTATAATATAATAATAATACATAAATACTAGTTTCCTAATCATCACAATGTTAATGGTATTCGTTTTAAAGTGAAATTTTGTATCAATTTTATTGTTTTTATGTTTTATATATATATATATATATATATATATATATATATTATATATATATATATATATATATATATATATATATATATATATATATATATATATATATATATATATATATATATATATAAATTAGTAAAAAACACTTATCTAACTTTTATCTTCGACTTGAAGTTTCACTATTGCTGGATCATCAGGAAGAGTTCCTGATGATCCAGCAATGGATCACTCCACAATGGATCACACTGAGCACTCTTCCTGATGATCCAGCAATGGTGAAACTTCAAGTCAAAGATAAAAGTTAGATAAGTGTTTTTTACTAATTTATTATTGCTCTGTTCTTTAAGAACATTGAGCACTCTATTTGTAAAATACACTAACATAATTTACATATATATATATATATATATATATATATATATATATATATATATATATATATATATATATATATATATATATATATATATATATATATATATATATATATATATAATATTAGGTACGTGTGTAAAAATTTCAAACCATTTATTTATTCAAGTTTTATATATGGTTCGAAAGAGCTTTAAATTTGTAATAAAATGGTGAAAAATTTATGAAAAAAGAATCATTACAAAAAAAGTTATGCTCTTTTAAGTAACATTATTTTTTATGAAGCATTGCTTAAGAAAAATGCAACTTACGTATAAAACTCGCGTTCGGCTAACGGCAGCTTTGTAATAGAATCATTGTTAATTTGCGCTTAATTTTGCATAGTAAAATGTGCAAAACGATTAAAAAACGTAATTAAAAAAGTTTTGAATTTAAGTAACAAAATATTTTTAATGATTAAAACGTAATAGTAAAATTTATAACAAAATTTTATAAAATATGCATAAAAAAATATCGCGTTTTTTTGCAATATATATATATATATATATATATATATATATATATATATATATATATATATATATATATATATATATATATATATATATTTATGGTTAAGGGTATATATATTTATTTTATTAAATATGCACCAAGGATAGGATTTCTATAGCGTATGTTTAAATGCATATAGGTGATCTTTAAATACATTAAAAGCCTTAGCGTTTTCGCCTTATTTTTATCGTTACTAATGATTTTCAATGAAAGATATATATATATATATATATATATAATATATATATATATATATATATATATATATATATATATATATATATATATATATATATATATATAACATCGGAAATGGCGTGATATTTCAGTAGGGGCCGGAGTACAAAAAAATAATCATAAAACACCATATAGTTCAACTAAAAACCTACAAAAATATATCCATCTAAACAATGGGGGAGAAGGGGACACGTCCACCACGGCTCTCCTTCATTTTCTCTTCAGTAGTCCTTATATCTATCTAACTATATATAAATTCCAAGAAACCGCAACAAATAAAAATAATTTTTTTAAAAACATACTTCTTTAACAAAAAATTTAGAGTATAATAATTATTTTCTTTTTTGCTTAATAATGTTTTTAACAGAATTGTGGCTTTGAAGAAAGCCTAGTTTTTGAAGCAAACAAAACTGTGACATCCATAGCTAGAAAGAATCGATTCTTTAGTACGCAAAGGAAACCACATCCAATGATATCTAAAATAAAGTAAACCCCTAAATTAAAATCGCCATACCTATTTATGATGCTTTATGTCGCGGATAATAAATAAGGATGCCTTATGGCGCGGATAATAAATAAACATATAACTGTTATTATTGCATTAATAAACATAATCAATCTCTAAAAAAATATGAACCGGTTTAATCTTGATATGAAAAAGATCAACATCCATCGAAGCAATCGTGTGGTTTTCATCATGTTGCGTAACCTTGCAATGATAGATAAGATAAAATATATCAGATATATAAAATTAAAAAAAAAAATTAAGGCGAACAATTAACTAATGTATAATAAATTAACATGTAACTGTTATTACTGAATTAATAAATATAATCTTGAGGTCTTTAAGATAAACATCTACAGTAGCAAGCTGCCATCATAGTTAAAACCTTGCAATAAAAGAAATTATATTAGATATTTAGCACAATAACTGAAAAACCCATTATAAATTAGAGAAGATAAGAATGATTTCCTAACTTAAAAAAAAACTCAAAATCACTTAACTCCTGATACACAACACATTTTCCATTACCAAACAGAAAATTCGATAGAAGTAGACCCTTCAATACTTTTTAACCTGAAATATAATAGATTTGATTATAAGTTATAATGAAAAGAAAGTTATGTGTTAGCGTAACTATCTGGTAATGGCATATGCCATTTGCCTAGAGTGTACTGATTTATTGTAACTAAACACTTACATCTCTCAATCCATGCAAGCAAAAGTCTGTCTTTCTGGGTAGAAACAATGTATAGCCATCATTATGATTAACATTAATTGTCATGAGCCAGGCAATTTGCTTATGTCAAATAGTAAATGAGCTTTGGTTTCCCATAGCTCGTTGCAACCAGGTCAACCCTGGTTGTTGGATATCGGTAACTAACCGACTACCTAAAATTACATTTCTATATACATATATGTATATACATATATGTATACATAAAAAGAAATTAAATAATAATAAATCTTTTCATTATCTTAAAAAAAGGGGAGGGTAGAGAATATGATATACATTAGGCACTGTAAAATTTATTATAAAAAACAAAGATTAACCTACTATCTGTAAATAATATCTGTTAATGCAAGTTTATAAGACATACTATTATTTAAAATAACATATACCTTATTACACATTTCTATTATGTTATCACCATATCACCACTTATTATGTCTGCAGAAAGTTGATATTTGCTCACATCATACTCAACACCATCATCATCTTCATTCTCTTTTGGTTTCCAATAAGAAACTATATATACATCACTTTTTTTCTTTTTAATGCCAACAATTCTGCCGTAATATACATCCTGGGTGTTAGTGGCATTATCGAACCACATGTGGCAAATACTTCTTCCAATAGAAGCTCCAATAAGAATTTCTTCAATATCTGAGGCCTCATTATTTTCTAGGTCAGGAAACATTTCTTTTACCTGATCAGGCATGCAATTTTTTAATATTTTTTCTACATTTCTGCGTTCTTTGTTTTCTTTTTTCTGAATTTTATCTGCTATTCGTTTTATCAATTCTAACTTCAGGTCATTATGACATTGCATATTTGTAAACCGCTTTTTTCTGGCATTAGAGATAGCCCATAATATCAACTTGTTTTGAATATCATTTGGCTTTTTGCATAGCAGAGCAGTTGTTTTATTTTTGCAAGCACGAAGTTTTGAAGAAAGAAAACAAAGAGTGGCATTTGGAGCTTTGTGCTTTGCAGCGCTAAACATACCCATAAGTTCTTCTGAATCAATGTTGTGAAGCCTAGCTGACTTAGTCTGGTCTTTAAGGTGATCATTAGAACTCATTTCAAATTGCCGCTTATACTGCCTGTCAATGACGCTAATAACTGCATTAAGGCAGTCAGCTAATGCTTTACTCATTTCATCAGTTACTGGGCAAAAGCTGATTATTGAATCAAAAACTACATCTTCAATATCATTACCAAAGAAATCAGTTTTTCGTTTAAGTAGAGATAAAGGATTCTTGCTGCTCTCAATAAGAGTGTTCCGAACATCTTTTACTACCTGAATGCCAGATATGTAGTCAAGTCCCGTACCTGGTGCAATATAAAATTTTGTCATCCAAGGACCAGAAAGTAGCTTTCCAATTAAAGCTAAAACACACAACTCACGGATACCTAAGGTGAAAAAGTTAATTAGTAACAAAGAATAATCTTTGTTTATAATAGTCTTTACTCCCCGTTAATCTTGCAAGTGTCTATTTGTAATTTGTATTTGTAACTATATTTGTAGTTAATTCTATAGCCTATAATATTGTGTAGCACTTTATCAAATGAACTGAACAGGTATAAAAAAGAAAAAAGATACCTGTTTCAGATGTAAAGTCTTGAAATAAACTATTTCGCAGACCTCCGCATAACGCCAAGCCAGAACACAGAAATATCTTCAATATGGCATAATGATGGATCAAAATACCACATGTGTGAAAAAGCATATGTAGTCTGTTGCCTCTATAGCGCGGTAGCAATCCTCTGGGCAACTCGTGTTGGTCCAAAAAGGTTACAAAACCTTTTGGATCACCTATGAATATCATAAAAAAGCTCATTTTGGCAATTGCAAGAAGAATGTGAAATAAAAACATGCACTAGTTATAATATCTTATTTTAACTCGAAATTTTATTCAGAAAACTAAATATATTTAAGTAAAAGAATGGTTTAGATTAGTTAGAGTACCTTTTGCATCCTTATAGCGAAGTTTGTTCAGCTGTATAACAATGTTTGCTGCAATGCAGTCTCTTCCAAAAAGTTTCCCTTTTGAAGTCTCTAATGCTTTAAGTGAAGACTTACAAGAGCTGGTCATTGTGTCTAAGGGGTGAAGGTGACAGTTTAGTTCATTTAATGATTTCTGCCAAACAAGGTTTAACTTTGCGATTGTTGCATGGTTTGTTGCAACTCTGTCACTCATTGTATTTGTTATGTTCCCAATAATAGTGCTTCTTACGTCAGTATATTTGAGCTGATAGAAATCACTATATAACTTAGCGAGATTATCAATAGACTTTGTAATATGACTCTGATAGTCATAAGCTGTACCGCCAGGAAGTTGATCAATAGCTACAACCATACATACTGATTCTGTTGTCAAGTGCACAGCATTTACATGAACACCCTCCTGGGTTGTTGCATCAAAGCCAAGTGTCAGATCCTTTGTTGTAAATGCTATCTCAGCAGCCTGTAAGTCTGAAAGCACACCAAGCTCACGCATCATTTGTTCTACAGTTGTACGATGTGGAATTTGACTAAATCGATAGCCAGTATGTTCCCCAATTTTACGGAGCAGAGATGGCACACTTTGTGTAGGAACTTGGCACACAAGCATGTCATATATAAGTCTCCTAATATCTGCTGAGTAGCATTTTTCATTTTTGGTGTTTTGTGTTACTTGCTGAATTTCCTCCAACTCTTCTTGTAAATTCAGAATGTCATTTTGCAGTACAAGAATTGCAGCATTTTTTTCAGCAAGTTGATGGCTTAACATTGCTTTTTGATAAGAAAATTTTCTTTGCGTGGATGTCAACTGTTGTTTCAAACAAAAAATATGATTTTGAAGTTTTTTTAACTGTAAATTTAAAAACTTTTCTTTTAATTTTTTTCTAAGTTGAGAAATTAACTTTTCCTTACGAGTAATAACTTGATTTAGATATTTAAATCTGTATGCTCTAGCCTTTGTCTTATCTTTTAAACCTTTAATATCCTCTTTATGCTTTCTCTTCTTAATTGCCATTTCGTTTGCCAAAATGGTTAATCTCTTTCTCATAACCTTTTTTCTGGGACTCAACTGGTCAGCTCTCAAACTGGATAGTGGTTCATGAGAAGAGGTTTTTAAAGTAGGACGAGATAAAGGAGATAAGTGATCACTATTTGATACAGATGAAACACTGATTTGTTGAGAAGAAAATGAAGAACATGTAGGAAAGTCAATTGAGGTTGCATTCGATTGCGATGTTTGTGCCACAGCAGATGTTGTTATTTGGTATGCAAAGAGCATGTTGCAGATGTCAACAAATGGTTTCGAATTTCGTGAAAAATGGTTTACAAAGACTTTCGATGTTCTAACTAGTTGCTGAATCTGACTTATACAAATTTTGATGTTAAAATACTTACCGATTAGTTCTACAGTTACTTTATATGAATCGTTGTTAGTTGCAAATATATGCAGTACATGTCCATTTCTACAGCCAATATTTAAATGAGCTGGTATTGGAAAATTACAAGCTAAATAAGTTTTAGCTTTACCATAAAAAAGATTTGTTTTCTTGTGAGGTCCCATGATGCACTAAATTAAATTCAACAATCATAATACTACTATTTAATTGGGTCGGCTATTAATCATAATTAAATAATTTAAAAAATCGCCATTAATCTATAAAAAATTTTTTAAATATACGTATAATTTTTATATATCATATATAGCTTAAGGTGGCTATATGGTAAATTATGGGTATGGAAAAAGCTGAGAAAATGCTGTTTTATGTTTTTAATGAATTTTATGCAGAATCATCGTAAAATAGTGTTATACAATTTTAATTTTAGCAATTTAAATTTTATTTGGCAGAATTTTGCCTTTGCACTAATTTTGGTGGGTGAAAAGAGTTAGTTATCAAAAAAAAAATTAATATATAACCACCTTAATACTTGTTAGTTTTTGTGTACATCATTTAACAATTTTAAAAAGAGAAAACCCAAATACCCTTAGTAGTAAAAGGCTATTAAAAATAAAGTTTGTATAACAGTTCTAATAAAATATATCATTATAATGAATAAAAAAATCAAAAATACTGAATTCTCCACTGTCAAAAACCGCCCCTCCCCCTAACACTATGTAACGGAAGTGGAAATACATACCTCCACTGCGCGGAACAATAGGGCATGTGGTCATGAATATTTTTTGATGAAATTTGGCAGGCACATAGAAAATAGATGTATACAGTTGCCTTAAAAATTTTAAATATGTACCAACATGCCTTCAATATTAACGCACCTCCGGAACAGAAACAAAATTTTAAAAACGAATGAAAACCACTGGTAACTGTAAAAAAAACTACAGAATTTATAACAAAAAGCAACAGTAACAATAGCAGAAACAGTTTTATAAAGTGTAACAGTAACAGTAACACTAAAAGAGGTGGAAATGGTACCTCCACTGGGTCGAAAAATACGGTATTTGGTCATGAATATTTTTTAATGAAATTTGGCAGGCACATAGAAAATAGATCTATACAGTTGACTGGAAAATTTCAAATGTGTACCAACATGCCTTCGATATCAATGCAGTGCCAGAACAGGAACGAAATTTTAAATAGCAATAAAAAAACTGAAAAATTTATTACACGTAAAAAAAAACCATAATTTATTCAAGATAAAACATTCTACTTTTTTAATAAAGTCTAAGCTGATATAAAATTCTAAAAAAAAAGACAAATAAATACATCTTTACCACACCGACTTCGAGCACGCTGTGAAAAAAAAGGTCACAAATTTTTACTTTGAAATCGGTGCCGTAAAAAGCCAGATACGCACGTACCTATATAATATATATATTATTTTTACTTTATTTACAACACCATTTGATATACAACAAACCCCTACAAAGCTTACAATAATTCAGTTAAGATTCAATCTGATTTATTGAAACGTAATAAATTTAACATCAATAGAAAAGTAAAGCTGTCATCATTTAAAATATAAAGGGTGTTGTCAAAATATGTTGAAAATAAAATTGAGTTACTAATAAAATCACGTTCAACAATGATAAACATTCTTACTGTAGTAAAAAATAGTACTAACTGATAAATTTGAACAAATAAATATAGAATTAACAAAAAAAAAAAGAATAAATAAGAACTTTAACTTGAACTTTAACTAAATCTTGAATTTGAATTAATTGGTACTAATTTGTTCAAGCATAACCTTAAAAAATAAGTTTTTATAACAAATTATATGTATAACTAGCTATACATATAGTTAGCTATCAGGAGTTATATGTATAACTATATGCATTTTAAAGCATATTATTTTATTTAAACATCACTTTAGATCATATTACTTTGAAAACTGGACCCTGAGGCTTTATTCTCAATAACACTGTGGTACTCCAGATTAAAAATTAAACAGTTTCTGTAAATATCCTGTTTTTGTTCCTCAATGTAGTTCGTAAGTCCCTTAAGTCTTAGGGACCTTATTATATCTAAAGTTAAAAGTTTTGGAGCATAAAAAAAGTTACAGAAACCTATCTCCATCCTATTTTTTTCTTTTTATAATAAAGAAAATTGGGAATTCTTCGACTTTCAAAATTGCATTTTTTTGTGGGACACTGCAGTGTCCCATGCATGCAAGATTGGTTTTTGACAACATTTCAACTTGCATCAGTTGTTTGCAAATAATTTACTCAAGATATATATTCAAATAACTATTATATTATCCTAATAATAAGTCTATTTGCACAAATCTTAATCTTATTTCTATAAAGAAAGATAAACATTATTCGTGATACTTATATACTTGCTTGCCATTCTCTATATTAATATAAAATATTTTCACACAATGTAAACGTAACGCAATGCTATGTCGATTTAAAAAAAATTTTTTTTAGATTTTTTGAAAATTTTTTTTTTTGTTTCCAGCTTTCAAATTAATTCCCATGCAAATCCCACAGGAAACCCACGTGGGATTTCCCATGTGTGTAAATACCATATGGTTCCCACACGTAACCCATGTGGGATTACCCACATGGGTTTAAGGTGACAAATTTCCATACGGATACCACATGGGAAAAACCGTCCCACGTAAATCCCATCAATCCCACACGGAACCCACGCGTAACCCATGTGGGACGCGGTTTTATTTTTCACTGGGAATAAGAAGAAAACGTTCTTAAACTCATTAGTGCAAATGAATAAATAACGAGTGACAGACAACAAAAAGCAGAATCAAATATTATTGACAGTATGGAAAAAGTTAAAAGACTCAAAAAGGATGTATTTGATATAAAAAAAAGCCTAAAATTTTCACGAAGAACTCATTGAAAAAAAGATTAAAAGTAAAACTGAATCTTCTGAGAAAGAGTTTCTAAAAATGTAGCACATAAAAATATTGAGCTTACCAACCCTAAAAAAAAAAAAGAGAAATCGAAGATCGGTCACGAAGAATCTCAGGATTGATGGACTGAAAGAAAACGAAAATGAAACATGGGCGGAAAGTGAAACAAAGATGATCAAACTGTTTGAACAGAATTTAGGGGCAAGAAATGTTAAAATTGAACGAGCTCATCGCTGCGGACGCAAAGATGCTAAGAACAATCATGATAAAATTTTTAGATTACAAAGATAAAGTCCTCAAGAGAACATACAAATTAAGACTAAAGCAGTTGCAAATTCGTGGATGGATAAATCACTGATAAAATGCTCAAAAAAGAAGCAAAAACTCTATAATAAATTTAAAAAAAATTAAAGCACTGAAAATGAGATAAATTACAAAAATTATAAATATTTTTACTAAGATCTTATCAAAAGGCTAAATATAAATACTACAGTAATCAAATCATTAAATGCAAATCTGATAATAAAAAAACTTGGTCCATCATTAATAAGATAATGGGAAGGAAAAAAATAAATTCAACTTCTTTACCAAAAAGAATTAATATTAACAACACTGACATATTTTGTAGAAAACAAATCTCGGAAGAATTTAACAAATATTTTATAAATATTAGTCCTAATCTTGCTAATAAGATAAGTCCAACATCTGATTCATTTAAAAACTACTTAAAACCCGCAAATAACGCTATCATGTATGATAATGAATTCAACTATAAAGAATTTGAAGTAGTCTTTCCTCTTTAAAAAAAAATAGAAAGCACCAGGGTTTGATGAAATAACTAACGAATTTAGCTATCTTCAATAAAATCAGTCTTAGCAGACCTCTGATCCATATACTTAAGCTATCAATAACATCGGGGATTTTCCCTGATGTACTTAAATTAGCAAAAGAAGCTCCTATTTTTAAATTTAATGAACATTCAGACATAACCAATTATAGACCTATATCAATACTTTCTGTATTTTCAAAACTTTATGAACGTGTAATTTATAATAGAATCTATAATCACTTCACTAAAAGCAAATTATTTTACCCAAACCAATTTGGATTTCAAAATAACCTCTCAACAGAACATGCAATCATTGAATTAGTTAATCAAATAACTGATGGTTTTAAACAAAACAAATTTACTCTAGGAGTATTTATTGACTTATCAAAAGCTTCTGACACAGTTGACCATTGCATCCTATTAGATAAACTAAAGCACTATGGTATAATTAATAAAACTTACAATTGGATTAAAAGTTATCTTACCGATAGAAAACAATACGTGTGTAATATATAATCTGGAGTTTTAAATGTTTTATGTGGAGTCCCCCAAAGATCTACCCTTGGTCCAGTCCTATTTTTAATTTATATAAATGATTTTTGCAATGCATCTTTAAAACTTAATTCAGTCATGTTTGCTGATGACACAAATCTATTTTTTACTAACAATGATATCAAGAACTTATACTTAGGTATGAATATTGAACTAAATAAAGTGAATAATTGGTTTAGGGCTAACTAACTCAGAAAAAACAAACTATATATTATTCGATAAAAAAAATACCAGAAGAAAACCTTCCTCTTAAGTTGCCTAACCTTATCTTAAATGATAACTTAATTAAAAAACAAGCCAGTATTAGATTCTTAGGAGTTTTGTTGATGAGAATTTATCCTGGCTTCCTCAAATAAGATATATTCAATCTAAAATCACTACTATAATTGGTATGATGTATCGAGTTCGCTTATATATCAATAAACAAAGTCTTAAACTAATATATTTTGGACTAATTTATTGCTTCATCAGCTATGCAAACATAACATGAGCGAGTACGCAACCGTTTAAACTTAAAAAAATTTATAGTCCACAAAAACATGCTAGCAAAACCAATTACTCTAAAAATAAGCGTGAACACGCCAAACCTATAATGAAAGATAAGAGAATGATGGATGTTTTTGAAATAAATATCTATCAGCAATTTTTATGTTTCGATTCAATAATAATCTCTCTCCTGCAAACTTTAATAACAAGTTTGAAATAAACATAAATGAAAGCTATTATCTCAGAGCTAATATAAGTAACTCATATAAACTGCCTCGAAACCTTAATAAATATGCTGAATATAGCATTGCATATCGAGGACCAAATATATGGAATAGTTATCAAAAAGGATTCAAATGTATGGCAAAGTCATTAAGTTCATTTAAGTTTCTAATAAAATAAAAAAAATTTTAAATTTGAGTATTATTTGGTCTTAAAGGGATCACCAAGTAATTTTAATTATTTTAGTATTTATTTTATTTGATCTTTTTTTGATTTACTGATTAGCGCAGCAGTTTTGGGGTCATCCATAAATGATGTCAGTGTTTTTTCTCAATTTATCAACTCCCCCTCCCCCATTTGTCAAACTGTCAATTTTTGGCCAACCTCCCGTTATATATGATGTCAGTTTTTGTCACTAAATTATATATTTATATAATAGTAGATCTCATCAAATTATATTATAAATAGTCGATATCTCATTAAATAACCAACTAAGCAAATAGTATTATATATCTTTAATATAATCTTCCCATGGGTTGTTGAAGTGATCATCGATTGAAACAATAGGTAGTGAATGCCCTCCGCGCTCTAAAAGGATATCGTATTCTTGAGGTACAGTCAAATTCGTTGCGTCAACTTCATTTTCATCTAACCATTCAGCAGTTTCCTAACTCTTCTGCAAGGCGATGACTGCCTAAAATTCTGTCTGACGCTTGGCAGCGATACGAACAGGTTGGACCCTTTTGATTAGAGTTTGAGTGTTATAGCAGAAGAATGGATAGAAGCGTGCTTTTTCAACAAAGCTTGAGAGGCAAAGTAGATATTGCACTTTTTACAGATTCTATCAGCTAGGCCATACTGAATTGATGGACAAAACGCATCATACGGCAAAATTGGAAATCCTTTAAAAGTACGAGTAAGAATACTTTCAATGTTTGATGCGACGAGCATAAAGACGGATGATGGAAACAGTTCTTTTGCTCCTTGAGACATCTACTGCTTAGAGCCCGTCTCTCGTTTGGTTAACAGGGACAGGTGGAGGAAGAAATCTTGCTCTATTTAGAGTAAAGTAAGAGCTTCTAATAGTCCGACAACAAGAACAGTTTTCACATTTCACAATTTGAGTAAAATATTGACTTGAACGAAGATGATCGGCAATCCAACGTTGATCTTGTAATAAAAGGCTCTTTGACTTTAGCTCTGATTTGTCAGAATCAATATACTCTGCAATAATTGGATAACCGTCAATTTGTAGATCAGACCAAATATCACCCAAAGCCTGTCCAGCAAAACCAAAGTTCTGTTTTTCTAAATTTTCATCTACTGTCCTGCCTGATTTAAAAATATATGTTGGTTATTATAGGTTAAAAATGATATTAACATTTTTACAAATTAACTTTTGTCAAAGTAATTACCTTGAGAATCAAGATGAGTTCTGTAATATTCGTGCGGAAGAATCATCCCAGATAATTCTTTACTTAGAGGAGCCATTCGTCGCTCAGCTCTGTTGAATGCACTGCGGCCTGAAGCGTTCGTCATGATGAAAAGAGCGTCAAGTTTATTCTTCAAGAAATGGTGAATCCCGATTTCAATTACTTTCTGGTATCTGGGATTTTCGTCGGGTCCTCCATCGACGCTAAACACAACGATAGGCTTAATCATATTAGTTTGAGGATCTCTGGAGATCGAATTAGAGTCAAATTCTTTGATATCTAAGAGTCGCTGAAAGTCTATCCATAGGCGAAGGCGGTCGAGAATGCAAGTAGAAGTTTAAAAAATTCTTTTAAATCAAAGGGTGAAAATATTTTCATTAATGAAGATTTTTACTATGAAAGTAACGTAATAAGGGAAAGAACAAAAACGGAAAGGCAGCTGGGAAAATTTGCATGTATATCGTATAAGCTAATTGCGCGCAATTGGGTATCAAAGAAACCATGTCAAGAAAGCAAGAGTTAAGTTTTATTGTTTTAATTGTGCGCGATTGGGTATCAAAGAAACCGTGCCAAGAAAGCAAGAGTTAAGTTTTATTGTTTTATTTGCAATTTTGTGTATAAATAAAAGTCTTTTTTGTTTTCTATTATTATTATTTTATTTTTTTAAGAAAACAAAAACAGTTGAATAAAAAAATGGAGGAAAACCTAATGATTAAATTCTTTGATGAAAATATCATTCTCAGGGACGAGAATGGCTTTGATAATTTTAATCAACAAATATTTGAAAGTCAATACTATAAAGATTTTGTTTTTTTTTATCATCTTCGCTTCCAACAAGGCTGCAAGCAACCATTAATTAAGGTTGGAAGTTACTGGAAGAGAAAAGATGAAGATTGTAGAGCAAGATAACGATTGACAGACGACTTAAAAGATTGCAAATTATATGAATCAGGAAACCAAGATAAACGAAGCGAATTCCAAAGAACTGATGTTCGAAGAAAAAAACTAGACGAATAAGAGTTTTTGGAGTACTTAGGAACAGTCAAAAAAAAGGGATGAGACTTAATTGAATGACGAGTAACACGAGAATAAATATTAGTAGATGGCACAAGAGATGCTAGCTCCTTAGATCAGTTCTTATTATAGTATTTGTAGAAAAGAGAAAGAGAAGCAATATTACGACGATATGATAATGGTTGGAGGTTGGCTGCAAGACCAGGTCCAACTATGTATACAATGCGTTTTTGCACTTTGTCTAAAAGAGAAAGGGCATCATTAGAAGATTCGCCTCAGATATGGCAACAGTATTTCATACAAGGACGGATTTGGGATTTATAGAGATAAAGAATAGAACCCGGAGTAAGAAAGTGTCGAGCTCGATAAAGAGATGCAACCTTAGCAGATGCTAATTGTGTAATCAATTTTATGCACGGTTTCCAAGAAATATCGGAAGTAAGAGTTAATCCTAGAAGAGAAAGGATAGATGACTCATCGAGTATATTCATAAATATAGGAAGATCTAAACTATTGCAATAACAATTGACTGAAAAAAATAGGTTTTATCTGAATTAAAGTTTACCAACCACTGTGATCCCCATGCTGCAGCAGAAGTGAGATCCTTTTCAAGCTCAAATGTCCCTTCCAAGCAATCAGAGAGTGTTGGCTTCATATTATGACAAGAATAAATGGTAGTATCATCAGCGAACAATGCCACCTTAGATGTGAAGAAGAGTGCTGTCCATCGAGAACAACTTTTATACTACGATGAAAGGGGATTCTGATGATGCAGAAGAACGAGATTATAGTTTTTGAGGGATTTAACCGTTATCAGAAGCACCTAAGAGTAAATTTGGAGAAACTGAGCACTGACTAGGTTCAGAAACAAGACATAGGTCGAGTAGAGAAGATAAATGATTCAGATTGTCTGAAAAGCGAGTTGAAAAAATTACTATTTGAGTTAGAGATTGAGAAAGGCAAAAGTTGTGGGCTTTAATGCCTGCATTAAAGTCACCAACAACAACAATATTTGCTGATGGATAAAGAGAGAGGGGTTGGTCAATTTGATCAGAAATAACATCAAAAAGAGTGCAGTCTTTAGATGAAGGAGAACGATATAGAACAGAGAGAAAGACGATAGAGTGAAATGGTGCCAAACGGGAGCACATAAAAGAATAGTCTAAGGATTCAAACCTAGTCTCCCAACAACTGGACGAATTCTTACGAATGTAAATGCCCAGGCCAAGCATATGACTATTGGAGTCTTTACGAATTAAAAGAAGATAACCATTAACACTAAGATCACAAGATGAGACAGCTGAACTCAAATTAGTCACAAAGAGCAAGTAGGTCTGGCGAACTTTGCAAGAGATAAAACTCAACAGAAGAAAAGTTACACTGTTCAATAGCCCAAGCAATTGCCCCATAACTATTAATAAACCCTAAGCTGTAACAAAGGCCTCCAAATGTGGCCTTGACAATGCACACCAAAATTACAAACACTATGCGCAAGATGGCACTGTTAATACTCTGATATTTCACAGCTGTTGATGGAATCAGCCTCTCTGAGAGCTACCATAGAGTTTGGGAAACCTGACTACCACCTCAGAACCATAAAACTGAGTTTTAGAGGATTACCCTCATTAGGTACAGATAAGAGAATGAGTTGCCTAGTCATAAAAACAGAGACACAAGCAAAACCCATGCATTGAGTCAAGAAGATCCAGCGTTCAACATTCTAAACTGGAAACAATTTATTTAAAATACATCTGCGCCAGCCTAATAGATGAATTTTTCCAATATCTACAAAAAAAGGAAACCTTTTTTCAATTTTAAACAATAATATTCGAAGTTTTAAAAAATTTTTTAAAACTTTAAGTTAATTTTGAATGAATTAAAACACGACTTTAAAATTATTTGGCTTACGGAAACTTGGTGTAAGTGTGGTTAAAAAAATGCGCAATTTGAACTAATTAGTTACCAACCACGTAATTTTGGTATTGGTGGGGGCGTAAGTATTTTTATCCACAGCTCAATTATTTATAGTTTACGTAACGATCTCTGTGTAAATGAAATAGATTATGAGTCATTATGCATTGAAATAATAAATAAAAACACAAAAGACATAATTATAAACGCAACATATCACCATAGATCACCATCAGATATTTAAAAAAAAAATTGAAACTCATCTTAAACCATTCATAACAACTATCAATAAAGCGCGAGATCATGTCTTTTTGGTTGGGAATCTAATCATTGACCTAAAAAAGCATGCTTTAAAATAATAATGTAAAAAACTTTATAAACACTCTTCTTCAAATTAACTTAATTCCAACAATAAACAAGCCAACTAGAGTAACTAACAACTCTTCTACACTTCTTAATAATATAATCACAAATAACTTTCACAATAACCGCCTTAACACAGGTATAATCAAAACTGACCTCTCAAATCGTTTCCCAACATTCTTAGTTACTAATAAAATAATAAATAACAAAATTCCTTCTAAAACTACCTTATTTAGGCGATAGATCAATGAAAATTTAAAACAGTTTTAAAACCTTTTAAGAAACAACGTTGATTGGAATTTAGTATTGCAATCAAACGATGCTAACAACTTATATGATCTATTTCTAGATCAATTCTGCAAGCAATATGAAACAGCGTTCCTTCAAAATAAAAAGATTGTGAACACAAAAACAGTTATGACTCCATGGGTGTCTATTGGGTTACTAAAATCCACAAAAAGAATACAAAATTTATATGGTAAATACTTAAAAAAAAACTTTTAAAAACAAAACAACATATAAAAACTATAAAAATATATTCGAAAAAACAAAAAGAAACTCTAAAAAGCTTTATAATACAAAGCTATTAAACAAAGCAAGAGGAAACGCCAAAAAAACTTGGAATGTAATTAAAAAAGTGATTGTAAAAATATTTATGCAAGAAACGCTCTGCCAAAAAAAATAACAGTTGATGAAAAAAATATTTATAATAAATCAATTATAGTTGAAAAAATAAATAGTTTTTTTATTAATGCTGGTCCAAATTTGGCATCAAAAGTTCCCCTAAATTCAACTTCATTTGAGTCTTAATTAGAAAGTTACGATAAAATTATAAATGAACGTAATCTTAAATTAATTGAATTGCAAACCGCCTTTTATAATCTTAAAACTGACAAAAGTGCTGGATTTGATAAAAATAACGTTAATGTTGTAAAATCTGTTTATATATTCAAACCTCATTTGTTTCACAGCTTTGTTTTTCTTTTAAAACAGGTATTGTCCCGGAAAAATTAAAAATTGCACGAATCACATCGGTTTTTAAGACTAGCAATGACTCCCTTATTTCTAATTATAGACCTATATAGTGTTTCTCAAAATTGCTTGAAAGAATAATGTATGACAAGCTATTTAAATATTTATCAGAAAACGATATGTTGTATTCAAAATAGTTTGTTTTAAAAAAAAATGTTCCTCTCAACATGCAGTGGTTGAAATAGTCAATCAAATAACAAACGCATTGGGGAGAGTGGGGAGAAGTAGAACACGTAAATTTTTTTTAGGGTAAATGCAATATCTTTTTTATTTGATGCATAAACTGAAGCAAACAAGTTTTTACAAATAGACCTTCTTTTGGCACCTATTCAATTCCCTTAGGTTTCCAGCCAATTAAAACTAAGTATATAAATTTTTGAAAAAAATTTATATACTTAGTTTTAATTGGCTGGAAACCTAAAATTATTAAATAGAAACTGATAAAATCATTATATTAAAATAGCAAAAATATAAAAAAATAAATATTAAAATAGCAAAAATTATTAAATAGAAACTGATAAAATCATAAAATCACCTAATCGACATAAAAATGTTCAAGAGATTTCATCAATCGAAATAATCAAATGGCGACGGGAAGAAGCGGGGCATAAATATTTCTTTTTTTTTGTACCATTTCACCCCAATGTAAACACTTTTTTAAGGAACATTTTGAAATTAGGGCTTCTAGCGCACGCAGGGAAACAAAGCAATTTCTGTTAAATATAAATGTTAAAAAGAGGGAAAGAAATTTAATTGTTTACATTAAATAACAGTATTTAGGCATCACTCCTAATTAAAAACTTCAGGCGGTCCCACTTCTCCCGCATCCCACTTCTCCCCACTCCCCCCTACTTATAACTTTACATTAGGAGTTTTCATTGCTCTGTCAAATGCTTTTGATACTGTAAACCATAACAAACTAATAAAAAAACTTGAATATTATGGAGTTTAAAAACAATAAATTTTTTTGGTTCAAAAGTTATTTGACCTACAGAAAGCAATTTATCCAATATGAGAAAATACAAACAATTCCATATGCTGTAACTTGTGGTGTCCCCCAGGACTTTACTTTAGGACCCTTATAATTCCTAGTATATATAAATGATTTAAATTTAACAGCAGACTTCTTAAATTGTATTCTTTTTGCAGATGACTCCAAACTTTTTTATTCCCACAGAAATATTAAAACACTTTTTGAAATAGTTAACGAATAGTTGGGTAAGGTTAATGAGTGTTTTATAAGTAATAAACTCTCTCTTAATGTGGATAAAACGTAAATAAATAAATTAGAAAATATTCCCATTAAATTGCCAGATCTCATAATCGATAACGCTAACATTAAAAGAGAAACTTCATTAAACTTTTTGGGCGTAATATTAGATGAACATTCAGATTGGAGTGATCATATAAAAAGCATTGAGAAAAAACTATCAAAAAATACAACCATGAAATATAGGGCTAAACCATTTCTAAATTTTTAAAAAGTTTATATTTTTCTTTCATTCATTGTTATTTGATTTATTGTAATATTGCATGGGCAAGTACAAATCATACAAAATTTAAAAAATTGTTCAATAAACGTAAACAAGCACGCAGAATATTATTTGGAGCTGATAAAATTGTACCATGCGAGCCTCTTTTGCGTGTACATAGGGCATTAAACGTTTATAAAATCAACTTACACCAAGTTTTAATGTTCATGTATAAAACAAAGATGGGACTATCTCCTAAAATGTTTCAGTCTTATTTTGAAAAAGTAGTTCATAAATACCCGATAAAATTTTCAGATAATAACTACATTGCCCCTAATAATAATTCAAAACAAATTACATACATACATATTCAATTCAATATCGTGGACCTTATTTGTGGAAAAAGTTTCTTATTTGTGGGAAAAATTACATAAATACATATTCAATTCAATACCGTGGACCTTATTTGCGGAAAAAGTCTCCAAAGATTGTAAATACGAAAAAAGTTAGTATACAAAAGTTTAAAAATGAATCGAAACAACTGTTAATACTTATGGATTTTAACATATCCGATTTTCAATGCTTCTTTTAAATTAAAATTCAATTATATAAAATATGTCGCAGAAATTATCAACTTTTTTTTTCATTAACTCAGTTATGGTGTTTCTTCTAATCTTAAAAGTTATTGTTGAAATCTAATCTGAGTTCTTGAATATTTAAAAATAAATACTTTTGGAAGATTCAAAAAGTTTAGCAGGCTACATTTACTTATATAAAAAAGATGAATATTGGATATTAATACTCTATTTGAAAATTTAACGAGAGAAGTGAAATATATGTTTTTCTGCTAAACAGAATTTTTTTTGTACAGTTACATATAAACATTGACATTACAAGCAAAAAGAAGTATTGATGGATTATGGCATCAAAAAATAAAGCAAAGGATTGTGGCATACTTTTGTATTGAAATGATTTTAAAAAGATTTAAAATAACAAAATTAAGTGATGAAAATTAATCGAATTAATGGGAAAAGAGTAATGAAAATAAAATAAATAAAAAAAACTTTTTAAAAATAGCTTTCTATTCAATCGACTAAAAAGTAGAAAATAACTTTTTTCTGTTTCTGGTACTCGTGGAAATCATGTACTTAGTAATAATCACTTTTGTAAAGCCAATACTGGAAGACATTGAAGGCAATTCATATACGTATGTAAACAAACAAACTCATCGAAGTAAAGGAATAGAAAGTTTGGCGCCTTTAGCTTTATGTACATTTAAAACGAATTTGATTTTGAAAGCATCTGACTAACAATAGCTATATATACAAAGATTATTTGTAAAATTTCAGGGCTGTACGATCAAAAGAATTGCTTCAAAAAGCGCTGTGAAGTTTTGGCCTCCGCAAAAAAAAAAAAAAAATCAAAAAATCAAAAAATGCGGATTCGTCAGTGAGTGAATAGAAAGCTATAACTAGTAAATCAAAAAAAAAATTTTTTTTTCAAATCCATGCTTTATGCAAGCAGAATTCTATTGGGCCTAGAAATTCTTTTTTTGTTATCTTTTGTAGAAGGAAAAATTACTGTTTTTTTTTTTAAATTTAAAAAATACTGTTTTTACTAAATTTTTGTTTTTTAACTTAATAACTTAAGACTTATTAACTTAATAACTTAAAACAATAGGTTTTAAATCGCTGCGCTTTAATGTCTTCGAAACTGCAAATAATTTGCAAATCAAAGATTTTTGTGACGTAATACGCAATTCATATCAAATACATAAAATGTATAAGAAAATACAAATTAAATTTTTGTTAACTTAATTTACTTTTTTTGGTCAAATTTTTCTATTTCCTTGTATTGTCATCGAAAATGATTAAGTGTGCAAAATTTGAGCGAAATTGGTTGAGAAAAAAGCTTTCAAAAATTGATTTCAAATTTTGTGGCACACAAACATATATATATATATATATAGAAAGTAACCTTACATAAAGCATGGAAAAAAAATCAAAAAATGCGGACTCGTCAGTGAGTGAATAGAAAGCTATAAAAAAAGACAATAACATTATCAGAAAAAAGAAAAACATCAGAAAAAAGAAAGTCAGTTGTCATGCTGTGTTTTTGTTTAAATTAAAATGGCTTTAGTTAGGTTTTAGCCTTCATGATTTGTAAACAATTATATTTATTGTAGTAAAATTATTAGAGGTATCCATAAAAATTGAAAAAAAACTTGATTTTATACAAAAAAACGTTACGTATTTAATTTTTTTTTCATTTTTCCAGAGCTAACAAATTTTTATTTTTGCTGTTCAAAAGTATTTAGTGTAAAATAATGATAATGTAATAAGTATAAATTTATTAAAGTTTGTTCTTTAATTTAATATAATTTAAAATCAACTGTTGTTAGAGGTTAATTTTTAACTATTTTTTTTAAACAATTATAGAATACAATAACCAGTATTTTGTAGCATAATTAGCTATAATAGTGTTTTGTAGCAAAACAATGTAGCATAATAAACTATTAGAAAAAGTCTATGACCTGAACCCCACAAGTTTGATTTGATATAGTAAATTGATTAACAAAACTTGTATTAAAACGAATAACTCCTAATGTGTAACACTTTTATAGCGAACTAAAGGCAAAGAGGTAAAAACAAGAAAAATTGCAAACATACAAAATCATGTTGTTGTTTATTTCAATTTTAAAAGTACTTCTTTAGATGTACTCCTAATCAGAATTCTCAAAATTTAGGTTAACAAGCAATTTCTTCAGAGATTCAAATGGAACATGGAACCTAGTTCTGTAAAACATCAGTAAAAATTTTCTTTTTGCAAAAACTTGTTTAACTCTTTTAAATTAACAAGTTAGAATAAAGATACAGCAACCAACTTAGTACAACCCCTGCTCCAGCTTAAGATATACAATTTGCCTATTTTAAGTACTTCATCGGTAGTGTGCTACAACTGCATATAAACTTTATATTGAGTTGACAATTGACGAAAAAAAAAAAACTTTAGTAATGAATATAACTTATATATAGGAGTAATTAGGGTAAAGCTCTGGAAAGTAATTTTATTTTTCATATTTTTTCAGCTAAATAATAGGATTAATGGGAATTTAATGTGAAAAAAATCCAAGTTATTAATAAACTATTTATGTTACAAGGTAAATTATAAAACTGTTTTGAAAAATCTATCGTGTGAGAATCGCAGTATGGTCAAGTTTTATCATCTGCTTTATAGTTACAATGATTGTCTATTTTATGTCTTAGAGTTATCAAAACCGTAAGGAAAACAACCTAATTATTTTAAAACGTTAAATTTTTAGAAAATCACGGATGTTTTGATTTGTGAAGTTTTATAAAAGTATAAATACTACAATGTACAAAATTTGATAGAATAATCATTATTTTTTGGCTATTATGATTTCATTTTTTATTCGATTATTTTTTTTAGTTCTTTAAATCAACACGCTTTTTGACGTTTGCTATGATTTTAACAAACACGCACATGCCTCTTCCAAAATAGACTAATCAGATTGCGTATATCACTGCCTAATCCGAGTCTGTATAGGGTTTCAAAATGCGCAACCCCGAAATTGTATATATTTTTTTAAATCATTACAATAAATTTAACCTTTCTTAAAATTTAAAACACCTCGTTTTATTATGCATTACTAATAAGACGGTAAAGTAAATGTAAAAAAATTCAGCATTTATAATGTAAAATAGTAAAACAGGATTAAACAAACAGAAAATTGTTACGCCAACAAGATTCGTCGTTAGATGTTTATAATCCGGAAGCATTTAGATTTACGCCTAGGGATGGCAAAAATCCCGGAAATTCTCAATCCCGGGATTTCGGGATTACAAATTTGTCCCCGGGAAATCCCGGGATTGAATGAAAAACTTACAATCATATAAGATAAAGCCTGCGAAGAACTTTTAATTATCAAACACTATTATATGATTAATTTAACTGATGAAGTAAAGTAATTTAAACTATAAATAAAACCTTTAAACGATAACACAAAATAACAATGTTTAAAAATAATATAAGTATACATTAATATATAAGAGTTATAATTCGTTTTGAAAGCTCCACCTTAAAAAACTCAAAGCGTCCATCATTTCATTGTTTAATCGTGTTCGATTTTTAGAGCATAAAAACCCAGCGGCTGAGAATGCTCGTTCAGACTCTACACTTGTTGGTCGTATAGATAGAATATAGTTATACACTTTTTGAAGGTGATCACCTCTTGTGCCACCACTTTCAAAAAAAAACATTTCTTTTTGAATCTTAGAAGTTATACTTTCTACCCTTATAGGTGTTGTTCGTATAGCTATCAATCCTTTTTCCAAAACTTCGTTTAATTGTTCACTAATTGTTTTGACTTTCTTATCACCTTCGTCGCTTCTTAAAACCTGGTTTAGCTGAACATCACAACTGCTGTCTGCTGCTGATGCTATATCTGCGGGATGAAACGCTTTATCATGCTTACTATAATCTTTTTATTTTGATTACTTGTATTTGGTACAAAAACATCTGTGATTTTCGTTGATGTAACCTGGCCATTATGAAGATAATAAACTAAGCTACTTAATGGTGTTCTCCTCTCTTTAATTCGGTGACTCAAAGCAGCATACAGATTATTCCCGATTTCAGATTTTTGTTGTTTTATTTTGGTCAACATAAACTCTAATGCAATGTCAGCTGTATTTAAAGTTGCGTCTCGTCGACAAAGTGCTTCCACAGTGGCTTTAACAGGAGTCAAAAGTGCTACTAAATCAGATACAATTTTATATTCATTTTCGTCCATCTTAATTGAATCGTCAATTTTGGAATCCAATTCTAAATCTAGAAATGCCTTTTTAACACAATATTTTAATTTGTCAAATCTTTCAAGCATAAGCAATAAGCTGCTCCATCGGGTTTTACAATCCATAATCAAATGGATGACCTTTCCAAACTCAATTTTTACGTACTTTTGTAAATAATTTTCCTTTTTGGTTGGGGACCTTTTAAAGATTTTTACAATTTTCCTGACCTTTGTTATGTCAGGTCCAAAAACTTGGTGTTTAATAGTAACCTCAGAGGTTTCATTAAACAAAAATGAATTATTTGAATCTTGAATACAATCTTCCTCTTCAGAAGCATAGTCATTAATACAATCATTATCTTTTTCTTCATCACTGTGGTTCTCTAAACTTGCAAAGGTAGTGTGCTCATCATCTAAAATTTCATCGATTTCCAAGTAATTGGGGTCATTTTTATAAAGAACTGATATTACTGCCAGCTGTAGAGCGTGGGCAAAGCATAGCTGTTGATCACTTTCTATAATTTTTCCAAGTTTCTTCATGACGCTTGCACCATCCGTGGTAATACCAATGATATCGTCCTCAAGATTTATTTTAAAATTGTTGAGTCTTTCGTTTAGAAGTGAAACGCACTTTTCTGCTGGCATAGATCCTAAAATGCGAATCAAACCTAAATTCCAATAACTTTTCAACTCGTGTACGTTCACATTCATGTATCTGCAGTTTCCAAAAGAATCATCTCATCAAGCGTTAAAAAAAACTCATCAAGCGTTAAGGAAAACTTGAAGCCTCTTGATATTTGATCAATTATTTCCTTTATAACTAGTTTTTTAACCTGTTCATAGTAGTCTAACACCATTTATAGTGTTTCGTGATTTTGGGACATTTTTAAAGCCTCGTGCAACTAACCCAGCTCGTATGTCAGAAGAGTTGCAAATTGTATTAAATGAAATACCATCTTTTGCTGCCATACGGGCAAATACTTCAGGTAGGCATTCATCTTTTTTCGATGTTGTTGGAAAATAACTTGTGATTTTCGGTTTTTTATTTTTCGGTTCTAATAATTCTTTTGAAGTTGAAGGTGTCGTGGATAAACTTGATTCCTGCGATGTTAATTTAATTTTATGTATGGAAAGTAAATGGGTATGAAGACCTTTTGTTGAACCACCAGCAATTTTTAATATTCTTTTGCATGTAATTACTTTGCATAAGGCTGTTTCATCTGCTCTTTTTAAAAAATGTTTCCATATGAGATTTGTGCTGTTGAATTCAGCGTAGTTAGTCATGATATTAGGCTAATTTCTATCTTATTGAAAAAAAAAAGTTATATTTTAAGCTATTTATTCACTAATTATCTTTATTCATAATTCAAAATGAACTTATGTGAAAACAATTATACTTCGAATTAATAAAGTTTATTTAATATACCTTCCGTATTTGATAACTTTTAATGTTCTTTAACATTAAAAGTTATCAAATACGGAAGGTATATTAAATAAACTTTATTTATGTGACAATCACGCCAACGTTAAGAATTTAAAAAATAAAAGGAAAACATTGCATGGAGAATAAGCAGCTCAACAAATTTTATAGCGAAAATTTAGACATTTTAAATAAATAAATTAAGTTTAATCAATTTTTGTTTTTATTTGTTCATCACAATCCCGAAATCCCGGCAAATTTTAGAGACTAATCCCGGGATTTCGGGATCATGAATTTGTCTGTAATCCCGGGATTGCCATCCCTGTTTACGCCATATACTAAAATAAGTTAATATTCAGATTGTTTCAGATACAATAATTTTGATGCATATTTTGGCTATGAATCAATTAAAGCTACTCCTTATCAGTCTTGATTGGAAATTCTGATGCTTAATAGATACTATAGAAATATATATATGGAAAACTTAGTAGATACAGTCGTAAAGTAAACAGGCTGTCTGTCAATTAAAGGCGGATTTTCTGATACACCACCTGCTTCCCCCATTAATTTGTCAGAATTTTTTTCCAACGATCTGAATTCCCTAAATCTAACAGACACCCTGGTACAATAAAGCATTTCAGCAAGTATAATTCAGTAGTGCAAGGAGTTATTTAAAAAATAAATTTAGGCTAAAATCGAAAGCGACTAATATGTTAATTTTTGTCACACAATTATGAGCATTAAATACCGTTCAAATGTTTAAAGAAAAAAATTTTTTAACATTTAAAATTAATCAATTAATAAATTTAATGAAAAAATAACAACAACTAGCTATGTAATGTTTGACAATATATCATCGATTACAAATTACATTTTTTGTTTATGCTACCAAAGCTGAAGCGGTTGAAGATTCACTAAAATTAAAGAACAAATGGTTACATTTGATACAAGTTTTACACATATTTGAATGAATTCTATAAAAAGAGACATTAGTTAACTTATTAACTTTTCTATAAAATTCTATAAAAAGAGGCATTAGTTAACTTATTAACTTTTAGACGGAATAAAAATTAAAAAACTGCAGTTATCATTTTCTTTTTATTGTGAGCGAGAGAAAGAATAAAACAAAACAAAAAACCGTTATATCAAAAGTATATTGAAGTTAAAGAATCTCTTATACAAGATCTAAACTTTTTTAATTCTATTTTTAATAGAACTATAAATACACTTCACTATTACTCAAAACTTGCATAAAGTCATAAAGAATTTAAAAACTTACTATTTCCAATTTGGTGGTAAAACCCTTCTTGTTTTGTAATATCTTGCAAGACGGTGGATTCTGGCCTCAATCAAAATAAGATGGAATTTGGCATCACAATCCTAGAAAATAAAAATAATCCTAGAAAATAAGTCAATACATACTTATAATTAAAAAAAAGTAGATAAATTTAAGCAAGATAAAACTAAAAAGCTTTTAAGAAGCAATTATCATCAAGATTGAAAACTATTAACAATATTAAAAGAAACTAATTTAAATTATTAAAATTAATATAAATAATCAAGTGAAGTAAACAAGCTAATAATCAAAAATTGTCAACCAATCAATATTTCACACACAGAAGTACCGTTTATAATATAGTAAAAATTCTACTTTTTCGGAGAAACAATAAAAATAGTATAAAAATGATTCAAAGCATAGATCTTGTAAAAAAAAAAAAATAATAATAATAAATCAACTTGTGAAACTAAAAATATATACACACTTATAATGACTAAAATACTCTTTTTCATAGAAGAGCAAACAGCACAGAAACTTATTAGACTTGTTTCTGTGCTCCCTAAGTAAAAAAGAATATTCTGGTCACCCTACACATATACATAAACAATTTGTCAAATTATTACTTATTTAAATACTGATTTATAAACTTTATAAAGATTATTTATAAAGATTTATAATAATTATTAAAGTTATGTGTAATAAAAATCACGTTATTAATATGCAGTGTCCTCTTAAATTAATAAAGACTATATTGAGAATTAGCAGCGAGGCTATGTAAACTTGAACATTAATTTACTTAATACCTTCAGAGGTTTTAGAAATAATTTTATAAAATTGACTTTAGGTAAAAAATCATTTAAAAAGAAAAAAACAGACAACGATGCTGAGCTAAATAAGCCTGCTTGTTGTAATTGCAATCAAGCAATTCCTTATATATTGATTTATATAAAAAAATTCTTTGAGTATTAGTCATATCGATAGTTTTAATGCTGGTATAATCAGTTAAAATTCTTAGAATTGCAAGCCCACTTTGGAAACGCAAGTGGTTGCCTGCTTTGAATGATAATTTTTTTTTGTTTGCAACTTAGCTCTTCTAACAAAAACAAAAAAAGTACAAAACTAAAATATAAAAAATCCAAAATAAAAGATAAAAGATAAACCAAAAAATAGCATAAAATTTTTTAACTTAAAAGAGTTTCACTTAACAGAATTTAGAAAAGATTGTTCTCTTTAATCCAAACTTAACTACTTCAAAACTTAATTAGTTGAAACTTTGATACTTTCTAATATCTACTAAGAAAACTAACAATTGCACAAATATAACAATTAATCAACCTTAGCACTAAAGCACTCAAGTCACTAAAGATCTGTTCTTTTCAGTTTGCAGTTTATTTTTATTCTTCTCTTAAAATTAGTTTTTACATGCGCAAATTATCAAAATACATGGTCATCATAAAAAAAGGAAGCGTGGTCATACGAGATATGCAACTGCTTGAGTCTCCAGAGGCTTGAATTGTCAGCTTAACAACTATCAGCATTAAAAATTGTAAATTCTAGCTGTAAGGTGCAAATGCTCTTGCAGATATCTAAGTAAAAAGTAACCCAGCCAGCTGATGAAACAACTTTAAAAATAACTTATTTACAATTAATACATAATCGTGTATATTATAAATTCATACTAGATGGTTCAAGTAGTTGTTTAGCAGCAGGACAATCTTTATAACAATGAGTTTTAATTGTTACCAATATATTAACTGTAGCTTCTTGCATTTTTTACAATACCAATAACTAACATCAGTTTGCAATTAGTCCAAAAAGACCACGGCAATTTCTGAACAATCTTTACATAAAAATATTACTTTAATTGTCTGAAATAAGGTCCAGTTATCTTGCAATATCAAAATTCAAGATTTCTTTTGGTTTCACTGAAAATGTAAAGGTGATTGACCCACATGGCATTCAAATCTAATTCACACTTTTAATTTAAACAACTATTAATATTTTAAATTAAAATGGTTCTAGGTAATAAAATAATTATTTTATATATTCACAATTACAAATAATTAAATTAAAATTTTTTTTAAAAAATAGTTAAATTAAAAAAATTTTGTTACTAATTTTAAATAAAACAGAAAAGTCAAAAATTAATTTTTTAATTTCATATTATACTGCTTAACTATAAAAAATTTTCTACTATTTAGATAGATTTAAATATTTATAATTTGTAAAATTTGCTCTTTAAAATTTTAAAAAGAAAAAAATTTAAATAACTATTAATAAAACTTTATTTGAAACATACTTTTCTATTTCTCTCTAAATGTTTTCGAACTGACACAGCTTTTTTAATTAGACAATGTAAGTCTTCAGGTAAAGTTGGAGCCAATCCTTTAGCCTTTAAAATTCTAAGGATTTTGTTTCCTGTTACATATCTGACTTGAGCAACACCATGAGAATCTCGAAGAATTACACCTAAAAATCATCATAACACAACACAATAATTTAGTATATATTTTTTGAACATATATCAACTAATTAATATATTCACTGTATTATTTTCCTTAAACATAGAAACTAAAAATTAATACCTATTTGTGATGGAGTTAAACCTTTCTTTGCATGTTTATAAATTTGTTCTTTAACTTCTTCAGATGTTAATTTCAACCACTATCATAAAAAATATTTACTCATCATAACACATTGGTTTTAGAAATATATATATATTTTTTTTACAGTTATTAATTTTGGTCGGAGAAACTAATTGAAAGATAAAAAGGCATAAATATTAACACTTTATTTAACATTGAAAACTTAAATATATAAACACATAAATTAACATTGAATTGTGCTAGTATATGATATTACAATCGTAATACCATGAAAATCAAACTAACATTAAAAAATGTTGTGCATTTAATGTATAAATTGCTTTAGCTATATATTTATAACATACCGTTGGTACACTTCTCCTGTATGGCAAGGCAGAGCCGGAGATACCCTTTCTAAAACAAAATTTATTATTGAATATTTAATAAGGGGCATATGCAAGTTAACCATGAATTTATAAATGGAATTAAAAATTCTTGACTAGTATGAACTAAGTAGAATAAAATTCACAGCAAAATATCTGGAGCAACCAAACTTTTTCGTACCCCTTAGAGTGCATACGACCCATCTTGGCGGATTGATATATTAGAAAGAACAGTCCATGTGATGGAAACACATAACATTATTGCGTGGTCACACATTTGTCAACGTTAAAAAAATATTATTTTAGATTTGCTAATACTACTTTTAGTTTTATGATAGACCGTGAGTATATCACTAGATCCATTATTTTTGTCTCTGCTATTCAATCTTGCCAATTGTGCCAACTAGTAATAAAGAAATACACTACACTTCCAAAACATTTGAGTCAAGGACTTTGAATCTCTTAAAATAGAGATACCTAATCTAATGCTTATAATAACACAACAAATTTTAGTTTTAATAATAAACCGGCATCAAATTGAACCGGCTATATATTTTGCGAAAGAAGGAAAAAAGCTTATAGTAAAACCAATAACCAAGTATGTATGATATTCGTTTATAGCAAAATAAACTTTAAAGCATACGGTAAAAATAGAAAAAACGTTTCTGAAAAATAAACTTTCCCTTAAAACATAAAAATGCAATACAAATGCAATAAAAATTCATTTTTTTCACATAAAAATGCAATACAAATGCAAATTATTACTAGAGAAAAAATTACTTATGGTTCAAGAAAGTCTACTAAAAAAATATTACTAACCAGATGATAACGTGTCACATGTCAATGGCAAAGACTGAGATAACGTTATTATTGGTAAAATATTGTTACAAATTGACTGGTGGAATTATCAACCATTATCGTGTATATAATGTTATTTCTTGAGACCAGAAACCTTAAAAAAAATTTTCTATTTAAAAAAGTTGCTCGATTGACCGATAATGTTTTCGACACAAAATTCGGCAAATAAAGAAAATAAGGCGGCTATTATGGGCTCTTAAAAAAAATTACCGGTGAGTTCAAATATTCCAAAATTTCTTCAAAATACCATAATAGAAGCAATACAGTTTTTCATTTTCGAAATTTTAAAAACTGTATCAAAATATTTTGTTATTATCAAAATGCTACAAGATTACATGTTTTTTAATTATTATAATTTTAAAAACTTGATTAAACCCCAACCCTTCCATATAAATGTTTTTAATTTAGAACTTAGTTCAATAGCACTTTTTCTCAGCACTTTCTCCAATATTGGAGAAAGTGCTAAGAAAATTTCAAATCAACCCGTCAAATCGAAGTTCCAAAATATTTTGTTTTTAGGTGGCTTTAACAGAATCTTATTTCAAAGAAAAATCAAATAACAAATTAAAAAATTAAACTTTTCTTTCTTAACGCTCATTTTATTATCAATTTGCTTGATCTGAGTATTGCATCTTTTATTGCATAGCAGATAAAATTTCTGTAAAATATAATTTTCCTTTTTATTGAATCTTATTTTATTTGTATTACTACCAAATTATCTGCTCTATAAATGTTAATAAAAGAGTTCTCAATTCACAAATATAAATAAAGGTATTCTCATATCAGTATCAGAAACACAGAAGTAATTAACTATATTACTGAGATGCATAAACAGTATGAGATAAAACACATCAAAGCTTCTTCTTTTCGCGTTGGCCAGCATTAGTACTAAAACTACGGATTGTTGATAAGAAAGTAGAAAAAGTGGACAATACAATCTAAAGATCAAATTAAGATTTGGGTTAGGATATATGGGCAGACAAATCAAGGCTGATACGGTTGCAAAGGTGTTGCTATGGTGATCACCTTAGCCCATAAAAGCTTAAATTTCTCTATTAAAAACAAATTATTCATTAATAATTATATATATTTAGAATTGACAATTCTTGAATTAGGTGAAGAAAAAAAAATTACTTCCGAAAAAAATTTTTTTTAACATTTTTAATGGGATAAGCCAGTTTTGAAGATTTCAGTATTTTTTTGATGATTTAAGTATCAACCTTCCTTAGATCGCTGAAATATTACATCCATTATTATAAAAGTCTATTTGCGCTTAGTTTTAAATTTTTATATTTCTTTTTATTTTGTTTGTTTGTTTGCTTTCACGTTTTGTCGAATAAGTATATAAATAAGATTAATATAAATACTGATAGCCGGGGTATGAATAGGGTTTCAAAGTGGGTGGGAGGGAAGGAAGGGGAGGCCACTTATAAAATTCTGAAAAATATTCTTTATTTATAAAAAAACAAAAAGGTCCTCAATAAAAAAAGCGGGGGTACCCGGTTCGACGGCCATGTTATTGATTTGTTAATGTTCGATGCATATTTAATTAAATATTTAAAATTTTAGTACCTTAGATGCCATATTAAATAACTGTTAGCACTATATGGTATCAAGGTACCATATAGGTGCATATATTTTACGTTAAAATGAAATCTATTGTTTTATTTAAAAAATACATGCATTTGAAAATTTTTAAAAAATTAATAAATTTCAACTATTTAAAATCTTCTTTAACAAACCTTCCAAACTGGTTTAAGCGTTCGTCGTGTTTGGACACAAATTTGTTTCCAATTTTACATAAGTCTATTTTGTCAGTAAATGTTTTATGAGAGTTTAAAATTGCCAGGTTGTTAAATCTTTTGTTTGTTATTGTACTTCTTAACCTTTTATCTTTCGTGCCGTAAAAAAGGATAGTTTAGCTGTACAGGAAGTCGCAGATTGACAATGAGAAGCTCACAAAGAACAATGCAATTCGGAATCATTTTTTTGTTTGTTTTCCAAAAGTGACTGAATCTCTTTAAGTGTGTCTTTGAAACAAGATGATTTTGAGCTAGAGAAAATTGTTTTCCATGTTTCTAGCTCCAAAACTAATGTTAAGGTCATTGTTAAGGTCAATGTTAAGGTCATTGTCACCATACATTTCACTCAATAACTTTATTTCTTTTCTAAAACAGTTTCTTTTAATTGCTTTAAATAAAAATGGCTCCATCGTCAGATAAGTTTCAAACTAGGATAAGTTTCAACTTGGTTAATGAAATCTATCCTTGATTACTGTAACAAAGGAATCCAAAATCTCAAAATATATCGCACGGTAAAGTTCCTTTGGACATGATGGGTGATGTGCTTCAGCTTTTGATAACCAATCTAAGTTAAAATATTGCTACAAATTTTTGTGGTTTGGCATTTTTATTTTTATTGGAATAGAAGATGAATTAACAGATTGATATTTTTCAGCTTTAAATTTTGTTGTTTCATAAAAAGCATCCGCTTGACTTTCTGATCTCATTTGTTTAAGCGTATTGATTGTCAGTTGAGCTACTTCTTGGGTTTAAATTGCAGAAATATTTTCTGCTTGGACTGTTTTTGATAGGTTATCTTTAATTGAATAAATTGCGATACCTAGATTGATACCATAAAAAAATTTAAATGACACCATTTGAGCTTTGAATCCCAGTATTCTAGATTTTACATCAACTTCAAAATATGAGAAAGTGATTTTGATGAAAGAGGATTATAATTCCCCTTCGTTGCTTGCTTCATAATTTCATAAAAATATTTACTACCCACTATCCTAAAAGGTAATTGTTCGTGAACAATCCACTTAGTCAATGATGTAACTATATTTATATTTTCAATATGGTCTTTGGGCCATTGAGTAACAATACGAGAGGTTTAAGACGCTTTAACAGTTCTTGATTTACCAGATAATGTTAAAAATTGAAGGTATGACTCAGAAGTGGCAACAAGACAAGCTCGTTTAGGTGTACTGATGAAATCGGGTTGTAAAGAGTCGTTATCATCAATAACGCGAGGTTTTTTCACAATCTGTTGGGCATAATTGAGTTTATCATATTCCGAAAAAACTTGGTAGAGCTGGCCCTTCTAGATAATTAAAAAGACCTAAAGTACCGATGTTAGCAACAAGTTCCTTTTCGCACACATTACACTTCGCAAGAGTAGTATCAGTTGTTTCAAAAAAATCCCAAACAAGACTTTCTCGGCATTTTACAAAGTAAGGCAGCTTGCATCTGAAAAAAATATTGTCTTAAAATTTTTTTAAAAGCCTTAAAAGTGAATGTTCCGTCTTCTTTTTATATGCCGTCTTTCTAACACTTGTACTTCTATTTTAACACTTGTACTTTTATTTTTTAAATCTTAATACATTTTTCTGTTAAAACGTCTTCATCATCATATGTCAGTGGCGGCTTCGTAAATGGATCGTGACCTGCAGGTTGTTTGTATAACGTTACTCCGTAATTAGCTGAAAGAATATAAATCAAAGTACCGATATATTTGTTTAACATTTTCAAATATTACATTATAAGGAATAAAATATATAAAAATGAAATATATTAATATATTCTTAAAAAAAAAAAAATTTTATTTAATATTCGTTCAACAAATAATATTGGTTTAACAAATAAAATTCGCTTAACGAATTATATTCTATAAACAAATAATGTTCGTTCAACAAATATTTATTCGTTTAGCTAATAAAAGTAAATCAATATATATTCGTTCTCGTTTATTTGTTCGACGAATATATATTTATTAAACGTTTATTATTTATAAAAAAGAATATAGGTTTACGAATATATTTGTACCCTGCGAATAATTTAAACGATTGGTTTTTACGAATATTCTTTAACGAGCAATTTAACTAAATATTCTCTAACGAATATTCGTACATCGATATTTGATAAACGAATAATCGTCGCACTCTAAATAGAACTAACTTTAGAAAATATTTTCAATTAAATAATTTTTTTTTTGTCATTTTGTTAATTATTTTAATGGATAACGACTCGGTATTATTAATACTGAGGTCATTATGTAAAATAAATTAAATTTATAGATAATTATACTTAAAAAAAATACTGGTCGCTGTCCAAAAAGTTCAACTTTTAGCAAATAACAATCAACGTGCCTAAATACATTTATGGGTTCTTGAACTACTTTGACAAAAAAAATTACCTCTAAGTTTAGTAACCCACAGACAGTCAGTTAAAATCTCTGTTGAAATGCTAAACGATAAGTGTGGCAAATTTTTATTTCTTTTAAAAGTAAAAACACTACAAACCTGATTTTCTGATTATAAAATATAATAAATTTTAACATAGAACTTCATGTAATCAATGCAGCTAAGA
Source organism: Hydra vulgaris (assembly GCF_038396675.1). NCBI lineage: Eukaryota > Metazoa > Cnidaria > Hydrozoa > Anthoathecata > Hydridae > Hydra > Hydra vulgaris. The sequence goes on from NC_088930.1 coordinate 18,944,098, forward strand.
CATGGTACACGTTTTTCCGAACAAAAATACATAAAATAAAAATATTTTTTACGAAAAAAAGTTTTTTTAATTACAATATATATAAGTTTTTTCATCAAAAACTATTATATATTTGATATGTATGGAAAGGTTATTTTAACCACCATTATAATCTGGTAAAAGTAATACGACTATAACAAATCGTCAAGCGTAGTTTTATTTAGAAAAGATGTAATTCTTAACATAAAGTACCTGTGGGCTTGGCTATGGTCTATGGATTTGATTTTTTCATAAAAGGACGTATTGGTGTTTGTTTTCAATGAATGTAGCATGACATTTATAATCAGACATTATTTGGAAAACTATCCATGAAAAACCATTTTTTTAGGAAAATTGAAGTTGTTATTTTCAATACCACACCAAAATAAGTATGTTTACCAATAATGTCACATTAGACTGAGATAAACTATGGTAGTGTTGATTTTTATACAAAAGTCGTTTTTGCATAAATAATCATGACTTTTAGCCCCATTCAAGAAACTGTTTTCGGTATTTAATACCATTTTTTAAAATACTCGGGACTTATTCGGCCATCTTGAAAAAATAATTTATTCCATTCAGAATGGGTAAACAATTAAAAAACAGGAGGTAAACTTTATAAACAAATTACTTTCATTTTTAAACTCGTTTTGTTTTATATAAATGACATTTGGTTACCTTTATTTTTATAACAATAATTTAAAAGTAACATAAGTTACTTTTAACTTATTGTTATAAAAACAATTATATCTTTGTCTAATAAGTCGATACAAATAGTTATTATGGCTTCATTAATTAATTAAGATAAATACTTTTTGCTGTTAGCAGAGCGCAAAATGATATGTATATATTCCATAATTTATTCCAACTGCTTTTAAAAGTAGCATATTTTTTTAAAATATACCAACACTAATGTATTATATTGTAATTAGGTTCATAAATTATGTCAAAAAAACACTTCACGATATCTTTGTAACTATTATATTGATATATCTCCTGCAAAACTGTTATAACAGACACTTCGGTTGTTTGTAATATTTTGCCATTATTTACGAATTCTTTGTTTGCGTAAACTAAATACCAGTAAATAAAAAGTTGTTCGGTTTCCCACTAACAACCAATCGGATTTGTTTAAAATTATCGGCCTATTTTTTTACGAGTTTGTTTTTTGTATGCCTTAGTTGCATTGAGATATTGAAAAAAATAAAAGTCTAAGCTTCTCAAAAGAAAGGAACTCGAAGAAGACATCAATGGTAAGACAATTACTTCAATCTTTTCATAGAGTCCCTTCAACAACCTTTTTTTAAAAGCTACATTTAATACAATGCCTGCTGTTTTTTGATATAATAGATAAATAAAATAAGTAACAAATAATTATAGCTTTCGTTTTGTGAACAAGAAATGAAAAGAACTGCAAAGCTTTATTTTCTTCAGCTAATATTTTTTCGACTTTTACATTAAATACTTTGATCAAGTCACTTTGGTAATTGCAAGACCTGTAAAGTCCTTAGCGATGTTCTAACTTTATTGTTAGATTTTCATTTGTATCCGAGGACTTATTCATTTTTTCGCAAAAATTTTCTTTGTTTTTTGACTATACTGGTTTCATTGTGACCACGAAATGCAATACAATAATTAGACAATCAAGGAATAAAATAGTACGAAGAAGAGTCTAGGCATAATTTTGATTTTCTTCTACTTCCTTGGATCTGTTGGTTGTAACCAATATAGAAATACATAATTTTTCTTACATGGTTTACATGGTTACGTGGTTTTTCTTCTATTTCTACATTGGTTACAACCAACATATCCAAGAAGCAGGAGAAAACCAAAGTTTTTCCAAACTTCAAATATTTCTAGATTGATTACAACTAAAAGATCCAAAGAAGTTGAAGGAAACCAAAGTTATGTCAAGACACTTCTTTGTAATGTTGGGTTCCTTGCTAGTCTATTTTTATTTCATTTTGTGACCGCAATGAAACCAGAGAGTCAGAAAACTAAGATAACATTAATTTTTTATGGCGTAACTTTCATCATGTTGCTCAAGCAATGCTTTTATATCTTTCTGTTTTGAAAAACCTATATCTATGAATGCATTTTTTTATCTGTCTCACCTTAAAATGTTGAATTTCCAGCAAAATGTCGACACGCAAAACAAAAAACAGGATTCTTTTTAACGCTGTATGTAATCCATTTGTCTTTCTTGAAATAAGTCTAATTAAAACTTCTTTTTTTAGCATCAAAAGGATATACTTCTAAAATAGGCTGCATAGAAGAATAGTATTTTGATTGACTTCAATATCCATATAACGTGAATATTTAAGCCAACAATATTTGGATATAAGAAAATTGTTTGGCAAAATAGAGCATGAAATTCAAATAAATAACAAAAAGTGTCATTAACTCGCCTAAAACAAACTATCAGCTGCTCCGAATTAAAAACCAATATTGTTAACTAAACCAAATACACCAGGTCAAAGGTCATTGTCTTATTTTGCATATTGATAACCAAATCCAAATGATGGAAGTTTAAGGACAAAAGACTAAAGCCGTGTGTCATACTACCCAAGGTACAAACCCACATCGGTGCCCCCTTCTGCCCGGGGCCCCTGATTTTTCGTTGACTGTGACCGCTATTGCTCGCCTAAAAACATGTTCCCAGTAACTATACTCTTCATTTATTTGCTCTTCTAGCTTTTGTAGTACACCGGAGTCTTGTCGACGAGTTAGGTATACTAACATGCAGTTTTTATGAGTAGCGCTTTGTTCGTGATTATCATCATAAATGTTATTTTTCCGTGATTATCATCATAAATGTTATTTTTCACTGAACCCATTTTTATCAGCCTAATTTGTGGAACCTGTAGATGCAAAAAGTTTACAAACAAAGCAGTACACAGATCCCGTGGATGGTGAATACAATAACCACTCTCTCCTGTACTGCTCACCATTTGCTTTTGTGCCATAGAAAAGTTTTTAGGAACAATATCTTGTTATTTTTCCTCCAGCATAAATACGGCAAGATTTATCAAAGGGACCAAAATGATGCTGACAGTTAGTAGGCCCACAGTCAACCCAGTAAGCCACATCATAAGCGGAAAAGTTAATCCACAGTCCTGGATCTATTGCTTGATTAATTTTATCATTTTCACATGAACACGTTTCATTTCGGGGATCTGAAATTGAAAAAATACGAAAAGATGTAAATAAAAATGATTAAATGATATAAAACGAAAATGCAATTTACATAAAAATTAAAAAATTATGCAAAATAAGGCTAAAAAACAACAAACTTAAGGTGTAAGCTTCTATAAATAGTTCCTTAATATCAGAATCAATAAAAATGATAAAACAAATGATAGAACAGCTTTAATAATAGTTTCACGTTGTTAATAAAAAAATATCCTCAAGTGTCGTTAAAGCGCAAAAAAAAGTCATTAAAGCGCGAAAAAAATAATTAGTTTTAAAAAAAGCTAAATAGAAAAAACCGGCTCATTCATAGCATAATTTTTAAGCATTCAAGATTTTATCAAACTTGAATGTGAATTTTTATTATAATGTATTTCTTCATTTTCATAGCTCTTGTTCTACTTTCAGTTGTTTCTGAACTTAAATTTGTTTAAAAAAAATATTTCTTAAAGAATTGTGGTTCCCCCAAACGCTTGGTGCCCAAGGCAAATGCCTTGTTTGCCTAATGGTTAATCTAGGCCTGCGCAACTCCGAGTTTCAGACCACAAGAAAGTAAAGAAATACAAAATAACAAATAATAGTGTTCAAATGCTTATAATTGCTAAAATGGTTTAAAAATATAAGAAAATAAATTCTTGAATAATAATAAAACAAAATTCGTTATTAACATAATCAGTATATGATTTTTTAACACCATCACTTAAACTTCATTGATATATTTAAATCTGTTTTTATTTGCTTGAGCTTTCTTTAAAAGAAACTTTTAAAGTCGGATATTTTCAGATAGACGAATAATAAAAATCGTTTTGATTCATTCTTAATTTGCACTGATGTAGCCTTGTTTTTCTTGACAAAAACTGGACATTTTTTTCATACATTAGGTCCGCGGTATTTATTTGATTTTGAAGTTAATTTTAAATTATATTTTTGATCAACAAAGTTATTATATATTGTGTATATATTGATAATAGCATTAACATTATTAATAATAATAAAAAGATATCAATTGCAATAATAACAGATGCCTGATTAAAAAAAATATTCTCAAGTTGATAAAAAAGTAAAGGTGGTAAAATCATCTGCAATCCATTTGTCGTTTTAACACTTAAGAAAATCTAAAGCAAAAAACTACTAAAAACTAATAAACTTTATTTGGGTGATAATGTAAATAAATTTATTTGGGTGAGATTGTAAATAAATTCATTATTAAATGTCAAAAACTAATAAACATTTTTTGAATATTTTATTTGGAGTCTTTTTAAAGAGATAAACGTTGTTTGATATTATTTTTGAACTGTTTAAGATATGCGGTGTTTGATGGTCATTATATTTTAAACTGTTTGATGGTCATATATTTTAAACTATTTTTACTTTATTTTGATAAATGATATTAAAGAGGCTGTTTAAGCTATTCTAAGCAATGAACATACAAAGTTTTGTGTTAATGATATTGCCTTTCATTTCTTGTCACCCAAGCAGAGGCGTTCCGAGGGGAAAAGGGTGTCTCTAGCCCCCCTACTAAATGTACAAGTTGGCATATTGGACACTGGAGTCGGCAATATTGGATCTGTAGTTGGCAATTGGCAAATGTCAGTTAAAGATTTCTTTTTTTTTTTTTTAATCTTAGTTGGCAAAAAAGTTTTTCTTGGCCTTCGTCGGCATAAAATAAGTACTTCTCTTCCCCTCCCCCACCACTTTTAAGATCTCCTTGTGACGGTCCAGCACCCAAGAGATAAAATGAAATATTATAACAAACTAATATTATTTAAATCACGTGTGTTTTAAAAAAATTGTACTTATGTTATAAAATGTAATCGTAAAAACAATGTAGAATTATTTAAATCTAAAAATTAAGGTATAAATTTATGGTCGTAATCTGTTATTTCTTGATTATTGCTGACTAATCGTTTTTTTAAATGTCCAAAACAAGATGCTGTTTTCGGCTTGGCTATACTAACTGATTCCAACGTCTTTGTATAAAAACATTCGTTTTTATGATTTTATGATTACTTTTGATATAATCAAGTAACAAATATGCAATCTGAAAGATACAGTTTTAGTCTAACTACATTTAGGTAATTCTATTTATTTAAAAGTTTAATGTTGTATTTGTAACTAATTTTTTTAATAAAAAATATAAGTTTATTTATTAAAATTGTTTCATTGAGCATTTTGGTTTGGTTAGGAATGTTTGTATCTACCTATGAAGGACATTTATTATTCCAAGAATTTCTAATTTCGATTATTATTATTTTGGTTATATTGATTTTTTTCTGCAGAAAATATTATTCATTTCATAAATTAAATTGATCAAAATATATAAATATTATGTCAAACCTAATACAAAGTGTTTTATTAAAAGTGACATTTTTACATGGCTCATTAGCTTAACTTTCTTTAAGTCAAATTTATCAGAGGCAGAAAAAAAATTTGCAAATTTGGCAGCTAAACTTTCATTTTAGTGAAGGTGTTTGTATATATGTGAATTTTTCTTTTTTTAGATTCAGACTATAATCTTAAATCTATCATTTTTTAGACTAAAACTCTACAGATTTAAAAATTGGTTTTCCAAATTATTTAACTAGAATAGCCCCTGTCTGATAATATTTCCTTTAAAATGTCTTTATTTGCTCATGATAAAAAATGATTATTTTTGATCACTTAAAACAAACAGTCAAATCTTTAATCTGATCACTCTTCTGAAATAGGTTGTTACTCATGTGGCTGGTAAATTTTAACCCAAACAAAAGTCAGTTATTTACTGCTAATAGTTATCACAATATTGTTGATATTCCTATATTGATGAAATGACTAAGTCCTCAGCACTTTGTCTTTTTAGATTATCATTTCTTTCTGACCTTTCTTGAAAACCATATATATAATCCATTGCAAAGTTAGTATCTACTAATGTTACTTCTCTTTATCTCAAATACTACAATGGTTGCTGCTTAAGCGAGCTATCATTTGTTCCATCAAGCTAAACTCAATCATTATGAATACACAATACAGTAAAAGGATCAGTTACAATAAAAGGATGTGACAAAGACTCATCATTCAGCAATGTTGCATTCTTCCAGAGTAACTGTTCCTTCATGCTGAAAAACTTTTATATAGTTTTTTCTTAAACATTAAATTTTTTTCTATCTTTATGTTTTAATGACTTATTCAATTTAAAGTTTTTTAAATCTTCTTAAATTTTATTCTATTCAAGTCTCTTCTTTGTTTTCTGTTAACTTCCAAATTAAATAGTATTTGCTTGCAGCCTTGGTTAGAATAAGTTTGTTTAAAAAAAGTTATTGTTCTTTTTATTTTTATTATCATTACCTTGGTGTCACTCATTTGATTAAATATAATTTATTAAGAGCTCTTGAGAAATTTTAGGTCGTGCAACGATTCTGTGAATAAAAAATGCATTTTAACCCAATCAGTTTGATGTTTAAACCATCTTCATGGCCAAGAATAAACAAAATAAATAGAAATTTATGATACAGGTTGCAGATAACAATATTACGCCATTTATCATATGTATATGTGTGTGTGCCATTTATCATATGTATATGTGTTACGCCATTTTTCATATATATATGTGTGTGTTTGTTATGCCATTTATCATATATATATGTGTGTGTACACCATTTATCATATGTATATGTGTGTTATCATATGTATATGTGTGTGTGTATATACATGTATATATATATATATATATATATATATATATATATATATATATATATATATATATATATATACATATATATATATATGTATATATATATATATATATATATATATATATATATATATATATATATATATATATATATATATATATATATATATATATATATATATATATATATATATGAACCAAAGTTTTAGGATTTCAACATGGACCACCTCAGATTTTGATGAAACTTGTTGGGTTTGTTAATATCAATGAGAAAAGCAATTCCTGAAAATTTCAGCATAAAATCTTTTGTGGTTCATGAGATATGGTCAAACAAAATTTCAGAAAACTTTGTAGTTTTTTTTATTGTATACAACTCTAGACTTACTTTAATAAAGATTTGACATTTAATTCTTGAATGTCACATTTTTTACATAATGGATACCTAAAAAACCGAAAAAACTGTTTTGCAAGTATAAAAAGTTGATTTTTGATGAGCCAATATACAAAACCTGCAGTTTAAGAAGTGAAAAGAAATATTTTTTTAGTTTCTATATATGGTAGGCTTCTAAATTTTTAGAAATTTGCTGATAAGATACAATTCAGTAAAAAATTATAGATCTCTAAAAATGGCTGCGGCTAAAACTTAGTAAAATGTGCCTCCACTTCAAACCACCAGTAACCTAGGATCAACACCGGTTTTAATAAGATTTTTTTTTCTTCTAATTTAATAGACTTTATTACAGTGATTTCAGAAAAAAATATTGGGGGCTTTGTCAAAAGACTTATAGCTATGGCCGGTTTACAATCACTTACAGATCCTATCAATTCACCTGAGAAAACATATGATTGATGTAGACAAAATATTAAAGGATTATATTTTCAATACATTTCAAATGATGTAATTACATTGCATAAAGTTTAAATTAGAAGAATGTTATGCTACTTGTTCAACAATTCCGGGAACAAAAATCACCATTGTTTTATACCACAATCATTATCTACTATACAGACAAGACAGGTGTTATTTGACAATATGTATACTAATATAAATGTACCTAAAATACAGCATATAGCTCCACTTGCTTCTCTTCACCAGGAATTAATATAGCATGTATTTATGATGCAAAATTGTTTTTAGGCAATATTGTGGAAATATCTAAAGAAAATTAAGATGTTTTTGTCAAGTTCATGAAGTAGTCTATTTCCTTAAACTTATTTACTTAGCCACATAAAGAAGATATTTGCTGCGTTCCAATAACACACGTTTTATGCAAAATTAGTATGAACTATCAGCTCAAGAAAAAACTGAATTATTACATTGTACAATAGTATAAGTAACATAATTAAATAACTGTAACAAACGTAGCTTGTTACAGTAATTTAATAAGTACGTTTTATACATAGTTTTTTGCTAAAAAAATCAATGTTTATATTGATTGTTTATTACATAATAATATTCTTTATTGCATAATCAACTTTTGCATTGTGTTGACAAGTCAACTCTTATAACTTGGTATAAATTGAAATCTAAATTTGAAAATGATAATCAAATAAATCAAATTTATGGGAAAGGGTGGAATAGTGACTTTATTGGAAAAATATTATAAAACTTTTAGTCATGTTATTAAATATTAGGTAAATTAGACTTAAAGACTTTCATTTCAGTTTCACCTAATAGGCTACTAATAAGCTTTATATGAAAGCATTAAAAACTAAATTTCAGTTTTTATATGTGTATGTTTAGTGGTGTGTTTGGGCATAAAAGCACTTCATATAGACTTATTTCTAGTACTGATTATGAAATACTTTTAAATTCAAACAAACTTTGTATTACAATATATAATACAAACTAAAGTACAACAATAACTTTATATTTATTGTTTTAATGCATTCTGGGTAAATTTCATTGTTCTGATTTTGTAACTTCCCCATGATAACCCACTATATTTTTTTCTGAAATCACTGTAATAAAGTCTATTAAATTAGAAGAAAAAAAAAATCTTATTAAAACCGGTGTTGATCCTAGGTTACTGGTGGTTTGAAGTGGAGGCACATTTTACTAAGTTTTAGCCGCAGCCATTTTTAGAGATCTATAATTTTTTACTGAATTGTATCTTATCAGCAAATTTCTAAAAATTTAGAAGCCTACCATATATAGAAACTAAAAAAATATTTCTTTTCACTTCTTAAACTGCAGGTTTTGTATATTGGCTCATCAAAAATCAACTTTTTATACTTGCAAAACAGTTTTTTCGGTTTTTTAGGTATCCATTATGTAAAAAATGTGACATTCAAGAATTAAATGTCAAATCTTTATTAAAGTAAGTCTAGAGTTGTATACAATAAAAAAAACTACAAAGTTTTCTGAAATTTTGTTTGACCATATCTCATGAACCACAAAAGATTTTATGCTGAAATTTTCAGGAATTGCTTTTCTCATTGATATTAACAAACCCAACAAGTTTCATCGAAATCTGAGGGGGCTCATGTTGGACCTTAGTATAGTTGGCATGGAATGACTCATATATATGTACAGCCCTCGGAATTAGGGTCGGTATTTGCAATACCAACCTAAATGCCGATCTCAAAGTGTTTGAGGTCGGCAAAAATTCGCCAACCTCATTTCTATGTTTTATATTAATCCTTTGATGTCAAATATTTTTTTCTGACCTGATGCTGACCTCTAATAGTCTGAGGTCGGCAATTAATTTCCGACTTCATTTTTCCTAATTCCGAGGGTTGTATATATATATATATATATATATATATATATATATACACAATATATATACAAAATATATATATATAATATATATATATATCAACAAGTGCTTATCAGAGTCTTGTTTTCCAGCCTGCTGGAAAGCCGCATCTGTTATCCCTATCTTCAAAAATTCTGGGGAGCGATCTGATTCGTCTAACTACCGTCCCATAAGTCTTCTTCCTATCATAAGCAAGGTTTTTGAATCTTTAATTAACAAACACTTAATTTCTCATCTTGAATCTAATAACTTACTTTCTGACCATCAATATGGATTTCGATCTTCTCGTTCTACAGCTGATTTGCTAACAGTAATAACTGACAGGTTTTATCGTGCATTAGATGAAGGTGGAGAGGTTAAGGCCATCGCTCTTGACATTTCAAAAGCGTTTGATAAAGTTTGGCATGCTGGTCTTCTCCATAAGCTTTCTTCTTATGGTGTATCCGGCAACATCTTTAAGATCATTGAATCCTTCCTTTCCAATCGTAGCATAAAAGTTGTCCTCGATGGACAACACTCTTCTTCTTATTCTGTAACTTCAGGGGTTCCTCAAGGTTCTATCCTTGGCCCTATACTCTTTTTAATTTACATTAACGATCTTCCAGATATTCTCACATCTAAGGTGGCATTGTTTGCTGATGATTCTACCATTTATTCTTGTCGTGATAAGAAACCAACACCCTCTGATTGCCTGGAGGGGGCATTTGAGCTTGAAAAGGATCTCACTTCTGCTACAGCATGGGGCTCACAGTGGCTGGTGAACTTTAATTCAGATAAAACTCAATTTTTTTCAGCCAATCGTTATCGCAATAATTTAGATCTTCCTATATTTATGAACGGTGATGTACTCGATGAGTCACCTACTCTTCATCTTCTAGGATTAACTCTTACTTCCAATCTTTCTTGGAAACCATATATCAAATCGGTTGCAAAATTAGCATCTGCTAAGGTTGCATCTCTTTATCGAGCTCGCCACTTTCTTACTCTGGATTCTATTCTCTACCTCTATAAATCTCAAATCCGGCCTTGTATGGAATACTGTTGCCATATCTGGGGCGGATCTTCTAATGATGCCCTTTCTCTTTTAGACAAGGTGCAAAAACGCATTGTAAACATAGTTGGACCTGCTCTTGCAGCCAACCTTCAACCATTATCACATCGTCGTAATGTTGCTTCTCTTTCTCTTTTCTACAAATACTATAATGGGCACTGCTCGAAAGAGCTAACGTCTCTTGTGCCATCTACTAAAATTCATTCTCGTGTTACTCGTCATTCAATTAAGTGTCATCCTTTTTCTGTGACTGTTCCTAAGTGCTCCAAAAACGCTTATTCGTCTAGTTTTTTTCCTCGAACATCAGCTCTTTGGAATTCGCTTCCTTCATCTTGCTTTCCTGATTCATATAATTTGCAATCTTTTAAATCGTCCGTCAATCGTTATCTTGCTCTACAATCTTCATCTTTTCTCTTACAGTAACTTCCAACTTTAATTAGTGGCTGCTTGCAGCCTTGTTGGAAGCGAAGATGTTTAAAAAAAAAAAAAAAATATATAATATATATATATAAACACACTTAAAAGTCTAAATAAAAATAATATTCATAAAATTATGTTATCAATAGATAACAATTTTCATGTCATTAACTTTTATAAACATTGTTTTGGTTTTTTAGCCCATCTGGAAAGTTAGTTCAAATAGAATATGCGTTAGCGGCTGTATCTGCAGGAGGACCATCAGTTGGAATCAAAGGTGTAATAATTTTATGAGGAACTCTAAAATTAACTATTTAATGTGATACTAAATTCTTGGCACTTTAGGCAATAGAATAAAAGTTTTATTTTATATTATGAATGACTTTAAATATAAATGTAATAAAAAATTAAAAACATACTCTATAAGTAGCGTTTATTTAAAAATAATTAACATTAAAATTGTTTAATTAACATAAACATCAATATTAATTATTTTAATTGTGTCATTAAAATTCAATTTTTTAATGATTCTTCTACACAGTATACTGATATTTTACTTTTTATCACTTAAGCTGTAAATGGAGTTGTTATTGCAGCTGAAAAGAAACAAAAGTCTATTTTATTTGATGAGAAGACAATATCAAAAGTATATTAGTTTTTTTTTTTTTTTTTAATTTTGTATTTATTACCAAATTTTGAGAACAATGTTTATATTTAGCATATGGTTAATACAATAAATTTCAGTTTATTTAAATTGTAGTCTAAATTGAAATAAATTTTCATAATTTGTCATAATAAATGGTCATTTGTCATGATGTATTGACATATTACAAGTATTAATAAGATGTTTCAAATTGAATTTCTTTAACAAATTTGTTGCTTTACTTTACAAATATCTTATAAAAATCATTTTTACAACTTTTTATTTGTCATGGAAATCTTGAGATTGATTACTACCTTTCAGACTAACTAAAGCTCTGCAACTTTCAGTATTAGCATAGTTCTGATTACAGCATATGTTAAAATTGTTTCCAGGACTAACGATACCTAGAGCTGGTGGACACGTGCTAAATTCCATCACCCCTGACTTTTTTTTATCAAGAACCCTTTCTCTTTTTTTTTAGAAAGAACTTTCTAGAAAAAACCTGATAGCACATGTTTCCAACTTGCTTCAGTTAATATTTTGGAAATTATGTACCATTTTAATATTTGCTATAAAGTTTATTTACAGTTTTCTTCATGTTGCTATTAGTTTATATAAAAATTTTAAGTTATCAAAAAAAGTATGTAATATCTTTCATAATGTAAATAAGATGAAAAATTATCTACCATAGTGTAAATAAGAGTCACATAAAGTATGTATTTGTCATAAAAATATAGTATATACCACAATGTAAATAATATAAAAGTAAATCATTTTATATGGTAAAAATAATGAAAAGATTTAAGTTATTTGTATAAAATTATGAACTTTAGATTGCATATTTAAAAGAAACAGATATTTGTATTATTTATTTAGATAGAAATGGTTACTAATCATATTGGTATTGTCTATAGTGGTATGGGACCAGATTTTAGGTTATAATTTTTTTTTATGAAGTTAAAAAATTTTATTTTTAATTTTGTAATTAAAAAATTAAATTTAATGTTAGTTTTTGTTTGAAATTGTATATATTTATTAAAAAAATATGTAGTTTAAAATCAAAATGTATTAAGCAAAAACTTGTCAACTCAAAATATTTTAAATATTCAAATGTTTGAGTTATTGAATGAGCAATTTATATTAGAAACAAAAAAAGGTCAAGAATCCTAAAGAATTTTAAAAAATAAATTGTCTATCAAATATGATAGTATATATAAGTAAATATCATTGTAAACATAAACTTTATGAAATTTTTTCATTAGATTGCTTGTTTCAGAAGCTCGCAGAATAAGTGTTAATTACAAGTTACAATATGGTGAGCCTATTCCTACAACGCAACTAGTACAAAAAGTTGCCAATGTTATGCAAGAGTATACACAGTCGGGGTATGAATATCGTAATATCAATGTTTTAAGATATTTTTGTGACATTTGTTTGCTAATATAAAAATTCTTTTCTTTTTTATAAGAGGTGTTCGTCCATTTGGAGTATCTCTTTTAATATGTGGTTGGGATGATGATGTTCCGTCTCTTTACCAATGTGATCCATCTGGAGCTTATTTTGGATGGAAAGCTACAGCTGTTGGTAAAAACTTTGTAAATGGCAAAACATTTCTTGAAAAAAGGTTGGTTCTCAAGTTGATCTTTTACTTAGTGTTTATTCAAATAGTTTGTTGTATTATTGTAAGCTAATCTAGTTAATTGTTTTTAGATACAATGAGACAATGGAGCTGGAAGATGCAGTTCACACAGCCATATTAACTCTCAAAGTATGTTGTTGTTATGTTGTTGTTATGTTGGTGTCAATTATGATGATAGTTAAAGCATCATTAAAAAAATGTAACACCTTTATGTGTTCTTTATAGTAAAACAACATCAGATTGAAGGAATTAGCTTTTAAAACATGTTTTTAAGGTGGCCTCTTCAGAGGCCACCTGAAGAATTTGATGGGTTTCTAATATTATCTGGTTTTATATTTTTATATTAATCTAGTTCTCAAAAGAAGCAAAATTATATAAAACTTTTAAAAATAATTCTTTTTGTTTTATATAAAATTATTCGTTTAGATTTTGTTTTTTTAAACATACGATTGAAAAAAAAAGAAGAAATTTAATAGTTTTTCTTTCTGTGGAAATGCTCTTATAAAATAAGTTTTTAAAAAAATTTATATGGTTTTGCTTTTGTTTAATTTTTAATAATAATTATTAAATTATTATTAGGGACCCATCAAATCTTCCAGGACCATGTGGCACTTCAATAAATATTTTTTTAAATAATTGATAATTAAAAGCTATTTTTTTCAATTTAGTGTTATTTTAACATATAGAGCATTTTTAAATACAAGGGGTGTAAAAAGATGTTAAAATAAATGTTGCTGTAAGTACCATCCTACAGTCATTAGTGTTATTTGATTTTTTTTGATTTTTTTTTACAGGAAGGTTTTGAAGGTCAAATGACAGAGGATAATATTGAAGTCGGAATATGTAATAAAAATGGTTTTCGTAAACTTACTCCATCAGAGGTTAAAGACTATTTAGGATCAATTCTGACATAATATTGTTATTTATATTTTTTTAATGTGCGTTGCACATAAAAAACATTTGATGGTTTAGGATAGAGTTAAATTTGCGAAGCTATGCATTCATTGTATTTGTTATCTTTGGTTATTGTTACAAGGGTTGTTAGAATAAAAAACGTATCTATATGTTATTTGCATTTATATATTGATAATACGTATCATTTCCAATACAAATATATAAAAATTAGAATTATTTACATATTAATATTTTGAACTAGTTTACAATTCGGGTTAAAAAAGCCATTAATTAAAAATAACAGCTTAACGAGTTTTAAAAAGTGTTCTAGCTTATCAGGACTTATCTCTCTAAACGCACGAGTTATCTGAATGGACAGCAAGCAGGATGGCACGATAAAGTGCAATGTGTCATGCAATCTTCTGGACACATTGGGGCTGGAGGTGGAGCAGCTGGAGGACCGGGTAATCCTGGCGTACCTGGAGTTCCAGGAGCCCCTGGAGCTCCTGGTGGACCAGGATTTCCTGGTTTTCCTGGTGGACCAGGCAATCCTGGTGTTCCAGGTGGACCAGCAGGCGCTCCAGGTGGTCCCGGCGGTCCTGGGAGACCTGGTGCTCCAGGTGCACCAGGAGGACCCATAGGCCCGGTAGGTCCTTGTGGTCCCATAAGTCCATTTATACCTGGAGGACCAGGAGGTCCCGCTGGAGGAGCAGGAGGTAAAAGAAGAATTATACAACAAGCAGCAGGGCAATCTTTTGTGCAAAAAGCAGGTGAGCATTTCTCATTACAACCAAGAAGCTGACGTCTATATGCTTGACCTATACAATGTTAGAATTTTCTTGGTTAAAATATATAATTGTTATAGATAAAGCATGTACAATATTTTTATATAAAAGCTATGGCCATTAATTTTAAAAATAACCTGAAATGTGTCGATGTTTTTCAATGTAGTCGGTAAGCAATGATCCGTGTACCACCAGCACGACGCTATGCATTAGAAATAAGCAAAACATCCTAAAATAAAATTTTGGTTTATTTTAAACAAGATTCTTTTTTTTAATGTTCTTCGTAAATAAAACTTTCTTATATTCTTTTTTTATCTAGCTCTCATTAAATTCGATTACGTAAGAAAACTAATCTGAGTATATTTTTTTAACAACACTTTAATAAAAATTTCTTTTCTTACGAAGATTTTATTTTACCTCTCTGAATATGATAATCGGTTCTTCATATTAATGAGTAGTTTTCTATGTTACTTTTATGAATTTTATTAACTCACAAAGCTGATATCAAGCATGCACTTTGCTTGAATTCGGCATTGTTAGTACTTAACTGACGTTAGAGATAAGCACGCACGGTTTAACTACTCAACAAGTATAATCAAAGTTTTGTGATTAAAAAATCTTTCATCTAGTTTAAAGAAAGAAAGTATTTTTAAAAATTCGTTTCCGGTAGAAAATTAAAAAATGTATGGGAAATTCTGTGAGATACCTAAAAAAACATTTTAATTTGAAATAAATCTCAACTCATTTGCTTGTTTTGAAATCAGCTTTAATAGAAGCTTCCGCATGATTGGTTTTTTTTTTACGCTATGTTTTTTTATGTATCAAGGTCCGGAGACAGATTTTCTCAAATTAATGGCGATAAATAGAAGATAATGAATTCTTTATAAATTCGTTTTGAATAAAAAAATGTACTTCATATAAAAAAATAAAAAAGTATATAATACTCGGAATAAAGCAATAAACTTAAAATAATTTCAAATCTTTTTATAACATTAAACTTTTGAGTGTTTGGATGGGAGAAGCTTAACATGAAAATTGATGCGTTGAAATGAAAACAGATGCGTTGTAACTTAGAGTAAAAGTTTTTTTACTATATATATTTTATAGTTTCAGTAAAATATATATATAATGTAGTAAATTATGCTGAAAAAAATTAACGACCTAGTTGGTGAGTAGATACGGTAGAAAAATAAAAAAAATCTTTAGCAAGAAACGAAACTGAGGTAACAAGTTAAACTAAGTAAATACATCGTTTTTACTTTAAACACTAAGCTCAAGAGTATAAAAGTGCGTTTAAAATTATATAACTAGTATGAAGATGTCAAAGATAGGCATTTTTTAAATTTGTATACCAAAATAGAAAAAACTAAATACAATATACGAAATGATAACTACATTATATGCATAACTTGTATATTACTTGTCTGCTACCCCCCCCTCTCTCTCTCTCTCTTCTGTTTTCTTGACAAAAATTATGCATGAAAAAAAAACAACCTTATTTTTAAAAAAACAATTTTGATTTAATTAAATAGGAACCAGTATGTTACACAATGCAAGTTCAGTAAGTACAAGTCCTAATGAAAGTTTTTCCTTGTCTGTATAGCTGCAAATTGGTCTATGACACCTTTTAAATTTAATTGAGCTGCTATTTCTGCTTCGGTAGTTATTAGGTCTAGTGCAAACAAAATAATTTGCGCCATTGTTGTCCTTAAACGTGTTTTAACGTGCTTAAGAATCTTTTTGCAGTTGTTACGCTAATGGGTAATGTCAAATATATAAATATAAAAATTTGTAAGGGTTTGGACAAGGACTGCTCAAAAATGTGTGCTTCACTTGGCTTTACATGAAATAATGACTCCTAAATTACGTACGTTAGGGATTGATTTATTATACTTTTTTATTTTGTTTCCCATTTATTCCGGATTATCTTAATTTTAACATAAATCTGTATTGAGAATCATCGCTTTGACGAAATCGAGATTACATCAATAAATTGGTGAAATACTCTAGAAGATGAAATAATATCAAAGTCTCTATTAGATTAGTCACGCAGTTTATGGTGAAGAAAGCCGTATTGATTTGCAGAGAGCATTCTATTATCGTTAATGTGCTTGAAGATTTTATTCTTAACAATTGCTTTGACTATTTTGCAGGAAAAAGGATTTTAGTGAAATCGGTCGAGAGTTTTTTAGCAAGTAATTTTTTTTCCGTTTTTTTATAGACCGAGCTAAAATTCGCTGATTTTTAGAGAGTAAGTTGTAATCCAGAATTAAAGAATTTATGAAAGAAATTTGTAAATGAAAAAAATATTTATAAGGATTTAAATTGGTAAGTTAATAATGTCTGAAATATAAAAACCCAAGTTGTCATCATAGGTTTATTCAGATGGAAATTATTCAGAGCAATGTTACTATTATTTCTTTTTTGTGTGCTCTTTTTGCTTTAAACATCAGCTTTTAGGAAACGATTAAGAAGGCAGCCGTTTTTTTAAGTTTATTATTTATCAATTTAGTTTAGCAGTTGATATACCAAGCGGATATTTTTTCTCGGATTCGGTTTTTAATATGTGTAGCAACCCAAAGATCATACTTTTTCTTTATTTAATTAACCTTGGGGATAAAATACTTGCAAATAGTAAATTCTTTGAAGTTATTAAATTAAGCATTTGATCCGCGGTTTTATGCAGAAATAAAATATTCCGTTTGATTGATGCAGTAAAGTTTGATATCGAATCGTAATCACCTGCTGTAACTAAACATAATTATAATTTAACTACTTCATCATGTACCATTGTTTTATGTAAAAAAAAAACCTTGCATCATACCATTTCCAGGCCATGCGTTTTTTAAATTAACATTCAGCAAGGTTAGTTTAACGCAGCAAACGACAAACCCGCCATTTTCATTTGATTAGCTTTTGGGCGACTCTACGTCATATTTTAAGGTTTATGATTTATTTTTTATCATTATATCTTGTATTTTTTTAAAAATTTTTTCTAATAAAAAAAATTTCAAAAAAACGCATTTTTTTCTTTCCTTAATATCTCAAAAAAATCTACGAGAGGGTTAAACTGTTGTTGTGCCGCTAAACAGATCATATGTAAATATATTTTATTTTCTAATTATTAGGGGCTTGGCGATAAGAAAATCATCAAACGTTTTTTTCTTGTCCTGGCCATTTGTATACAAATACGAAAATTAACAGCAAACTTATAGAATTAAAAAAAAAAAGGAATTAACTATTAGTAGCAAATTACTAATCGTAAACGATTTGCACTTTATTTTGTTGCGAAATGCATTAATTTTTACTGTAGATTCACAAATTTAAATTTTGTAATTACTTAAAAATAAGTATTAACTTTTATTCCATTTTAGCGAAGCCGCTGTGGCGCAATGGCGCTGTGGCGCGTTGGACTTCTAATTCAAAGGTTGTGGGTTCGACTCCCACCAGCGGTACGAAGAATATATTTTTACACAAGGAAGTTAAATAAAAAATAAATTTAGCCAAAATTTTAAGGATTTTCAGTAGTTAATTAAATTTTGATGTAAAACTAAACGTTTTAGTGCTCTGACGATAAGGCTGTCAACGGTTCCCCTAGCTTTAGGGGGCACTAGATTCCTCCCCCTCCATTGTTTTTATGATTGATAATGATCGAATACATTACACTGATTAAGAAAATGTCTACTGCCACAAGAATTCAGAAGACCGTTATTTTTAGTTTATTTTTATTTTCACTATTAGACTAATATTAGTTGCAAATTTAATGCGATAATATTAGTCTAATTGGATATTCTTACATCCAGTGCATGCACAGACATTGCATTTAATGTCTTTCCGCTTTCTATGCTTTCTTTCTAACTCGGCTACTTCTGGCTTTAATTCTTATTTATTTCTGTTGTTCCTCAAACTCACTTACTCTTGGTCCGTTAGCCTGCGTTTATGATGCTCTGATGCTCTGAATTAGGGTTGTTCGCCGGGGGCGACTGAATAAGTGCGAATCTGCATAAGTGCGACTGGCATAAGTGCGAACTGGCACAAGTGCGAACTGGCATAAGTGCGCCAAAAGAATTTGCAAACATAAGTGCGAATCAATTGCAAAAACTGGCATAAGTGCGAACTGGCACAAGCGCGAACTGGCATAAGTGCGAATCAATTGCAAAAACTGGCATAATTGCGAACTGGCACAAGCGCGAACTGTCATAAGTGCGCCGAAAGAATTTGCAAACATTGGCATAAGTGCAAACTAGCATAAGTGCGAACTGGCATAAGTGCGAATCAATTGCAAAAACTGGCATAAGTGCGAACTGGCACAAGCGCGAACTGGCATAAGTGCGCCAAAAGAATTTGCAAACATTGGCATAAGTGCGAACTGGCATAAGTGCGAATCAGTTGCAAAAACTGGCATAAGTGCGAACTGGCACAAGCGCGAACTGGCATAAGTGCGCCGAAAGAACTTGCAAACATTGGCATAAGTGCAAACTAGCATAAGTGCGAACTGGCATAAGTCAATAAAATTTGCAAGTATCTACATAAGTGCATACTTGCCTAAGTGCGCCGAAAAAATTTGAAAATTTTGGAATAAGAGGGCGGTAGCATAAATGCACTGAATAGATTTTTCAACTTTTTCTTAGTGGGGGACTCTTGAATATTTTTATTTTAAAAAAATACTCAGTAAATATTATTATTTTGCTATTGTTTGCTATTGTTTCGCAGTGGAAGCTATTAAAGTTCCATTACTTATTTGGAACACATCAGGATGTTGTAGTTCTGAGGGAAGAGAAGAGATATTTTACATAAGTGCTAGAGAGTGCAAGGTAAATTACCATATTCGGACAGATGTCCAGTATTGAGAAGTGAATTTCAGAGTGGAATATGATTCAGTGTGCAGTTCTGTGTACGGTAAGTGTCCTTTAAGTGTTCTGTACGTTGTTTTGATTATTGTGTTTTGACGTTTCTGAGGTGATTAATTAGTTGACGTTTACCGGAAAATAAATGCGTTACAATTAATAGTTAATTGTTATAGTGGAAATATTAATTTTTTCTAGAAATTCTAAGTTATGGTTACTGTATATTTTAGTTTATAGTTTATAGTTGATATCGTTTAAACCTTTGTTTTATCCTAGTTTAAGTTTTATAAATAATATAAATATATTTATTATTTATGCCAGTTCGCACTTATGCCAATTCGCACTTATGCCAATTCGCACTTATGCCAATTCGCACTTATGCCAGTCTTTGCAACTGCTTCGCACTTATGCAGATTCGCAGTTATGATATTCGCACTTATTCAGCCTCCTCGTTCGCCGTAAACAAAAACTTACGAATTTTCGCATTTTTATCTTCCGTATTTCAAGTTGCAATTGCGGAAGTCGTACATGCGCAAATTCACCTTCCGTAACGCACTATACGAAAAAATTAAAAATAATTCCGTAACAACCCTTTACGAAAAGAAACTTGCGAAACAAATCATTGCAAAAGAATACTTGCAAGACAGTTCCTTACGAAAGGAACGTTTCGGAATATGCGCTTCGGAATATAACAGTTTAATGAATGCTCACTCGAAAGCATTCATATTAAACTGTTATACAAAAAATGTTATTATTTATTATTTAAATAAAATAATGTTGTTAAATGATTCTTCAATAGTTTATACATATATATTTGACATACATATATATTTGGTATACACGGCTAAAATCTAAATAGAAAAAACTGAAACTTTGAGTTAGTTTTAAGGGAAAGGGCAACGCTCCCTCCGCAACATGTCTCTATGCCAGTATTTATATATATTTATATTTATATAAAGAACAGACTTTGTTTTACTTCCGACTTTCGGTTGTTTATTGCCTTTAGTTAGTAGAAATGGGGGTTTACTATTTATATTCTTATATATAAAAACTTAGTACTAAATTTGGTTCCATTACAAAGTTTAATTGAACTTTGTTTGTTTGACCGTTGTCATTTCTTACTGAATCTTGCGATTAATTTATCACTACCTTTCAGACTAACTATAGCTTTGAAACTTTCAACGCTTCTATAGTTCTGGTGAGCTTCTATGTTAAAATTGTTTCCAGGGGCGAAGACCCGGGGAAGGGTTGTATTGTACGTGCCCACTTTTTTGCTACAAAATCTTGTAACTAATTTTTACTGCTCTCCAAAATAGCTAGAGCTTTAAAATTTTAAGCGGATTTATAGTCCCAATAACGTTGGGATGTTAAAAATGAAAACATTTTCCAGGGCCAACAACACAAGGGGCAACAAATGCCCTTACCACTTCCCCACCCTGACTTTTTTTTATAAAGGAAAACGTTTTGGAAAAATCATTGAAAAGAATGTCTTTAAAAATTTTTTAAATTTATTTGTTATTTTGAAGGTTAAATACATAACAACATCATCTATTAAAAATTATATCATCTATTAAAAACAATATCATCTATTAAACACCTGTCCAATAAAAATCTATTAAACACCTGTCCTAATCGAGCAAATTAAAATCACTCGTCAAATCGAACTTGTCAGTTTTTTTCTTCCCGCAAAAACTTTCAAATAGTAAAGCCAAGTATATTTTGAGAGGGCAAAGTCTAAAACTAGAACGCCAGCTTGTGCGAAATTGTGAAGAACGACATAACTTTTTTTCAAATAGAGTTGCTGTCCTATGGAATGAACTTTCCCAAACAGCAGTGAACGCTCCATCAATCAATGCTTTCAAAGACAGCATAACAAAGTAACTTTTAGTGACACAATTGCTGCTTTGTCTGTAGCTTCTGGGTATTTTTTTTTGTCAGCATAGAGCGGCCTTGTGTAGCACCTCTCCATCAAACTATAAACAGATTTATTCTTTTTATTTTTTTTTTATCACGGAATAATAAATAATACTATTTTTAAAAATAATTCATTCTTAGAAATAATTTTATCTTTATTCTAATAAAGAAATCTCAAAATGAATTTTTTTTTGAGCCTATAGTACTTTATTAAGCATATATGTGACCATATATATATAAATATATATATATATATATATATATATATATATATATATATATATATATATATATATATATATATATATATATATATATATATATATATATATATATATATTTATATATAAATATATTGTTGAAACTCAGAGATTTATGCCTGGCAGCATAATTTGCATGAACTTGTTGTCAGGTTATACGCTTCACATATTCTAATTATTTCCAATTAACCGCAGATTTTTATTATTACCGTTTAATGATTTTAAATGGTTGGCGTATCTCAGTTTAAAAGGTGTTTCACTAATACCGGTGTATGATCTTTTTATTGAAAGGTTATCCGAAGTGATAGTTTCTTGGTATACAATTATTGAGTAAAAGACAATTGTTTTTATTAAGGCAGTTGCAGTTATTCTTACTAATAGTTGAATTTTTAAATAGTATGTGATTGTTGCGTAAATTTATTATTGATTTCATGTTATGCATGCAACTGTAGCTGATTTTTACAGTGTTCTTGTTGAAAATTTTATGTAGTTTGTGGTCAATTGGAAAATGCTTGGCTATCAAGTTTAACAAGCATTTTTCTATATTTGTGGTGACATGCTAAAAGGAGGGTTGTACCAGATTATTTTGCGTGTACGGTTTTTCTTTTGTTGTTGTTTTAAGTTAGATTGGTAAGAGAGTGAGCAGGAACTTCCCGAGGGTAAGAGGGGCATAGGGGTGTCTAGCCCCCTTACGAATTTTATTAGTCGGCATATTGGACACTGAAGTAGGCAAAATTGGATCTAGAGTTGGCAGTCAACGAGGAATCTTTTTTTTTTTTTTGGCTGCAAAAATATTTTTCTAGGCCTTAGTCGGCAAAAAACAGATATATTACCCCCCTCCTCCTTCAAGATCACTTCGGAACGGCCCTGAAAGAGGGAGATATTATATATATTGGTGTGTGAGTATACGTATGCATGTGTAAAAAATATATATATATATGTATATATACGTACATATGTATGTATATATATACATATGTATTAGGGTGTTTCTTATTTTGAAGATTCGATTTTTGCATGGGCCACCCTGCCATTTGGTTCATTATCATAAAAAAGTAATACCTTTTTTTTTTTTCTTTTTCAGAATGATTTTTAGGGGTCGCTACCGACCCTACAGTATTGCGCAAATATACCCTAAAAATGCTTATGTTGCGTATGATGTTATGCAACAAAAGTCATTGGTGCTTAGCGTACAAACCTCTTTTAACTAGTAATTTTTTTACTTTTAGTGTGCAGAATTGTGTCTATAATGCTTAATTATTCCTTTTGCAGGTTAAACTAGTGTAACTACTGTACAATGATGGTTTCATCAACCAGTGCAACGATAGCTACCAGAAAGAAAACGGAGATATGGCTTATTGGACAGATGTCCTCTTCTTTAGATATTGTGCTATGCTTCCATCAAAAAGAGAAGTGTTGGCCCTTTTCTTCCATTACAAGCAGATTGCTAAGCAAAGCATTAGGGAAGCATTACATTCCACAGCAAATGATGTTTTTGAAGTTTGGTCAAAGGCCCGAATACCAGTGCAATTAAAGAAATTCGTTGTCCCTAAAATCGAAAACATTTACAAGGAATAGGAAAAATTGAAGAAAAATAAAGAGAATAACGCTAAGCGTTCAGATTATTTGAAACAAAAGGAAGACCAACGCATTGGAAATGATCACCATTCAGGAGGATAAGGACTTCCTATTATGCCAAAGAGAGAAAATTCAGAGAGGCAAAATGGTTCCAGTCGATAAGAAATTAGCAAAGCAAGAAGAAGTATCAAGAAAAAGACAAAAAGAAATGAACCAAAAAAGGGACCGAGAGGAGATGGCAAGAAAATCTCGAGAAGAAACAGTTGTTCTTTCATCATCATCTGAAGGTGAAGATAACCCTAAAAAAGATAGCATAACTCAAGAAGATGCCTTGCCTGGTAACCAAGATGACCTTGAGCCATCAACTTCAAGTACACCGGCTCCAAAGCATCCTAGACGTGGCAGGAAAAATATATTGAATGAGAAGTTGACGGCTAATTTAGATGTGGCTAAATTGTGTGATCGTGGGGCGGCACTTGTGTTAACACCGGCATTACAACTTCTTGGTCATGATCCAACAGAATACAATGTTAATCCAGCTTCCATTCAAAGGGAACGAATAAAACACCGCAAGAAGGTAGCAGAAGATTTAAGAAAGGGATTCAATCCAGAAGTTCCTTTATGTATTCATTAGGATGGAAAATTAATCGCTGACATCACCGGTAAAGAAACTGTTGACCAACTTCCAATTCTAGTATCTGGAGTAGGAGTGTAGCAGCTTCTTAGTGTCCCAAAACTACCATTAGGAACAGGTGAAAATGCGGAATCTGCAGTGCATGACGTGTCAGTGGCATGTGGAATTAACGATCAAGTAAAGTGCATGTGCTTTGATACTACTGCAGCCAATACTGGGCCAAGAAATGGGGCTTGCATTCTTCTAGAGCAGAAGTTTGGGAAAGATATGTTGTGGTTGGCATATTGTCACCACATTCTGGAAATTATTTTGGAAGCAGTAGTTTTGCTGTGTCCCGGCCCTTCAAGTGGATCTGACATACCACTCTTTAAAAGATTTCAGAAAAGTTGGGTCTCATTTGATTCTACAAAGTACCACACAGCACATTTTGATAAGAACGCTTCAAATGCACTTACCGATATCACTGATGAAAGAATCGTCTTTTGCAAAGATCAACTACAAATCTTTCAACCTCGTGACGACTACCGAGAACTTTTGGAGTTGTCTATTGTTTTTATGGGAGAAGTACCTGTGAGGGGAATTTTATTTAGAGCTCCTGCCGGTCAATACCGTGCTCGCTGGATGGCGAAAGCTATTTATGCGTTGAAGATTTGGATGTTTAGAGACCAATTCAGGTTGACAAAAAGAGAGAAGAAGGGAATAAGGGATATTTTCCTTTTCACGTTTCGAATCTACATTACAGCCTGGTACAGATTTCCTGAAGCAACCTCAGCTCCTAGACTTGATCTGCAGCTCTTGAAAGACTTAGATGCCTACAAGACCCAGCATTTTGAGATCTCAAAAATTGCTGTGAAGAAGTTACAAGGGTATCTCTGGTACCTATCAGAGGAACTTGTTGCTTTAGCTTTTTTTGATGACGAGGTTCGCCCTGAGACGAAGGTCAAGATGGTCCAAGCATTGAACAATGTTTCAGATCAGATACCTATGAAACGGGCTACTGTGGACTGCTCAGTTATCCAAGAAAAGAGACTGGAGGACTTTGTCACGTTTAATACACGAAAATTTTTCAGCATCTCAGGACTTCCATCACACTTTCTTCAAAACAGTGTGAGCCAATGGGAACATGATGATGAATTCAAGACTGTACTGTACAAGTCCACTGTTCGAAGCATGAAGGTTGTCAACGACATTGAAGAACGCGGCGTAGCACTAATGAACGAATATAATATACTACATACAAATAACGAAGAACAAAAACAGTTTCTGTTGTTGGTCGTTTAAAAATATAGACAGAAATATCCTGACAGAAAAAAGACAACTCTCATGAGCGATTAATCTTAGTACAGTAACTATTGTCTTAAATAAATCTTCAATCAAAGTAAAAAAGCATGTTTATTGCTGTCTTTTAATAAATAAGTAGAAATGCAATGACAGAAAATGGATGTTTTTGATGCATGTAATAAGTAAATAAATGCGTACCAAGTAAATGAGTCATTATCACCAGTCTCCATAAGTTTTATGATTTTTTCCTATGTTAATGACTAAGAGCACGTAGTAAAATATGCCTTAAATTTCAATGACACCCTAATATGTATGTATCTATAATATATATATATATATATATATATATATATATATATATATATATATATATATGTATATATATATATATATATATATATATATATGTTTAAATTATTCAGTGTTCAGTTTTTATGACCATGTAAAGATTACCCCCTCCCCCGCCAGTTTGAGGGGGCCACAAACTTTATGTGGCCATAAAACTGAACACTGAATAATTCCAAGTTCGATCCTCACCACGTCCCTGGTAGTACCGCGCTCATCTTATTTCTCCGCGCAGCGACCTTGTTTGTCAAGGTTTGTGTTTTGGAGTTATAGAGTTGAGAGAGAGGTTATAACCACAAATAGCCTTCTCATCTTTAGTGGCCTTCTCGGCCTTCTCGGGAGATGAAAAAGGTGAAAAAGGTAAAAAAAAAAAATGTAAGCATAAAATTTGAAATCTGTTGATGAATACATAACTAGTTTATATTTAAGAAAAAATAAATAATTCAACTCATTGCTCTCACGTTTAGGGGAGGGGGGGGGGAAGGTGAGATATAAGAATTTAGGGTTTCTTGTTCCCATTCTCTTATCACAGTAATTTTTTTTTGTGAAGAATCTTTTCGTCATACAAATGGACGTAAAAAACTTTGGAATATTTTTTTTGTTTAAAAGTTGGCTCTTTCAAACATTTAAAAACCTTCCTATTACACTGTCTATATATATATATATATATATATATATATATATATATATATATATATATATATATATATATATATATATATATATATATATATATATATATATATATATATATATATATATATATATATATATATATATATATATACATTTATACAGTCCTGGATTTACCTATAGACCAACTAAGCCGCGGCCTAGGACCCCGCGATTTTTTGGGACCCCAAAACTTAAATGATAAATATTTAAATTTGCTAAGTAAAGAATAAAGCTATGAAGTTAATTCTTTTAGCGTGTATTTTAAAAACTAATTGTTATGCGGACATAGATAGAAACATACATAAATGTTTAATGTTCTCAAACATTTAAACATCTAAAGTAATAAAAATTTCCTTTGACTTTTTGAACTGATTGCAAAATTTGATTCATTCCTATCAGAACACATTATACATTATGGTCAAATTGGTTCAGAAAAAACTTCGATGAATTGGTTTCTTTAATGGCAAAAAATGTTCTGAAAGCGTAACTGATATAAAAGTTTTAAAATATTTTGGAATTTTAGTAGATTCTATGCCTGACTTATCTTGTCACGATCAACTTTGTGTTGTTCTAAGATACGTGCGTGAAAAATCCCTAGAACTAATTGAATGATTTTTACAGTTTGTACAAATTGAAGGTCATACCAAATCAAACATAGCCATTTTTACAGTAAACTCCTTGAATGAAATTGGAATCAACTTTTCAGACTGCAGATCTCAGTCATATGATAACTTCTAATATGTCGGGAAAATATCAAGGAATGCAAGCAAAAATTTTTAGAAAAAAATAATCTTGCCAAATATGTTTCTTGCGCTGGACATTCTTTAAACGTGATTCGATCTTCTGGAGCTGATGTTTGCCTAGAAACTATAAAATATTTTGGCATCATTCAATAAAATTACAACTTATTTTCAGCGTCAACAAAAAGATGGAGTGTTATTGAAAAAAAAATAGTTAGCATGAAAAAAAATAGCTAGCATGGTCCAACCACTTTTGAGAACAAGAAGGAATGCAAGATCAGATTCAGTGAAAGTAATCAAGCTCTCTTTTGAAAATATTTTGAGTTCCTTCACGGATATTTTTATCAAAGTTTTTTTTTTTCATTTTTTAGGTGCTCCCAGAAGTCCTTACGGTCTTATCACGGAGCACCGCGGGAGAGCATTTAACTAGAAGTTCACGCCTCCTTCCTTACCAATGTCGCTTATTGGGCTGGAGCCGGGATCGAACCCGGGACTTCTGGGTTCTGAACCAGAACTCTAACCACTGCGCCACGGCTGCTCTAAAAAAAAATTCGGCAAGGCAATTTACTTAGATTCAAATAAAAGGATCATTGTATATTAAGAATCTTACACAACCTTTGGATTTTTAATTAATGTGAACATCGATAATGCGAAGCTGAAGAAATATGTTGTAGAAACCGTTAAAAAATATCATGAAGATATCGATATGTCTTTGTTTAAATAAATTTTGCAATTTCATAACTTTATCAAAACTAAATATCAAGAAACAGCTATGACTCACTTATTCATTTACAAGCTGATAAAAGAAAAAAAATTTAGATATTTCATTTTCAAATCTTGAGACATATATGAGAACACTATTATGCTTTATTATAACCAAGGAGATATAATAGTATGGAGGGAGTACAAAGCCAAATATTTTTTAAAATCATAGTACAGTCATTGTTGAATAATTATTCCAGAGGCAAGTTTTTGCAACTGCATATGATGTAAGCATTTTAGCAATTACTAATTATTAATTTGTATATTTACGCCAATATAGTATGATATTTATAAATCACGATTGTATAAAAGTAGGGCTCTGTGATAAGACAGAATTATGTCTTTTTCTTGCTCTAGCCATTACTTACTTTGTTGTATATATATATATGAAAATTGTATTTATTGTAGAAGGCAAAATAAGTTTAAAAATGTAAAAAAAAAAAAAAAAGTCAAAATGGCGCTTTTGCTTTGAAAAATAAAAACTTTGAAATGTAATTTGTAACCATTGTAAGGGATTGGCCTTAAATTACGTAATACAAACTGTCACAATGAACAAAACAAAAAAGATCAAAAAAGATCTTCCCTCGCAGAATCTTAGTTTAAAAAATCTGAAAATTTAATTGTGAAAAATAGTCATTTCATACACCCTGATATAAATGTTTTAGATGAAAACAACAGAAAGCACTACACAATGAAGTTCTCCAGGCCTCAAACAAATTATGACCTTATGATGAAAATGCTTTGCAGCTACGTTACTAAAGTGTCCGGAATAAAAAGTAGTCAAGGAAAAGTCAAAGGCTCCAATCAACCTGAGGAGGCCAAAGGCCTCTTGATGTACTAATGAATGATATATGTTATCACCTAGATTTATATATATATATATATATATATATATATATATATATATATATATATATATATATATATATATATATATATATATATATATATATATATATATATATATATATATATATATATATAAATCTAGGTGATGACATATATCATTCATTAGTACATCAAGACGGATCCAGCATTTTTTCATGTGGTGATCAACAGTACCAAAAGCTTTAGACAAATCGATGAATACTCCTAGAGTAAAATAAGAATTTTTAAAAGCATCAGAAACGCTACGTGTTAGTTGGAGTATGGCGTGTTCAGTAGAACTGTTTCTCTGGAAGTTGAATTGATTATTATATAAAAGTTCAGTATCAACAAAATAATTGTAGACTCTGTTGTACATTATTCTTTCTAATATTTTAGAGAAAACTGGAAGAACTGAAATAGAACGAAAATTTGTAATGTTGCAATGGTCACCTAATTTATAAATAGGAGTTATTTTTGCAACTTTTAGAGAGCCTAGAAAGAATCCTTGAGCAATAGATGCTTTACAAATTTTAAAGAGTATATTTTTCAAAACGTCAAAGGAGTCTATTAAAACATTTTCATTGATGCAATCAGCTCCAATTGCCTTATTTCGTTTTAATGATTTAAACGCTGCTTCAAATTTGCTGTGTTGTTAGGTTTGAAAAATTTAAAGTTAAACTAGGTTATGTTATAAACTCATCAATTGATTTGTCATTAAGATAAGGAGTTTTATTTGATAAGCTCGTTCCGATTGAAGAAAAAAGTTTATTATCTTATACAACCCATGGAATTAGCAGTAGATGAGCATAAAATATTGAGGAAAAAATAAATTTTTGATGATCTTGTTTTGTTCTGATGTAATTATAAAGTATTTAATAATAAAAAATTATAACAGGGATGGTAAACTATTTTTAACATTAAAACAATCAAAGAATATTAACTATACAACCAAGTAATCAAAATAATTAGCACCGTCGAACATGTATATTGAATAATATTGAATACTTAACCAAAAAAATTCGCAATAAAATCAGTAGCCTACCCGTAAAAGACGTTATACCATCTAAGGAACCTGCTCAACTTATGCAGCTTTCCCCTACAATTAATTATTTAAGTTGTTAACTTTTAATTGTTAAATTTGTTTTTGTCGCTTTTATAAGAAAATTTTCTATTTTTTAAGATAAGTTTTTATCTTTATAAGATATCTTTCTGTCTGTAAAGATTTTTTTTTACCATTTTAACCCAGCTAGCACATCTACGTTGGTAAAGTGTTCGAACGATGTTGCGAGTTGCGTTGGCACAACAACGGTGACCAACGTTGTTTTTAAATTATTTTGCTTATATCAGTTTAACTCTTGCTTGGTCACCTTTAATTTTTACCTCAAAATGTAAGATTTATGTTTAAAAAAAAATTATTTAGGAGACCGAAAAAAGTTTAAAAACTTAATTTTTTTTTAATTGATAGATTGCCTGTTCAAACCCAAACCCTCTCTCAATGTAGCAGCACTCTTTGTATGTTTTTCCTATTTTTCAGTCAATGTAGCAGCACTCCTCGCATGTTCTACCTGTTTGTCACAACAAAAAGGTCTTTCATAGACTAACCGGAAAATATCTTCAAATGATCTTATAAAGATTCTTTTTAAAGTATTGCTGTTTGTGCCCAATTTAAATTAAATGTGTTTTACGGTAAATGTAGTATTTTAATATTTTACCGTAATATTTTGCGGTGCGCAGATGTGCGCTTTTCGCAACAGAACAATTTAAAGATAGATACGTTAAAAACTATATAAGTATATCTAATATCACAAACTTGTAACTTAATAAAATTAAATTACAAGGGAAATGTTAGATAATTTTTGTAATATTTTCTTTTATAAATACTAAACACTTTGTAATAAAGTGTTTAGTATAAAACTTTGGTCTGCATTTTAAGCTCGTGAATGCAAATATGATATTTAGCGCCAAACAAAAGATACATTTGATGCAAAATTAACGCAAAAGTGTCATTGAAACGACTGAAGGTTTCGCCATGTCGCCAAAAATTAGATTGGAACTATGATATCTAAAGTGCATATAAAAAGATTTTGGATTGAGTTCAAATACAATTTTTTGTACATCTTGACTGCAGCTTTTCATATTTGCTTCGTTATCATATCTTTGCCTCTACAATTTTGAAAATTTAAATTTAAATCTTAAAGCTTTTATAAGCATGTTTCTGCAAGGCTTGAACCAGCGCTGTTATTGACAGGTAGAAATCCCATAAAATGTATATTAGATTCTACTGATCTACTTCCAATCTTGCATATTTGCAAAATTATGGTCATTGCTCTTGTTGACTAGCACCAGGTGTGCAGTCTAAAATGATGGAATAATACTTTAAATTTTGAACATTATTTATAATTTTTTGTTAGGCAACTTTATCGATCAGATATGCGGTAGTGGCGTAGTGATAGAACGCTCGCCTCATAAGCAAGAAGTTCCAAGTTTGATCCCCAACACTCCACTGGTAGTACCGCGTTCAACTTGCTTCTCTGCGCATCAACCTTGTTTGTCAAGATTCGTGTTTCGGAGTTATAGAGTTGAGAGAGGGTTGAAACCACAAATATAGTAGCTTCCTCGACTGTAGTGGCTTTCGTAGCCTTGGGGAGGTGAATTGAAATTTAAAAAAAAAGAAGAAAATACCTCATTTTGAATTGTTTTGCGCAAGTAATAATCATGAATTTCTGATATATATATATATATATATATATATATATATATATATATATATATATATATATATATATATATGCAACACAAAAGGCCAGAATTGCCTAAAAATGGAAAAACTATTAATGGGGTTTATAAAGACACATCACATATGTTTTTAGGGGTTTTCGGGGCCAAGGAGTTTTTCGGGATTCATTTTAAGTCTGGAGTGGTCTTGGCTACACAAATGATCATTTTAGGGGTTGTCAAGGGTGGTCGTGAGATGTCTCAATGGTTTTTAAATTAGATGGAACATGTTGTATGTCTAAATATAGGCAATTGTGGTCAGGGAATTCAAGTCTGAGCATACTAGGTATTTAGAAGTGGTTATAGTTGCGCAGGTAGTCATTTTAGCTATGGTCATGAGTTGTCAAGACAATACTTTCATAATTTTTTTCTTATGTACTTACCAAGCCGGCATTTGGACCTATAAAAACGTCTTTTTAACGTTCAAAAGAAGCTTTAAACGTCTTTTGAATGTTTAAAAGACATCTTTTTAGAACCAAATCCAAGCTGAGTAATTTCTTTGATATTTTAATTATAAACATGTAACGTACAACAAAGTCAAACTTTACTAACAAAATTATTTTTTATAAATAAGAATCTAGGCTATAACGTACGTCATACATTAGTACATCAAGAGCTCCTCCTACTCATGTTTGTAAAAAAATAATCATATAAGATGAATATTTTTCACAAATAATATGCTGCTTTTCCATTCTATGGGGATTTATTTAAATGAACAAAGCACATTTGACCCGTTTAAAGTACAATTTTCTCAGTGAAAAAGTGGTATTTTAGAAAAGCCAATCAGACAACATTAAAATTAAAAGTACTAGATGATTGTAGTTTTCTCGCTTTCAACACGACGGGAAATTAAAAATTCTTTTTTCTCGTAAACAAACTAATTTCTCTTTACTAAATAAAACTCTTCTTTTTACATAAATAAAAACTCTTTGCATATATAAAAAAAAATAATACATTTTTCATTTCATAAATCATCTTTCACACAAGCTCACATAAATTTAATACAATATAATAAACCACAAAAATGTACATTAAAAACCGCTTAAACGTAACAAAAATAATTACTAATAAAAAACTCTCAAACGAAAATCACATAGTCGTTATAAAATGTTCCATAACTTTACAAAACAACATTAAAAGTGCTATTTAAAATAACCTTTAACAAGATTTAAATGATTCAAAATCTAAAACTGTTCTTTATGCCTCTTAAGTTTTCTTTAAATCAAAATATATGATTGGATATCATTTATAATAAGACAACTTATTAAGGGTTTTTGCAAAACACTTTAAAAAAAAATGCAAGGATAAAAAGTTTTCATATTTCTTCTTGTTTTAATATATGATGTCTGTGGACTAATATTTATAGTTAAGAAATTTAAATGGTGTAAAATTGTCTTACTGGTGTCATATTTCTTTTTTATGTGATTTTTTCATTTTGCCCAATATTTGAAAGGTAAAATATTGCCATGGTAAAATTGATATACTGAACACAAAAATCAAAGAAGAAAAAAAATGATATCAGTTTTAAAATGCTGGGGGTTTCTATATTACATTTATAGAAAGACGTTATTTCAATATAGAAGTTGGTTTTGAGGGGTTTTGCTCACCTCTGGTCAACTGTACGCTGAAAGCAATCCTATAAGCATGAATCCTACTTTCCTAACAATTTGACAAAGCCAAAAAAATTTTTACTTTATAGAATTAATCTATAGTGCCAAGAAGTGCTAAGTTCCGTTCTACAAGAAACTGCATAACTGAAATGATTATTTGTAAAACATTTTTCCAGTGCTCTTTTAAAACTAGAAAAGTCTCTTTTTAGACAAGGAGACATAAAAACTGTTTCCTTGTCAACGGGAGTCTGAATAAGTACAAATTACATAGGTGCGAACTAACAAAACTGCGAGGCAGTTGCAAACACTGGCATATGTGCGCAAAAAGAATTTGCAAACATTGGCATAAGTGCAAACTCGCATTGATGCAAAGTGACATTAGTGCGAAGCAGTTGCAAGTACTGTTATAGATGTGAACTGGCATAACTGCGTCAAAAGTATTTGCAAACATTGGCATTAGTGCGAATTAGCATAAGTGCGAAGCAGTTGCAAAAACAGGCATAAATGCAAACTGGCATAAGTTAGCCAAAAGAATTTGAAAACATTGGAATAAATGCAAATTGGCTTAATTGCTCTGAAAGAATTTAAAAGATTGGCATTAGTGCGAACTGGAATAAGTGCAAAGCAGTTGCAAAAACTGGAATAAATGCAAAATGGCATAAGTACGAGATGGCTTAAGTGCGTCAAAAGAGTTTGCAAATATTGGCATTAATACAAAATGACTTTTCACGTTTACGCTAATTCACACCTATACCAATTTGCACTTATGTTAATGTCAATAAATCTGAGAACAATCGAAAGCAAAAGAGTACAGCCTTTTTTTGGTTCAAATAAACTAGCCAACGACGATCTGAGAATTCGCCATTTCCCAACTTTAAAAAAAAAATTCTCATCTAGCGGATTCTTTGCTCCTGAATTACAGAAAGTCTTAATTATGATTTATACTAAACCCAAGTAATGTTCAGAGGAAACTGTATAAATTGTACAATTATCGAGAAGACTTGTACAAATTTTTAATTTGTACAATTAGTTAGTTGTAAAAGTCAAAAATTTCATTACTTAATAATTGAATTTTTTAATTTGTACAATGTTTAAAAGGAACCAAATGTAGCAACCATTACAAACCACAATTAAACATAGTTGTACTTTTAACAGATTTCCAACTTTTTTATTTGTATTAAATTGAACAAAGTAAGACGCCGACAGGATTTTTTGATGCTTAAAATATGACACATTCTAGAATTATGCAAACTCTAAACTTAGATGAGCTCATGCTTCTGTCAAATAAGAATGTTTTGCAAAAAAATGCGGAGACTAGACCGTGGAATCAAAAAACATTAACTTGTTAACCACTTTATCCCAAATTTGAGGGCAATGAGTTAATAACATTTTTTTTTACAATATTATATTAAACTTATAACCTTTGCATTTTTGCGTTAGCTTGCGCGAAAGCGTTGAGCAAACAATCGGGCGAACCGCATCATCCTTGATCCAACAAAGAGATGGTTACTATTGCGTCAGCGTATGAGTTTTGAACTTTTGCAAACGTTTAAAAAAAGATGTTGCGCTACAAATTACAGAACTAGTTTAGTATAATCTATATGTTTAAAAACCTAACATAAAAGTTTACTATGTTTTGTTATGCTATATTAAATTGAAAAAATCAATATCACTTGCTTGTTTATCAATATGCTCCTCTTGGATGCTCCATTATTAGACTATATTTTTGATACTTATTTTGATGACTCCTTTCTTAAAATTTTGTAATTTAGGGTAGAGCGGGGCATATAGGAATACTTAAGAAACAAACGCTAGTTGCAGATAAACTAATCAAAGTTAACACTGCTTTTTATAAATTTCTTAAAATTTTATTGATATAAGAAAATTAAAAAAAAAAAAAAAAACATTTAAAAATAAGTTACGACAACCAAAGTACAAAACTCTAGGCTAGCAAAACTTTAACATTTTGCAAATGGGTGGGGCAAAACGGGACAGTTAAAAAGCAGCAGTTATTCTTCAATTGTAAAGCTTTAAAAATGATGAAAAATGACGGCTATCTATCGCTTAAATATGTTCAGTCATTAAACTCTCAAAAAAAGTAACACACCCTTAAAACTTCACGTCCATACACCCATGACAACAAAAATGAAATAACAGCTAAAATAAACATTTTTTTTTGTGTTTTTTATTATAAAATACCTATATATTATTAATACAATAACTTATATATTATTAAATTGGTAACTACTACTAAATTTGAAATTAAGCAAAAAATTTTATGGATCACATAACTCACACAAAAAGTATTATGAAAAAATTCGGCAACATTTTTGATGAGCTGGCAATTATTATTTTATTAATTATTAATTTATTAGCAATATGCCAATGTTGAGCAAACTTAAATATGCCATGTGTATCAGCAGCTTTGCTAATTCTAAGTTCCTTTTTACTTACAGCTAAAACTACATTTCATTCCGTTTTGGGTGATTAATCTTTCTTATATAATTTCTTACTTTCTTTGTTTACATTAAACGCTATTAATAATCAAAGTTAAGTTATAAAAATAAGAATTTCTTTGAATTTATTACTTAAATTGATTTTCTAAATAAAAAATTATAATATTTTAGATTAAAAATGAAATCATCAAACTGTAAACAGTCTTACGAAATGGTAGTAATATACTCAATTATATAAATAACTTGTTGTCCCGATATATCCCTACAAAAATCATTTTACCGAAAATAATACTATTCAAAAAGTTCAATCACAAGTATTTTTTTAAAACCAGAATCTAAAAGAGGATAAAAATACTGTCTGAAAAATATAAACTTTTTATAAATAAAGAAAATTCGCAAAGTTCAAGATAAATCTTTTGTCGCTGCATTGGTTAAGAAAATACGCATATTTTGTTTTTCGCAAATTTACTGATGCATTTTAGTACTTTTAATGCATTTTGATATTTCTAAAATTTCTTTCTTTTTTTTAAAGTAATGAATTACAATAATTTGAAATGTTTTATCAAAGAAAATTTTTGAAAAAAAAATTTTTTTAGCTGAGATATAAGGCTTCAGGCATAACTGTCCCGTTATGCCCCGCTATCCCGATATGCCTCGCTCTACCCTATGATAATTTTTTTCTAGTAAGTTTTGGCCAATCAATCTTTTGAGTTCGGGCTTAAATGTTATTTAGTTGAAAAATTTAAAAAATATAGTAATTTTTTAAAGGATTTTGTTTTCTTTTTTTCTTTTGTTTAAGAATTAAAGAAAAAAAAATTAAAAAATATTTCGGACTGCAAAATTTATATTTTTTCCATATGTAACGTAAATCTTTAAAAATATTGTTTGCATATAATATAACTCTTACACTAACGGTACTTGCTTGCATACCTTTCTACACTAACTGTATTTGTTTGCATACCTTTCTACACTAACGGTATTTGTAAATAAATGAAAGATCTTTAGGATAAGAGGATTTTCCTAACGTTTTCATATATTTAAAAATTTCCACTTGAAGAGAAAGCGGTAAGAAGTAACACAACTCTTTTATAATCAAAGGATCGTGATCTAGTAGTTGCAAGATGGTATAGATAGCAAGCTTTAGATCTACCCTAGCAAAATTTTATTCATATTTATAGATATAATTATAACTAATAACTTAATTAAAGTCCACAAGTTATATTAAATTTAAAAATAAACGATTCAATGCAGGGCCGACGACACGGGTTTCAAATGGAAGGGGCACAATCGCGAATTTCTAAAAAAAGTCCTCTACATCAAGAAATTTGAGGAAAAAAAAAGTCCTTAAGAAGTGAGGAGGGGGCCCAGGCACATATGTTGTTTATATTGTAATATATATTAAATATATAATATATTATATATATTATGACACTATTTTTAGAGCCGGTGTTGTTGACTGTGCATTGACGACTGTTTAGTGGTTCGACGATAACAGATTTTAAATTATATTCAAAAATACCTGCTTTAATATGGTTTTTAAATCTGATTTATATAAGATTTTTGAACGTACCATAGTTTCAATGATTTCAACCGAATAATAGTTAATAGAAATAATTTCCATTCGTCAACTTCGCCTGATTCTAAAAAGTGTTTATAACACTGTTTGAGAAATCTGTTGGCTTGCTCCAAAGCCATCTTTTATAAAAATCAATAAAACGGTTGTTTTAATATTTCATTCACTCTAAGAGTTTCTTGAGCAATGCAATGTTTTAACGTTTGCATTGCAAAAGTTGTTTTTAATTAATATTTTTTAATTTAACAAATAAAATAAAAAATTAAAAAAAAAGTTATAAAAAAGTCTCACTTTTTTTAAACATGTTAGATTTAATATCATTTTAAAGGTATAATCAATTACTGCTTTAAAACAAAAAAAATCTACATCTATTATAGGATTACCAGACGTACTCTTTTTACGAAGGAGCGCGCGCTAAAATATGTTTTTGCTCTTAGTTGTCAATTACATTTAGTTCTTAATTTAGACGGTTGCCGCCGTGATTAAATTCTAGTATGATTGACTGTCATGTAGTTTAGCAAATTCTCCTACGGAAAAAGAGGACGTTTGGTCACTCAAATCTATTTGTATGTATAAAAAATGATCTATTTAGTGTATATAAAAAATCTAGATATATCATAAAATCGCCTTAGTTTAGTCGCCGTGTAACTCTGGTCATTTAAGTATTTTTTTGGACTCAGGCGATTTTACCTTAACAAAAATGAATGCGTATTTTAATTTTTTTTTTCTTCAATCTTTTTTTCTCTAATAATAATAATAATAATAATCACTAGGTATAATAACATAAGAATCATAAAAAAATGATAATGATTGTTTGAAACCTGCTGATATGAATAGTATGCAAAACAAAAGTTTTGAAATTATGCACACTATCAAAATCTAAAATAAGCAAAGAATTGAATATTATGATCAAATTTAGTACTAGTATAATAAAGAGTCACCAAGGTAACTATATTTAAAAAAAAATTTTTCTTGATTTTTTAAATAATAAGTACTCTTTTTCTTCAGAATCAGCGAAGTTTTCAAATACTATAACTTTGGTCACTTGTGAATTATCCGCAAGATTCACAACACGATTAAGGGGTCGTCCATAAATTGCGTCATGCAATTTATCAACCCCTCGTCACGAAATTGTAACACTTAAGAAGCAAGTTTTGTATGAGTCGTCACAAAACCAACAACCACCCCTCCCCTTTTATAGCGTGACGTTTTTATGGACGACCTCAAAACAGCAATTAGCGGAAATGTCTTGAAATGTTGATTGCGAAAATCGTGACTTTTTTGTTTTTACATTACCAAAAAAAAAAAAATTAATTACACCGCAATGAAATAATTCGTTTGCAAATAAAAATTTCAAAATCGTGCATTTTACAAAAGCTATATAAAAATAAGCGAACTCTGAAAGTAATGATAAAATTTAACATAAAGACACTTAGAGCACCTTAATAACTACAAAAAAAAATAATAATAATTAAAAGTCTTGAAGATATTTTAAAAGTTATACTGTGCAATTTAGAAATTACCAATAATTATCGGTTATTTTTCTAAAAGATGATTAAAAATACTTTAAAGTGGCCCACGTGGTGAACAAATGTAAAAAAAATACATTCTCAAAAGTTACATTATTATATACTATTTTATAGTTTAAACATTAGGGTATCCCAAAAAAAAAAAAAAAATGCCTCTCAAGCTTTCCCAATCTCGAAATTGGGAAAAGATTGAAAAGAATTTTTAATTTATTTGGAACATTGATCTATGGTCCAAATAAACTAAAAAAAACCTTTTTTGTTCATTTAAAAGGGATATCTGTAAAACTTCATTTTTTACAAAAAAACAAATTTTTTAGGAAAAAAAACACGTATTTTAGGAACTCTCTTAAAATTATATATTTTCACTTTAAAAAATTAAATATTTTTGAGTTGCTTCTTTGTCAGGTCCTTCTTTAGTTTTCTTATGTTGTTTCTGGCAACAAGCATAAAACTCTGCTTAATGTCATCCAACTGTTAGCCTCCAATAAAGTCCTGAATCAGTCTGATATTCCTTTACGCGCAACCATGGACAGATAAAACCAACTTTAAAAACTTTTTAAATAAACAAAACATTTCATCGGTATCTGCCTTAATCCATTTCTCTACCTCTCCGAATCCAGAGAGAATCCAGTTCTGGGAACCTACCATTTCAGTAAGCTCCGTTGACCTCGTAAAAACCGGTAGTTTTGGTTTTCCAATATGAAACTGCTTTCAGACATCACATTTGACCAATATCTCCAACATCTTCTTTTTTACATTCTCATTAACATCAACGTCAGCTAGAGCCAATATAACTAGCTGTTCTGTTAAGTACCAAGCATGCCATTCCATGCTGACAAGAAGGACCTGTCATAATTTTGGGTCTCTTATTATGAATAATGACTTAAAGACAGCCAAGTCATTTGAATTTGACTTGTTTATAACATAGGCTTTTAAGAACCAGGTTTCATAGCATATAGAAATAAATAAAGCTGGTCTATTATATAATTTAACAATACCTGGCTTCATGACTGGCTCCAGGTTGATAAAAATGAAACTCTAGTATATCTCCACCT
This sequence comes from Hydra vulgaris, assembly GCF_038396675.1. NCBI lineage: Eukaryota > Metazoa > Cnidaria > Hydrozoa > Anthoathecata > Hydridae > Hydra > Hydra vulgaris. Next base: position 18,984,070 of record NC_088930.1, read on the forward strand.
AAATAGAAGACAACTAGTACACAGAGTTTCGTGTAGTCTCTCCTATCAAATTTCTTTGTGCTTAATGCATTTTTGAAAAACTTTAAGATATCTCTTGCAATGTTGTACGGAATTGTAAATCCAGAGAAAAGGAATGTAGCGAATATTTGTAACAATGGTAATGGCGCCAAGAAATTCTCCAGTGTTGAAAGCAGTGGTGTCACAACAAATGGCGATAATATGATCAACAATTTCGTAAGGAGTATATCATTTAAATGATATACTCCAAGGAGTATATCATTTGTGTCATCAAGATCTGGTGAAATTACACTAACAGAAAGTTTTTCAAACGGAACAGTAATATTCAAATTTTCCTCAATTTCTTTGATCTTTTTAGTGTCAAAATGCAGGACAAGTCTCTTTCCCTTTCAAAGTTTTATTTTGAGTTATCTGTTCTACTGATTACATTGCACAACAAATTTTTAAAAAAGTCTTGCTTCCTGAAAAGTTTTAGGTGATTGTGACAGGTACCTATAGGTATGCACAAATATAGTTTTTGTTTTACTGCATCACGTAGGAACTCTAAGAAATAGACATTTATATGTTTACTTATTTAATCACGTTTATGTTCCGTGTGAGCCATTAATTCAACAGAGTTAAAAATGTTTTGCTCCTGATTTTTTTTTATATTCAACTTCTGGTGCATCACGTTGCAGTGTCCAACAGTAGTCAGCAAGAATTGACGGATTCCAGTAGCCCTGGTATCGTTTCTCCATTGTAGCAATATCCTGGAGAAACCGCTCACCGTGTTCGTAACTGACAGCACCGAGATTCATGGGAAAGAAGTTCAAGTGCGAGTAAAGGAAATGAACCTTGATTGACATGTTGCACTTAATTTTCTGGTATGCGCAGATAAGTTTGTCTACAACTTCAACGTAGTTTGGCGCTCTGTAATTGCCCAGGAAGTTGTCAACAACGTCTTTAAAGGTTTTCCAGGCATTTTTTTCCTGGCCAACTAACAGCTCTTCAAACCGCTTGTCACTCATAACATGTCTGATCTGGGGACCAACAAAAATGCCTTCTTTGATCTTCACATCACTTATTCTTTGAAACATCTGTCTTACATAGTGAAAACCTTCACCTTCCTTGTTCAGTGCTTTCACAAAATTTTACACGAGTACAAGTTTTATGTGTAGAGGAGGCAAAAATATTTTTGATGGCTCGACAAGTGGTTTGTGTGAAACATTTTTCTGTTCTGGAACTAACTTTTTGCGGAGTGGCAAGCTCTGTTGACAATAATGGGTTTTTTTGGCACGGCTGTCCCATTCACAGATAAAACAACAGTACTTGGTATAGCCAAGCTGCAGTCCCAGTAACAGAGCAACGACTTTCAGATCTCCACAGATATTCCAGTTGTAACTGCTATACTTGATGTGCTTGAGCAACAGCTCCATATTCTCATATGTTTCTTTCATGTGTACCGCGTAGCCAACAGGTACTGACGGATAAACGTGGCCATTGTGTAGCGGAACAGCTTTCAGGCTTAGCATTGACGAATCAATGAAGAGACGCCACTCTTCTGGATTGTGATCACAACCCAAGGCCGAGAACAATCCTTCAATGTTTCAACAGAAACAGAGACTGTCGACTTGAGCAAAAAATTTGGTGATATCATGGTGCCGGCTTCTGAACATAGAAATTTTCGTACCTGGTGACAGCAGACACCATCCCTGCAGCCTGGAACCCCGCAACTCGGCTTTTGCATTTGACAGACACAAATCTCTAACCAAATCGTTCAATTCTGACTGTGTTATTAGATGTAGATCATCTGATGAGCAAGGTTCAAAATCTGGGTCAATGTCACTGTCAGTAACCTGCACAGGAGTTTCTTCATCTGGTTCATCTAGGGTCCAATCCTCTGGTGGTCTCAGAATTGGGAGACTGTCGTCATGTGGCACAGGTCTCATTGCTGAAGGCAAATTAGGATATTCAATTGACTTCTTGTTTTTGGAAGAGAACCCAGATATATTAGTCAAACAAAAATAACAGTCCGTCACATGGTCTTTTTGTTCTCGCCAGATCATCGGAACAGCAAACGGCATACTCTTACTAGCCAGGCTCTTGATTGACACCGCATGTTGTGCAGCAAATATGAGGCGCCCATTCCTTGTCTTGGTCACCAATTTTGCAGCCAAAATACAGATAATAAGCTTTCTTCACAAGAGCAGTTATAGAACGTCTCTGAGACGCAAGTGTATATTTGCCACAGATATAGCAGAATGTATCGCGGCTGTTACAACATTGAGATAGGAACATTTTTAAGATTCACGCCTGCTTCCTTGCATATTGCTGCAATAATTGCGGTGTAAAATTGGATCCCAACCCTATACCAAGCAGATACTACAGAAGTACAATCCACCAGATCCTCGGGACTAATATTTATCATTATCTAAATAATACATAACAATGATATTTCTACTCTAATTGAATTTTAATTTAGTTTACTCAAACCTAACACAATCAGCTTTATATTTTGTAATCATCATTTGTTTACCTTTGCTTTTACTGTAGAATCAGAGTTTTGAATTAATTTATCAACAGAGTGTTCATCTGTGAAAAATATATCTTCTGAACCTGATGTAAAGGAAATACCATCTGAATTAAAAGAAACTTCACATAGAGCCAGGTCCTTTTTCTTTTGTCCCTTCTCCGCTTCTGTATTTTTATGTTGTTTATTTCCTGTCTGTTTTTAACAGATATTTCAAATTCTTTGTCTAACTCTGTTGTAATATAAATTTTTCTATCCTCTTTCTGTTTTAAAAAAACTGAATATCATCTGACTCGACCTCCTGAGAACGAAGTTGATCTGATTGGATCTTCTCCTTAAACGTTCCCACAGATATATCGAAAAGTTTATTGCTCTCATGTGTGAAATCTTCTTGCATCTTGGTAAATTTACCAATACTGGAATCCCAGTTTAGATTTCTTAGATAGATGAGTTTGCTATACTTAGTATAGAGCTTCAGAATTTAATCCCTTAATAATATAAAAAAACATTTCTTGAGTTAATTAATTACTTATATATAGTTACTTTTTTATTTCGGTTTTTATTTAACTTTTTTTGCTGAGTTGCTAATTTTTTATTTACATAATCAAATATTACTATACTTTATACTTAACAGCAGCTTCCAAAATAATAAGTTCTTCAAAACCAGCCTTGCTTGCTTGTTGGGATCTTTACAAAATCCACTCTTTCAGATAAGATCTTTGCCTTGAAACTGTTGAGAACATGCTACAACAGGCTAAGTAGATTTATATCTTAAAGACCTTGGAGATTTGACAAACTTTTTGTATCTAAGTACATTTCCAATGCTGATGAGCTGGTTCTTGGGGGTAAGGGTAATGCTGTAGAGCTGGTTCTCCCCTTGGGTATTACTAATAAGCTTAATAGAGTTGTTAACTTTAAAACCTCTCTTTTTATTGCATAATTCAGTAAGATCAAGTATCATTTTTTAAATGAGCTTTTGCAACACTATTTTGTAAGTTATGTCATATAAAATGATTTCAAACGACGTATTTAAAGTACTTTTTTTAGTTAAAATTTTACTTATATAGCTAAATACTTTTGCAGTCCAAGGTGGTCCAGTAATTTGAGATTTGTCATTAATGGTTTAATATGTATATTATCAATATAAATTTGGTTTAATATCCGCGGTTGTCTGCATGGTCTCTAATATATTGTTACATATATAAAAAGGTTTAAGCTTTAGGTTTTTTTTTATATGGATTATGTAGTACTTTCATGAAATATAAAATAGAACCCTAAAACTGCGATAAAACACCTAAAATTAGTAACTGGGTTTGTGTTTTATTTTTTATATGCATAAAATAATTTTCAAATTCAATCAGACTGCGACATTAATCTATTTTATAACTTTGGTGTTTACAGCTGTCACTGTCAACATTAGGCATTTCAGGTGTCTTTATCAACTAAATAAAGTATCTGTAGTACCACTACATTTGTAGTATTATGGGAGTAATTATAGAAGTAATCCGATAAACTTATTACTTTTGCCCACTTTATATTTATAGGTAATAATATATGTGATAATGTCACCATAAAAACCGCAATCCTCAATGAAGTGCTACAGTTGGTATAATGACGCAATCCTGAATAAAGTGCTATTGTGCAATGGATTATTATTAGTTAAACGTATCACTTCACGCTCGTTAACGCTAACAAAATCTATTCCCCTCCATACAAAATAAATCTCGATGAAAAAGTTGTTAATTAGTCGAAAACGATGAAAGTTGTTAATTAGAGCGTCAGACTAGCCAGTAGATAGAACTTTTCTTTAATAATTACTACCCACTGGTGCTATTATTCTATCTGACTGATTTTTATCTGACAATTTTATTTATACTTTAACTAAATAGCATAAGTTCTAAAAACTTAATTGTGGTACAAATTAATATATATATATAAAGTATATATAAACAATTCTTTTTCAACTCATGCACAAACTCATGTAATTAGCACAAATTGTTTTCGATCCAATTGCTATTCTAAGTTGTAAAAACAGAAGGAAAACACTAATAAATGCAAAATCTCAAAAGACCAAACTATTGAGCCTGCTAACTAAAAATGTTGGTACAATGGCCAACCTGCTCCAGTTGACCCAACTAACGCAAATCGCCTCTAAGGAGTTTTTAAATTCCTTAAACTGCCTCTTAGGAACCGTTTAAATAGAAAATTATTTAAATATTTTTTTTAAATATTTTTATTTTTCGGAGTGTATAAATATTTTTATTTTTCGGAGTGTTTTAACATTTAAACCTTGGCGACAACATAGGTCGTATTTAATTAATTTTGCTTTTCACATATTGAATGTAACTGAAGTCAAATGCAACACATATTGAATGCAACTGAAGTCAAATTTTTGATGCTTATACAGTGAACTGCTAAGTACAGTGAACTGATAAGTACAGTGAACTGATAATTTAAACTTTCAACCACTCAGACTTATAGTAACTCAAAGTATTTTCGAATCCTAGTTGAATTATTGTTTCTTTGAAGTATAGTTGAATCTAATATCTGATAAAAATCACTCGATAAGTCGAACCATTTTCTTTGTGCCTTAGAGGTTCTAGTTAACGCGAGTTTAATGAAAATAAAATTACCCAATAACTTTATATAATACTGGATTAAAACAAAGTTCAATTCAAATTTACATTTTGTGTTTACGCTTAAAAATAACGTTTGGGGATTTTCTGCATCAAAAAATAAATATAAAATATACATGACAAATAAATATATAATACTATGAAATATTAAATCTTGCGAATATTAATAAAGATAAAGCAAACATTAAGATTAAGCACAAATAACACAATTTTCAAAAATTTTAAAAACTTTTTGTTATTTTTTCTTATTTATGGTAATAAATTTAACTAGGCGTGAGATTACACAAAAAATATTTCGAATTGTGCTTCAACGACATTTTAAGCGTTTGATATTTTTTCGATTCTCATTTATGCATCGGCGGTTAGTTTTTTAAATTAAAACAAAAAAATTAAATTTATTATATAGTTTATAATACTCTTGCAAATCTTACGCAAATGCATAATTTGTGCATAATTCAAGCTGAGTATATCACAATAATTTTAAAACCAAGCATTAAAATTAAATGAAAACAAACGGCATTCAAAGTTACATATACACAATTTAAAAATATACCACTTAATTATATGAAAATAATTTATAAATATATCCGGTGGGAAAAACATAGCAAGATGACACAAGACATGTTTAAAACGTCTAAAATACGTATTACTACGTATTTTATACGTCTTAAACGTGTATTTTACTCATAGGTTGCGACTAGCTAGCTAGTTGATTTCCCACCGGGTAAAGATTGAGCGCTAGGCTGCTCTTTCAATGAACTAGATTACTAGAAGGATGCAAGAAGTTACTTTTAACTTGTGAATTTAAAAAATCTTTTGGTAACAAAGCACTTTCTCTTTTTCGAAACTCTGGATGACGTTTACAATAGTATCTTAGAAAAGCTCGTGCCGCATGTTCTCCACTCTAAAAAAGTAATAAAAAAACACTTTGCATTTAATATCGGATTTTCAAATAAGATTTGCAGCATCTATCATATATTTGTATCACTTAACCTGAAGTAGAAAGTTTTTGTCATGATCTTCTAAGGAAAAGTCGTTCGCTTCGATATAATCCGTATCAATCCCTATAGTGCGCTCAATATCTCGGTCCTACAATAAACTTATTTTTTTTGTAATTTTGTAGCAGTTTTCTACAATCAATAGCTTTTTTAATAATTTTATAGAATTTTTATACAATCGATGGCTTTTTATGTAATTTTTCAGCAGTTTTCTACAATCAATAGCTTTTTTGTAATTTTTCAATAGTTTGCTAAAGTTTAACTTTAGACAACTGTTGACAAATCTTTGGTAGAAAACGTGCAAAATTTTATTAAAAAATTTACCTCAACGTAGTTTCTCTTCACATTAATTGATAACGCAGTCTAAAAGTGTGTAACAATATATATATAAATAATAATAATAATAATAATAATAATAATAATAATAATAACAATAATAATAATAATATATATATATATATATATATATATATATATATATATATATATATATATATATATATATAACCAAAATTTCTTTTAAGCACCAAAAATGTAAATATTTTCATAAACAAATGAAAATATTTACATTTGTCAATGACAAATTTTCTAATTTTTAAAACCATTTTTTTAATAAAAAACTATACATGTTTCGACTAACACTAGTCATCTTCAGTTAAAATTAAATATTTAAAATTTGTTAAAATACCTATAAAGGTGTTAAAAAACACAATACAAATATAATTATTCTTGTACAAACTAATAATAATATAATTACAAAAGTACAATAAAATCACCACTGGCACCTGTTCTTGCCAATTTGTTCATGGGTTATTTTGAAAATAAATGGATCAAAAATTTCAATGATGTAAAACCAGTTTTCTATAAAAGATACGTTGATGACATTTGTGCTGCTTTCCAGTCAGAAAATGACGCAAATCTTTTTCTTAGATGTATAAATAGTAGACACAATTCTATTTCTTTTACTATGGAACAAGAAGTAAATTCAAAAATATCTTTTTTAGACGTAACTCTACACAAAACTAATTCTTCAGTTACCACTACCGTTTTTCATAAAAAAACCTATTCTAGTCTTCACACTAATTTTTATAGTTTTACTCCATTTTCGTACAGATAGAACGTTTAAAATTAATAGTAATAAACTTGGGTTTCACTCTGACATAAACGACCTCTTTTAGGTATTTCAAAGAAACATGTACTCATCTTGGCTCATTTCAAATAAATAAATATATAACTCCTATTTAAATAAGATTAATTCAAATCCTCAACCAAACAACCAAAAATCAAAGAATCTTTGTCTTATTTTAAACTGCCGTTTTTGGCAAAAATATTTGATTCAACTAACACAGAAAAACACGGATTTTAACATATTTGAGCTAAAACTTAAAGAAAGTATGTTTATAGAATGGCTAAAACCTGGTATGAATAAACAGGTTAGCAATAACACTTTCTGTTATTGTAAATTTTATATATATATATATATATATATATATATATATATATATATATATATATATATATATATATATATATATATATATATATATATATACACACATATTTATATACAGTACTGTGAATAAGTTTTAGATCACTTACATTTTTTCAAAAAATCCAGGAGAATTCTTCTCTAATATTTAAGTTTGAAGTTCTAAATTATAAACTTATCAAAACACATATATTTCACACAAAATATGGAACAATTACAAACTTTTTAATGTCAAACTTCATAAAAAACTCTTAATATTTACTATGTCCTCCTTTTGCCTCAATCCCAGCCAATATTCGCCGGGGAATAGATTCATACAAGATAGTTATAAAACCCTGGGGTATGTTGTGCCATTCTCTTTGAAGTACTTCAAAACATTCTTCAGCATTTTGGGGAGCATGTTTGACCTTCTTTCTGTCCAGGTAATCCCAAATATGCTCAATTATATTCAAAACTGAGCTCTGGAGAGGCCAGGTCATTAATTCCAGTACTCTTTTCTCTGCCATTTCATTTAAATAATTTTTTGCCACTTGGGAACAATGTTTTGGGTCATTGTCCTACTGCAGAATAAAATTATCACCTATTAGTCTCATTCCGGATGATACAGCATGGTGCCTTAGGATATCCACATAACGTTCCGCGGTGAGTCGCCCCTCTATTTTGATCAAATCTCCTACTCCAGATGAAGATAAAAAGCCCCAAACTTGTAAAGAGCCTCCTCTGTGTTTAATAGTAGGGTTTAAACACTCGAGCTGATAGGCTTCTTCATTTCTTCTTCAAACATATTGGCGTCCTTTCGTTCCAAAAATTTCGAATTTGGACTCATCAGTGCACAGAACCCGATTAAACATTTCCTGGGCCCAATCTTTGTGTTGTTTTGCATATTTAAGTCATTTTTCTTTATTGCCACACCGTAATAATGGTTTCCGAATTGCAATACACCCTTTAATCCTGATTTAAGTAGGTGCTGTCTAATAAAAGAAGAGCTGAGATTTTTCCCAGTTGCTGTGTTAATGTCTTTTGCCAGCTCGGTTGATGCTTTTTTTGTATTTCTTAAAGATAGGGTTTTTAAATATTTATTGTCATCTTTTGTTAGCTTAGGAGGTCTACCACTTTTCTTATTATCTTCAAGGGAGCCAGTTTCTCTGATTTCTGTGACAGCATTCTTCGAATATCCTGTTTTGGATGTAGTTGTTATGACACATCACTTAATTAAATAAACAAACAAATCCCTCATGTTTCTTCATCAATTTTGTTTATTTATTCAAAATAATATATTCTTTCAACTTTTCTTATATATTATTAAACTTAAGTACGCTTTAAAAAAATTATATAGGAAAAAAATTGTAAATACGTCTAATTATACAAGTGGTCTAAAACTTATACACACTACTCTATATATATACATATATATATATATATATATATATATATATATATATATATATATATACATATATATATATATATATATATATATATATATATATATATATATATATATATATATATATATATATATATTTCATATTATAATTTATTTCATGCACGCAAAAAACCTTTATACTTATTTGAAAGAGGATTTTATAATCTATTTAAATTTAATTTAATTAAGTTAAAAATATTATTTAAATATTGAAAATAAAATGGTCAAAGTAAAGGACCTCAAAAAAATTATGGAAGTTTTTTTCCAAAAAAATCGAGAAAAAGGTAAAGCGTTTGTTGCTAAGCAGTTTGTGGAATGGGGTTTACCCAGATCAACTGCTTACAATAAAATTGTAAAATTGGAGAATGGATCTCTAAAAAGAAAAGTTGGAAGTGGTCGAATCGCTAAGGTAGCTACTAAAGAAAATATTCCTAAGATTGCTGCATTTTTTGAAAATAAGTCTTAGTTTCTTGTTGCATCAGTCCCTGTGGAATAAGCCCTCTTTATATTCATCACAGTAAGCAGGCAATCAACCAGTCAACTTATAAAGAGATACTAGAAAAAACTTAACTTCCTCTAGTATCAGAATATTATAAAAAAGACAATGAGTTTATCTTCGGGCCTGATCTAGCTTGATCACATTACGCAAAGTCGGTCATCGACATTTTAAAATTGAAACAAATCAAAGTTGTACCCAAAGATATAAACCCAGTTAACATTCCAGAAGCAAGACCAATTGAAAACTTTTGTGGTGATTTAAAACCGCTAGTGTACGAGAATAATTGGAGAGTTGAGAATTTGGAAGAGCTTGAAGCAAGAATTAGATATTGTTATTCAAAGACGAATAAAGAAATTTTCCTTACTCAAATAAAACATCTTTCAAAAAAACTTTATATTGCTAAATATGGTATTTGAAATAATTATTTTAATATATTTGTAAACTACATATACTCACATATTAACAGTTGAAATATTAAATAATAAAACTTATTAGTTTTTAAAATATTAATTTTTAAATTTTGTCCAAAATTTTATTTATGAGGTGTTATATATATACACACACACAGACGCACAAAAATATATATACATATATATATATATATATATATATATATATATATATATATATATATATATATATATATATATATATATATATATATAAAATATATGTTAAGGCATTTTCCTGTCAATTTTATGTGCCACTTTAAAACACTTGAATATTTCTTGACTAGGACTTGACTTCTTTCTACGTAAATAGGATTGTTTATAATTTATTAAACATTATTTTATCAAAATTAAAAAAATGTTTTAATAAACTACTTTTTTGTGTTACTTGTTACTATTTTGTTTAACCAGTGTTGATAAACGGCATAAATCTTCTTGCCTTCACTTTATTTCCGCAGCAGTTGGCAGCTGCCTCCCATTAAATTTGTTACGGCAAAATGTTCTGACTTCCTCCACTAATGACTTCTGTTTCCCTATTGGCGTCAGCTTCCAAAACATTTTAACTCCAAAAACAATTTCTGCTGAGGATGCCAATAAAGAGGTGGAAGCCAGGATATTTTGGGAGGCCGCCTATAATGGCTTCTACGTCCCTAAAAAAGTCAACCTTTTGATAGAATGCTAATTTGTTGCCGGGAGCCATTATCAACTCTGGTTTTAACTATACGTGGCCACACAAAAAAAAGGCATAGTGTGAACATATGCCACACGCAATATACACAATGTGAAGATATTCTATACACAATGATAATGATATGTCACATACGCACATGACAATGCATCATGGAAAATGTTTTGTAAGGATAAATTTTTAGTGTTAACTTGTTTGTTTTAAACAACTTTAACATTA
>NC_088930.1:19000000-19110000 GCF_038396675.1 Hydra vulgaris
TCATCCTATGAAGTTCCTAAAATAAGAAAACAAACTCGTTTACAATTTGTGAGTTTTTTAAATAATGAAATTACAACTTGTCTTTTAATTTTTAAAATAATTTTCCAATGCAATCCCACCTTAAAAATATAGTATAATAATATATAAAAAATAAAAATAAAAAATATATATAAACATTTTTTGTAAAAAATTTTCATTTTTTATAGGCTAAACTCAAACTTTGTCTAAGAAACAAAATAAAATAAAAATAAAATAAACAGTCATTGTTTAAAAAAGTATTAAAAAAACTAATAAAAAAACATTTCTGTAGCAAACAATTACATAACAAATAAATTTATATCTAAACAGTTTAAAATCTTTTGCTCCAGATTAGACAAGCAACTCATCCGCAAATAATTTTGCAATAACAAACTTGAGCAAACAAAATAAAACTAGAAACCAGCTAGAAAAAAAACTTTTGCTTGATAAAAACCTATAAACATTGAAAAAACTTTTTCTATTTCTGTTGTGAAATCAAACGAGATATCTGTTATCTATTGATTATCCTTAGCCCCTTTGCTTCCAATCTATCTTTCTAACACCTAAGTCTTAGTACTAAGTCTTATTAAATCTCTGCAATCAGAAATAAACCATTTGCACAAAGTAGCTCCTATTGTAAACTGAATCTTTAGAGAGAGCTTTTAAAACAATAATTGCACATGTTTACTTTAAAACTATCACTCTCTCCAACTTTAGCTTTATTTGCTGTTGTGAAAATATCATACAAAACCATGATAACTGTTATCAAATATTGTTCAACACCAAAATAATTCAAAGTCCACAACACTATCACCCTTGGTACTCTGTCAAAGTCTTTTTTAAAGTCCACAAATTCCATTAACAGATCATTTTTCTTTTAGCAAAAACTTGAACTTGCTTTAAAATAAATATTTCATCTGTTGTTCTCTTTCTTGGCCTAAAATCAAACGACATGTTTTTAATAAACACACTGTTTCTTTTTTTTTATAACTAAAGTTATTTTCTGTTAATCTTTTTTTGTAAAACATGTATTACAGACTGTCGTTCCCATAAAATCTGAAAATTCTAACAACATTACTTCTTCAATATTTCTTAGGCCAAATCTTTTTTTTTACCATGTATTTCCTAAAAACTACTTTAGGCAACACCAACAAGTTTATCTACACATGCCATCAGCCTCTTATTCTGCCTATCATTTTTCACAATATTACTAAGAAAAGTATAGAATTATTCCTTTTTATCTCTTGTCTGTTTGAGGCGCATGTACTGAAACTATAAGCACCAAGGACTATCCTTTAATATTATTATTCTTTCACTCAGTCTTATCTTATCTAGATAAATAATCAAGTTTTCTGATACTAAAACTGACTCTACTTCTTCACATCAAACCCAGAAGAATTGGTACCAACAATTGTCATATCCATATCTTAGCACTTTTCTTAGGCAGAATATGCTAAGCCTTCTTTTTATCTGTATTTCTACAATCTTGCTTAACCTTACCTTAACCCAAATTAACTAACTCAACCTGTAATCACACACCTTTCCTCATACTGGCACTATCAACAGCTACTTTATAGGGTGGTTGACCAAAGTTAGGACTAAACCTGGTCACTATAACATACTTGACGCTGCCCAATAACTTGTTTCTGATAAATGACTCACCTCAGGCAAATACGAGGTGTCTTTTGTTGACAAATGTGACAGGCAATGCAGTATTTTCTTTTTGAAACTTGTCATTATATGGTTTTAGAGAATATTGGTAGAATGTGATATAATGGAGAATTTAAATGTGATATAATGGAGAAGTGCTATATGTTATAACGGAGAAGTGATGAGTGATATATGGAAAAGCGGTATATACTATACCACTGCATTACTGCATGTGTTTATGTTCAACTTTTATGCCAAAATGTTAACCTTCATGTTATGGTGATAAAAAGGTAAAGTCAAAAATACCAACTCTAAGTAATCAAATAAATAAAATAAACAAAAAAATATATTTAATAATATAAAATTAAAAAGCAATAACTTAGATTGAAACAAAAATCATACCTTCATAAAACGTCCAATAGCATTTACAACAGCAAGATGTTCTTCACTAGCTGCTTTTTGATTCAAGAGAATCTTTTTTCGTTTCCTTGTTAACATATATTTTATAATACACTTTTTATATTAATTAATTTAGATTAAAAAAAAATTATTTCTTTAAAATTTTGTATAAAAGGTTTTGAAATAAAGTTGTAAAATAATTGTAAATAAAATTTACTTATACAACTTGGAAATTACAGGTGGAGGAGGTTGGCTGCCATCACGCTGCGCAAGTTTTGTTTTCATTAACTCAGTTTCTGATCTAGAGTACTAAAATATTTTTTTAAAATCAGTCCTTATTTATGGGTTATTCCTAATTTCTTTTCTTCAAAACAAACATTTTAATGAAATTTTTTTATAAAAACTTTTAAGAATTATGTATTTGATTATATTCGACCTTTATAATAAAAAGTGTAAATTATAATAAAAACAAAATAAAAGTTATACTTATAAAAAAATAACTTACCAACATAATTCCAATAGTTCTGGGGTTCCAAGATCCAAATCGTTCATTTTTGGAAAACAACTTTGCATAATTATCAAGTGGCTGCAATCTTTTAAAAAATGAATCATGCGGGTCCATAGACAACCACCAACCTTAAAACCAAGTAATAAAAATTTTATAAACTTTTACAACTTAAAAACTGTTTATTCGAAATTATCTATATAACATATTTTTTTGTGGAAAAATAAAGCAAGCACTTAAAAAATTACAAAAACAAATGAATAACTAACCATCAAAAGCATGAATTGGGTAGTTACACAACAGTCCACCATCAACATAAACATCAGTATTTTCATCATTTACATATTTAACACTTTGGAAAACACCTATAAAAAATAGAAATTGAAAAAATGTTTTATCTTCTCCATCATATATCATCTTCTCAGATTAGAACCTCCTTTGTCATCCCTTAATTCTCTAACTGGAAAACACTATTTAACTATATTAACAACTTTAAAAATTTATCATTCATTTCCATAAGAACTTTTTTTATGTATATTACATTTCTTTTATTTATTACATACTTTAATATTCATAATGGTGAAAAATTGTTAGTTTAATAATACGTAAATATGCAAAAAATGTATTGTTTAATAACATATAATATATGAAATGTTTATTTTAAACTTAAAATTGAAAAAAAGTTGATACATAATTGTGCGTCAAAAAAAAAAATGGTTGAAAAAAAGTAGGTGGTTTGCTTAACTTTATGTTATGTTACCTTTTTTAGCTTACCTAGTATATATATTATATCAAATATCATCTATGCCCTAGTGAGCTAAACCATGAGGTTTGATTTTAAACTTAAGTTTTGATGTTAAAAATCTTTGGTTTGAAAATCAAGCTTTGATTTGAAAACCAAAGCTTTGATTTGAAAATCAAGCTTTGATTTGAAAACCAAAGCTTTGATTTGAAAATCAAACTTTGATTTGAAAACCAAAGCTTTGATTTGAAAATCAAGCTTGGTTTTAAACCTCTTGATTGAATCATACTTTTATAACAACAACTAATATATTAATATGCTAACATATTTCACAAACTAAGCAGTTATTTTACTGAGTGGATCAGTAAAGATAAACCTTTTGATTTTTCATGAAATTTTTTGTAAAAAGTATAAGTTTAAGCTGTATCTTTAACATTATTTACATTTTATAAGTTTTAAAAATTCCTTTTAACTTAAAAAATATATATCTAAAAAAAAAGGTTGTGCTCCAAACAACATCTTCAAAAAAATTTAGCATGTTTTGATGTTTTCACATGGAACTACCATCAATTACAATTTACTGTGCAATTACCATCGCTAGAGGTATTGTAGGGTAATTTAAAAAAATATATTATTTGGTTATAATTTTAGTTTCAAAGAATAATAGCCTCCTCCACAAAATTTTCAATGTATAATAGTCTCCTCCACAAAAGCTAGGGAATCTGATTACAAAAGGTTTTAGTTGCAAATCTTGTGTCTTAAATTGAAATTGACATTTTAGCATTTTATTCAAGTTACATTAAGTTCAACAATTTCTAATTATTTTCCTAAACAATTATTTGATAAATTAAATGTTATTGTAACATTTAATGAATAGTCAAATTGTATTTGTATCAATCGAATTTGTAATTAAATATTTAACATTTATTATTTGTATAACCAAATTTGTAATTAAACATTTAATGTTTATTTGCAGTTGAATAAAAACTTTCACTTTTCTTTAAAAACTATAAACCTATAATAAATACATTTTTGAACTGAATGAAAGAAAAAATAACCTATGATATTAAATTAAAAATATGCAAAATATATAAGAATTTATAGCAAATATAAGAATATATAATAAATATAAAACTATGAAAGAAACATAAAAACATACAATAATTTTTTTAGAATATATGGGATATATAAAAGTAGAAGAATTTCAAGCATGTAAAATAAAATACAAAGATAAAAATAATCTATTTTGTTAGTTTTACATTCATTGTACAGGAGAATATGCTAATAAATTGTTAATCTTTAAAAACTAGCAAGTTTTATTTCTAATAACACATGAATTGCTTGTTAACACTTGCTGTTAACAAGTTTTTACAAAGCTAATCAAGTATAAGTGTTCCATATTTAAATGAGCAACAACAACAAAAAAATATGACTTGGTGATATCCATATCATTGTATACTGCTTGCAATATAGTATCTAGTAATATATATTATAGCGCAATATAGTAATTTATAACTTAAACCAAAAAGCGAATTGCTTCAAAATTTTTTCTTATATTTTTGTATAAGCGATGAGTGAAAAAGCTTAAAAATTGGATATCCAGAAACACTAAAAGTTAAGAATTTTTTTTTTTTTTACTCAAAATTAAATTTTAAATAAACAGTTGCATCAAAAATTTGCACAAAACATAAGTTAAATTTTTAATATAACGCAAGTTAAATCGCAGCGATTATTTTTTAATAAATGATATATAGTAAAATGGGGTCAAATGGAATAGTTAAGAATTTTAATTATTCATTTTTTACGAAAAAAAAAATTTTCATTTTTTTTTAAAAGTTGTAGAGAATATTGAGCTATTTAATATTGAGTATTTAAATATATAAAAATCAAATAATTTTTTTTTTTAATGTTTTTTACGAAACCTTATTTTATTAAAAAAAAATTTATTTCATTCTACACTGACATTTGGGGAGAATGAAATATACAAATATATGTGTAATTAAAACAACACTTTATTAAAAAAACAAAAAGTAATCAATAATAACAATAAAAAAAACAATCAGTAAAAACAATTAAAAAAAAACAATAATAACAATTAAAAAATCAATCAAATAAAATAAACTTTTTTATTCTTGTGATGATGCTAAGTCATTTAGTGGTACTAGAGGTTGATTTGAATTTTTAGTTGTGTGGCACTTTTTGGTGCAATAAAACTTAGCACCTTTTAAGTATTGCTTTGGTATGCATGTTTGATATTGCCAAACTTTGCAATTTTAATTTTCAGACTGGTACCATTCCATATTTTGACTTGCTGAAGCATCGCCTAAAACTTTTCAGCACTTTTTACACTTAAATTGGTTTGCAGCTAATATTTTCATTTTGGACTTGTTGCTTGGTTTATTTGCTGTTTGCCATTAGAGCTAAGCTTACACTGATTTTTAGCTTGCTTTACTGCATTTTTTGCTCTCAGCATCTTTCAACTTTTCAAGTATTTCAGGTCTGTTGAGATACTTCCCTTCAAATCTTGGCACATCTACATTTTTTATTTTTGTGTGTCAAGGTGTTGGATTCGAAATATTTGTTGCAAAGCTGCTGCAAGTGATTGGGCTGATTGCAGTTGTTTTTAAACCTCTGTTTGAATTGCCTTTTGAATAGCCAGAGTTACTACAGCATTTAACGTTGTTTGCAGACAGGGTAAATTTTGAGGTGACTTTGGAGCTGATGGTATGTGACATATGCTAAGCTAGATGTTGGTGTAGATTCAGAGGGCAGTGGCTGAGGTAGTGTAGTTCCTGGTGCTAGTATTGGTGATGGTATTATCATAGATTCTGGTTGTTGAGATGATAAAGGCGCAGGTTTGGATGAGGGTGTTTCAAACATATTTGCAATTTGCAACTTTGACTGATCGATTTTAATGATGTCAAGTGGAAACAAGCCAGTGTTCTGAAACCCAGTAACTATTTAGGAATGTGTAAATACTTCACCAGAGTTGAAACATTTTTTTTGCAGGTGAATAAAACATTCTATTAATAAGTTGCTGAACTTTGTGTCTGCAAAAAACTGTTGAAGTAATTAGTGCCAAACTCTTTTGACGTGGCAATAAACACCAACATCTAGTGGCTGCAGAATATGTGACAAGTGAGCTGGTAAGCAAATTAACAAGATATTGTTTTCCATGCAAATAAGTACGACCCAGTAAGTGACATGTGTCACATGTCCATCTACGACTATAGTGTATAGTGCATATGGCATCATCTGGACCACTTAAACACCAACCTCTGTGACTTTTTTTTGATTAAAAAATAATGCATGGAGGAAGACAATTACTGGCAGCTTTAATGCAATTTCCAACTATATAATGGATTCAGAGAAGCCAATTTCATCAAAACTCCACAAATGACATGGAGTGTTTTCGTTGATACCTGTTATATTGAATTCTCTTTGTAGTGCATTGAAATACTTTCCCACTATTTTTTGCATACAAGCAGCGGCTCTGAGTGATGAAATATTGCCTTTGGCTCTGATGCTCAACCTATGACTCCACCGGTTTATGAAAAGGTTATACCAATCTCTTCCAGGTGTACCATTAGGAAACAAATGAGATTTACCTTGGTGTTGCAAATAGTCCGTAACTAGTGTGATGATGTTATTGTAAGTTCTACCAAAGTCCCAATCAGATAATTTGATGAGCTTATCTACCAAAACTGATTTAAGTTGTTTTGACAACCTGGTGCTTGAACCACTGCCAATTGTTTCACCAATGCCATGGACACACCTGTAAAGAGTTGCTACTGGTATGCTGAATGATTTAGAAGATTTGTTAAGTAAAAATTAACCGCTTTGTACTTTAACCACCACAACTTGCTCTTCAGTGTATAGTTTTTCTTTTTTCGTTGCATGAAGTTGTTTCGAGGCATATTTTATATTAAAATAGATTTAACAACAATCCATTTGAAATTTATACACAAAATTTATAGAGATAGCTTGGTCACTTGAGACTTAATTAATAAAAACCACATTTAACAAGAAAGTAACTAGCGCATTTCATTCATTCATTAAAATCATTTAATAAAAGCAATCAGTAAAAGTTATTCATTTAAATTCAGAAACATTTTATTGAAAAAATTTTTCAATACAAAAAATTTATAGTTGGAGATTTATCACTTGAGATTTAGTAAAAAAAAGCCGCATTTAAGAAGTGAGCTATTGCTTTACTTGTTATTAACGTATTTCATTCAAACCCAACAATTCTTCTTTTCAGTTTTTTATTCATAACTTTTTTTCATAAATAGCAAATTTAATTTTGAAAAAAGGTTCTTGATCAGCGTAAAAAAAACTCAGAAAACTTTTTAAGTTCAATGATATCAAATTTAACTTCTGAGAGTTTTAAGTTCATTTTTCAAAATAATAAAAAAAATTTTATTACGCATACGAAAACTTAAAAATTTATAAAAATTTTTTTTTCATCAAAAATAAAATTTGATCTCATCTTACTCAGTAAAGTATTCTCTACAACATGATTTAAAAATATTTGTAAAAAGATTATCCAATAATTAATTAAGAGCAAAAGAATAAACATTATCATTACTATTTAATTCTAAATGCTATTTCATTTTACCCTGTTTTACTCTATACTGCGATATAATTTTAATAAATGATGTTTTGAAAAATAATCTTTGCTTTCACAACAAAACCATTAATAAAATAATAAACTTTTAATAAATAAAGTAACATAATTTTTTTATTTAGTACTCTCTAATTATTTTAGAATAAAAGTTATTCGTAGTTACAAAGCCGCAATTATAAATTTAAGAAATAATCATTTAAAAATTCAAAAATTTAACATATTTTAACTTATTTATACAAATGTAGAGAAAAGAAAGAAATTCGTTTATATCAAACATTTTTAAAAATGTAATATTAAATTTAATTATTTAATATTAAAAAAAAAATAAAAAAAATAAATCTTCTAATCGTAAACAACAAAGGCATCTCAAAAAAGACGGTCAAATAAATATTTGTGATCTAAAAGAAATGCTTACATTGATGTTTTAAAAAAATGTATACTGAGTTTGCAAATGTGAAATAAATAAATATTTGGATAGAGAAAATTTAATAAATAAAAATGTAGACAAAAGAGTTTTTTAAAACTTTTCAAATAATTGTGTAAGCAAAAGATCAAACTAAATTATTTTATGTTTCTATATACAAAACTCAACTGCCAACTAAAAAGTTTACATAACTACATCAGTTTTTAATTTATATTGAACATTTTTGACTCGTGTTCATTAAAATTTATTTAATTTTATTTCAAAGGATTAAATTCATAATTCATTCCATAAAATTAAATCTAAAAATAATAATAACAAAATAAGTAGTAGTGGTATAATAAGTGTATAAATAAATATATAAATATATATATTTATTATAAATAAATATATATATTTAAAAAATAAATAAATCTATATATAATATAAATAAATAAATATATAAATAAATCTAACGGCAGAATGTATGGCAAAATGTATGAAAGAATGTATAGCAGAATGCTCACTTTAAAAGTAAGAAGTATAGAGTTTAATCTCTATCATCTCCATGGTAGTACCTGATATGCATGGTAGTACCTGGTATGCATGGTAGCTCAACTTGCTTTATACTAAAGTTTGTTTATATGTTATTTATTATAAATTTTGGCTTTAATTTCCAAAGATCAATTTAGGGCAACAGAAGATAATAATAAAAATAAAACTACAATTTGTACAAATACTCTTAACAAATGATAACCCTTAAACAATTTATGCAACACTAACCAACCAACAAAATCTGTGAACTTTTGAATTTTAAGTAATCCAATTTTTCACAATATTTTGCTCATCATTAATAGATAAAAATGTTTGGCAATAATAAAAAGGATAATTGAGCCCCTGAGATGCATAGTGGTATAAGTCACTCATATCTAGTTTTGAGAAGTCTGACTAATATCACTATGGCTGTGAACAAAAACAGTTGTCTAGTGAGGAGCATAACAAAAAACAGTTCCAGCATCATTATAGATATCATTAGACTTATACCACTCTGTCATGTAATAGAATAAACAAAATGCTAACCATTGGTGGCAATAACTCAAAATATTGAAAAAAGTGACTTATATCACTATGCATCTCATGGGCTCAATTATGAAGTATATATATTTTTTATATTTAATATATAAAGATATATACTTTTTATTATATTGAAATACTATATATATTGAATATATATATACTATATACATTAAATATAAAAGTATATATACTACATATACTATGTAGTATATATACTTTTTATGTTCAATATATATACTATATAAATTTCATATTATGTAATTTACTTCGCTTAATTGTTGTTATATATGAAGTATATTAATCTTAATAAATATCAAATTGATAGAAAATTTCTAAACGACAAAAAAGCATGCAACACGGAACCTGGCAATGCCATTGACATACGAACTGCCATTTTTATTGGCGTGTTTGGTGTAGTTTTGGGATGGAAATACTCTGTTGACATTTGATTTAAATTCGTAACAACAATACACAGCTCACGATTAAATCTTTGCAGAACCTGTAACAAAACAAAAGCATGTAATAGTGTTAAAAACTTTCACAAGTCAGAGACTAGGATAATGATGATGATAATGATGATGATAATGATGATGATAATGATAATGATGATGATGACAATGATGATGATGATGCCAATGATGATGATGATGATGACAATGATGATGATGATGATGACAATGATGATGATGATGACGATGATGATGATGATGACGATGATGATGATTAAGTTAATAAAAATATTTGGCAAATAATAGGATAATACAATAATTTTTATCATTTGAATAAACCTCTCTAAAAGTTATATCAGCATTTCCAGTTCTTTCTTTAAGCTGTTCTCCAAACCATTTTATTAATTTATTGCCTGGATTCCATCCAAATCCACTTAAAAGATTAGGCAGCAGGCTACAGTAACCACATTTATGATCTGCAAATGTAAAAAATGAAAAGTGTTTAAAAATTGTTATAAAATAAAATAAAAATTTGCTTTTGTAATTGCTAACATTTTAAAAATATCTTTTAACTATAGACTTGATACACTTTAATTATATCTTTCTAGTTTTTTAAGTTTGGACCATAAGTTGACAAACTAATGTAAAAGTTTACTATCTTATAATTAAAAATATTTATTATCTTATAAGTTGACTATCTTATAATGTAAGCAAACTTTGTGACAATCTAATTTTTCTGTGTTACAGTTAAATGAATAATATTTTGAAAAGATATGCAATGAAAGTAAAATAAAACACATTAAAAAATGACTAAAGACTTTATAAAGCTGCAAGCAGATCTAAATTATCTTATGAAATGGTCATCAATCTGATTAACAAAATTCAATTATGATAAATGCAAAGTCGTGACAAAAATAACCCTAGAAACACTTATGTAATGCATGATTCTGATATGATTCAAGATAGTGATTGATTTTGAACAGGATCATAATTTCGTGAATTATACCTGTGTCATAATTAAATCAGATTTCTGTATTAATTTAAAAATGAGATTTGTAAATTAATACAACAATTTTTAAAATTAATTCAATCCTGGGTTTAATTTGTCAAACTTTCAATTCTTAGATATTACTTTGGATTCAACCTATATAAGCAAAAATACTTTTTGTAAACAAATACATTTTAAATAAAACCTTATGTAAAAGCAAGTATAAATTTCACATTTTTCCAACAGAATAATTAAACCATAGAAAAGCTTCATAAACAAAATCAAAGAAGCTGAATGAACTCAATCAACTCAATCAACTTATTCAAGAATTATCTAAACAAATTGTGTAGCGATATTATGAAGAAATTCTATGAATAATATGAAGAGGAATTCTTCAAAAACTCTCAATGACAGCTATTATTAGTTTTTGTTTAAGAAATAGATGTGAATTATATATCAATAACATAAAATATAATACTATGACAACCTGTCATTGTATTATATCTTATGTTATTAATATACAGTTCACACCTGTTTCTCAGTTCTTAAGCTCCATGTCTCTAGAGCCTAAAATGGCATGAGATGAAATATAAGATCTGAAAATAATGGATTTTAGAATGAAACAATATATTTTTGTACTAAAAACTTGCAATGATAAAAATTTGGTTTTCAAGAGCATTGAATTCACAAAAAAGGAAAATGGCTTCAATAGGGTATAACAGCTCCATTAAAAAGCAAAAACTTTGGAGAAGATAGAAGCTTGTCTCAAATGAAATAAAATCTTCCATGTCTACCTAAACTAAAAAATATATGAAGCATACAAAGCAAAAAGTCATGGAAAAAGCCCCAATTTGACAAATAAAAAGAATGAGATTTCTACTTCAGTAAGATTGAAGCTGAGCAATCTTAAAAAGATCTGAATAATCATAAAAAGAATGAATGAAAATGAATGAAAGAATGAGGAGCTTTCATACTTGAATCAGAGACAAAAGCAAAGTTAAGCGAGTTTTCCATATTTATCAAGATAACTTATATTTATAGTGGATGTGTGAAAATGTGGTGAACACGATAGCAGATGCTAATTTTGCAATGGATTTGTTATATGGTTTCCAAGAAAGATCAGAAGTAAGAGTTAATCCTAAAAGACAAAAGGTAGATGACTCATCAAGTACATTAACATTCATAAATATAGGAAGATATAACAGATTTAAACATCTTTTATCTGAGTTAAAGTTCACCAGCCACTAAGAGCCCCATGCTGTAGCAGAAGTAAGATCCCTTTCAAACTCGAATGCCCCCTCCAAGCAATCAGAGAATGTTGGCTTCAAGATAAAAGTAAATAGTAGTATCATCAGCGAACAATGCTACCTTAGATTTCTAGGAGATAGTTAATGTAATTTTAAAAAAAGTATAAGGCCAAGGATAGAACCTTGATGAACCCCTGATGTTACAGGAAATGAAGAAGAGTGATGTCCATTGAGGACAACTTTTATACTACAATTGGTAGAAAAGGATTAAATGAGCCTATGAGATGCATAGTGGTATAAGTCACTTTTTTCAATATTTTGAGTTATTGCCACCAATGGTTAGCATTTTGTTTATTCTATTACATGTCAGAGTGGTATAAGTTTAATGATATCGATAATGATGCTATTTTTATTTATTCTCTCTAAAACAGTTTGATGATTTATGATATGATGTCTACTAATTGCCTCTGTATCTCAAAACTAGATATGAGTGACTTATACCACTATGCATCTCAGGGGCTCAAATAGTCTTAAAAATGTTACACCATAAGAAGAAAGCTTATGGAGAAGTCCAGCATGCCAAACTTTATCGAAGACTTTAGAAATGTCAAGAGAAATAGCCTTAATCTCTCCACATCTATCTAATGCACGATAAAACCTATCAGTTCATACCATTAAGTGTTTATTAATTAAAGACTCAAAAACCTTGGCAATGAAGGAAAGAAGTCTAATGGGACGGTAATTAGACAAGTCAGATCGCTTGCCAAAATTTTTGAAAATAGGAATAACAGATGCTGCTTTTCAGCAGGCTGAAAAATAAAACTCTGATAAGCACTCGTTAAATAGTTTCGAAAGCACAGATGACAGCTCCAGAGAACACTTCTGCAAGACTATAACAGCAAGCCTTTCTGGAAAACGTGTGTGGTCACACGCCTTGTTCATACATGCCCAAAAAAACTTTTTTAGACACACTGACCACAGCAGCTCGCATTTTTAAACTTTTAAAGCATTTCAATAATTCGCTGCAAAAAGCTAAGCTAAGAGTTTATCTATAAAAGCTTAGCTACTAAGAAAAAAAAACAACCAATACTAAAAAAAGGAAACAAAATTATAATGAAATATCAAATTTTAATTAAGTAAACTAGAAAAATTTAATAATTGAAAAAATTAAAAACAGGAAAAAAATTTTATGAAATTTTTATACCACTTTCGTATTTTTTTTAGGGTAATTGTTATATTCAGCCACAAAATTTTATACAAGTCAAGGAAAAAAACATATTTTATAACAACAATTTTATAATTTTATAACAACAATTGAATGCTTTGATAGGCAATATTAACGATTTTTACGAAACTAATTTGCTACGTAAAACAATGGGTTGCACTTGCATTAACTCCTGGAGTTGCATAAGTTTCATGGATTCAATTTTTTTTCAAATGAAAGAGGAGATCTTATAATTAAAAAAATGGCATAATAAAAAATGTAATTTTGAAGTTTAGAAAAAAAATTCTTTATTTGGGCCCACATTTTCTATTAAAAATTTTATAGCCATACTTTTTGGGTGAACTAGAGGAAGAAACTGACTAAAAGTTGGTACTTCATCATTTTTGAAGGTGCTGAATCCAAAGATAAAAAGAAAATGACTCAAATAAAAATTTTTGATTTTTTTTTTATTAAAATTAATTAATGTATTTTTATACAAAATGGTAAGTCAAATATTTTATTATGTTAACATAAAACGAGGTAACGCTTTCACTAATTCCTTGAGTTGCCTGACACTCATAAATTCAGTTGTGATGTATAAAAATAATTTTTTGGTTGCGATGTATAAATATATAAATTATTGTGATGTATAATTATTGGGTTGTAAAAAAAGTTCTTTCGGTTTTATTAGACAATTTTATTTAAACAAAAAAACATTATTTATAATAATTAATTAATCAATTATGTATTCTCCGTTATTATTTACAACCTCCTTCCAACATTTGGCTAGTTTGTTGATGTCATCTCGCCAAAAATCACCCGGTCTGGTGTCGAAGAAGATGTTGAGCCAGTTTTTGAGGTCCTCTTCATCATCGAAGGTAGTGCCTCTCATATGGTTTAGTATGGAGCGGAAAAGGTGGTAAATGCTTGACGCAAAGCCCAGAGAGTAAGGCAGGTGCTGTAGAACTTCCCATTTGAGCTCTTGAAGGGCGACTTTGATGACTTGCGCAACATACAGCCTAGTGTTGTTGTGAAGGAGAATGATTTGACCTTGTCAATCGGGTCTTTTCTGTTGAATAGCCTCATTCAGGTGATGCAATTGGGCAATGTAGAGGTCCTTGTTGAATGTGGCATTCCTTTCAAGCATTTCCCAGTGCAGCACACTTTTGCAGTCCCAAAAAACGCAGGTCATAGCTATTTTTGGGTGAAAATCTTGCTTTATTCTTGGCTTCGGCATATCTCCTGAAGCCACCCACTTTTTTCTTTGCTTTATATTCACGTATAGACACCATTGTTCATCTCCCGTAACAATTCGATATAAAATCGTTGTTTATGGTCCTGTATTGCTTGATGGCATGCAATGTTGAGCAGTGATTTGAAGGTGATTTTCTTTATTGTTTTCATCAAGCTGGTGAGGCACCCAAGCTCCGAGTTTTTGAGAAAAACCTATTGATTGAAGATGGTTGGTCATGGCACTGCATTTCATTTTTTTAGTCAATTCAGGGGTTGTTTGGCAACCATCTTCCTTCAACAGGGCCTTTAGATGCTTCTCATCAAATTCTGATGGTCGTCTGCTTCGAGACGTGTATTTGAAGTCAAAGTTGCTGTTTTTGAACTTTGCAAACCATTTTTGTGCTGCTTGCTCCCCTATGACATTGCATATAAGCTGCTTTGGCTGCTTTTTGACGTCGATGAAAAGCGAAGAAAAGAGGTGTCGAAAATGTTGATTTCTGCCTCCTGGATATTCCATTTTAAAGCCTGGAAAAGTGAGAAGAAATTAAGTCTTTCAAAAAAAATAATATAGGTTTGTAGAGCAAAACAAGTACTATTTAAAGAATATAAACACTTTACTATATAACAACAAAAACTGTTATGAAACAAAGGAATACAAAAACCGAACGAGCTTTTTTTGCAACCCAATATATAAGAAAAATATTATTTTGTAGCGCCAGTTATGACATATAAATTTAGTTTTGTAGCCCTAGTTATGACATATAAATATAGTTTTGTGGCACCATTTATGAAATATAAATATAGTTTTGTGGCGCTAATTATGAAATATAAATATAGTTTTAAAACACTAGTTATGATGTATAACTGTTTCATAAAATTTGCATTAATTTAATATTAAATAATTATTGAGTCTTATTAGGTAATACAGTTTCTCATCTATTGTAAACAGTCGCATTGGAATCAAGCTAAAAAGCAAATGTCATTACACAACATATAATTCGTTGCTTGGAGTTGAATCTGTTGAGGATATTCCTGAATATGAAAAAGAATTACTAATGTTGAAGACTGGGCTATCAATAATTATAATTAATGTTAAATCAACAACTTGTCACCATCGAAGCGTTATGAAATTAAGTTTTTTCTTTAAAAATTTTAAATTTAAAAAAAGGTGTTCATAGTAGTGACAACTTTTACTTATCAAAGTGAAAGTGAAATTGTTGAAAATTACAATAATGAAATTCTTGGCAGTCAAGTACTAGTTTGCTATATTTAACTTTACTTTTAGCTAACTTCTGAAAGAACACAATTAAATGCCATACATCTTTAAACTTTAAATAGCTTTATTAACGCAACCCTAGGAAGTAGGGTCGGCATTCCACAATGCCGATCCAACTGCAGACCTCCAAGTATTTGAGGTTGGCGAAAAATTGCTGACCTCGTTTCTATGCTTTATGGTCAAGCCTTTGTTTTACATTTTTCTGCCAACCTGATGCCCAGATGATGCCAACCTGATGCCTTCACACAGATTAAAGTCTGCAAATTTTTGCTAACCTAATTTTTCCTAATTCCGAGGGCTTTTACAGATATAACAAAGAAACTTATAATCACAGGAAATACAACAACATAAAGAAGTCTCAAAAAAGGAATAAAATAAAAAATTTGTAAATGTAAGAAAATTTATCATTGTAATATAATTCTTTATAAAATAATTATTAAATTACTTTTAATTGTTTGAAAAATAATCTTTTTTAAAGTATTGAATTTTAAAATAACTCAATAAAATTTTTATTATTAGTTTAAACTATCAATAAATGTAATTAAACATAATTTGCATAATTTAAACAACTTCATATGTTTAATAACTTTAAATGTAATCTAAGTGAGAAAAACGAAACAACTGCATTTATTCTAAATAAACAAAATATATTTTTAATTCAAAGGAAACAAAGATCACGCGAAACAAGGGTTAGTAATTAGACCACTTTTTGTTCATGCTATCTTTAAACAACTTACTTGGAACCTTAAAAAAAAAAAACCAAGCTTTGAGATGATACCAAATATTGAATGAAATGTTTTGCATCAACACTATTTTTGCAATCAGATCTTAATTTAGCTTTTAGGTGAACTGAAGACTGGCATGTGAAACTTATTATTTCTAAATATATGGTCATGCACTATGGCTGGAAAAACAAAAAATCACATCTATATATCAATGAACAAAAGTTGAACATAACAGAATCTGAAATAGATCTTGAAGTAATCTTCTTAAGAAATCTGAAATAGAAAAACCAAGTAATAAAATGTTTAGACAAAGCCAAAAAAAGTGGGTTGTATTAGAAAACGCTTTATTTGTTTAGATAAGAATGCTGAAATCACATAATGTATCTTTTGTGCACTTAATATATCCTATGTGCACTTATCTATCTTTTGTGCACCTAATGTATTATTTTTGCAACCACTGTTAGAATTCGCAGTACCAGTTTTGTCACCAAAGAAAGGGTGAAATTGATTCATTGGTAAAAGTTTAACATTGTGCAACTTGATTAATACCATAACTCAAGAAAATAAACTATAAGAACTGTCTCAAAGTTTTTAACTTGACTTCCTTGACACTTAAGGCAAAAAAACAAAGAGGAGACATTCAATTCACGAGACTTGATTCAACATTTTAAATTCTCTAACAGTCTCAACTTGAAAATTATTTTAAAAAATTAATTTAAATAAATTCATAAAAAGAAGTCACCACTTTAAATATGTTAAATAAATCATTTAGTAAGCATGCCATGAAAACTTTTTCTTTAACAGATCAGCCAATTTATGGAGAAGCTTGCCAAGCCAGTTGGTTAACATAGAATTAATACAGTTTTAATGCATGTTTTGATTGCTAGATAAGCAGCAATCAAGCAAATTGGCTGTTGCAGTGTGTTAACACCACACTAACTGGTTCAGTTACAACCAAAAGTCCGTCGCTAATACTAATAGGTAATAGTAATAAAATAGAAGCAATTTTAAAACAAAAGAAAAAACAACAACAAAAATCATTCTTTACAAAGAAAATCATCTTTACTAAAACTTATTTTTAAGAAAACATTGCAGCTGATATATTAAATTTCAAAAAACTGTTTTTATAATATAAATTGAAACTTTCATTAAGGTATTTTCTAAATATATAAATATAAACATTTATGAAATATAAATTTAAAAATATAAATATAAATAAAAAATTGTTAAGAATCTAAAAAAAAAAGAACAACTGGTGTTTGAAACATTTTCTATACACAGATTTTTGCTTTATTTAAATCAATCTCACCAACAAGAACTTTACGAAGATCTTGTTCCATAAATTGTTTTAATTCCTCAGATGTAAACCCCACAGCAAATAAACTTGCAGCAATAGCTCCAACACTTGCACCTGCAACACGATTTATTTTTTGAGCAATACCCGCTTGTTCTAATACCTAAAAAAACTTACATTAAACAACCAAAATATTTCTTTCATTACTTATATATTTACAGACTACATATATATATATATATATATATATATATATATATATATATATATATATATATATATATATATATATATATATATATATATATATATATATATATATATATATATATATAATATATATATATATATATATATATATATATATAGAAACGTTGATTTAGAAATGGATGAAATGTTATTGACATTAAAACACAGCCTTCTTCTTGTTTTATATAAAAAAAGAACCCTTATTTACACAGCAAGTAATGTTTTGATCAATGAAAACTGTTTTGATTGATTCAAACATTTAAACCTGAGAAATTATTTGAATCTCTTCTGCAATATAGTTAAAGTTACATAAACAGGTGTCTTTATAAAGGCAATTTTATCTATGGTTTTATAAAGCTTTGATCTATAAATTTTTCAATGTTTTAGCACTATGTATTTTATAGATATCCAAAAAATTAACATTTTCATTACAAAAAAAAGAAAAAAGAAAAGCATAGACAGGGTCATTACTAAAAGTTACTAAAAACCTTCCTTTGAAAATGCCTGGCTCATTCAGAGTTTTTTTTTTGCTTCACTGTTAAGCTTCAACATCATACTTTTATTTATTTTATGCCAAATATTAGAACCATCAAGAACTCACACAGCCAACAAACTTTTTGCAGTAAAAATACCCCTGAAAATATCAACTACAACTGTATTAACGAAACTACATCTCTATTAGGAAATCAATGTCTAACTAAAAGTTAAAATAGTTATTAAAGCTTATTGTTAAAGCTACTCTTACATTTCCGAAATCATACAGAAAAATCTTACATTGGTATAGGCAAAAACACATTCAAGCTCAGGTGTTCAAACCACATAAAATCTTTTAATGTAGTCAGGCATTAAAACAACACTGAAAGTAACAAAAAAAAATTAAACTTAAGATATTAAACCTATTAATCAAGTCTAGCATTATTAAAAATATATTCTTACAATATATAATCTTATAACCTACAAATGAAAAATATTTAATGAGAAATTTAATCAATAATCTATATTATAAAAAAAAAGTTTGATGATTTATTCATTTAGACATTGGAATAAACTTTCACTTCTGCATTTCGATGCCAGTTAGACCAGTTCTTACTTGAAGTATGAAGAATGACTGACATTAAAACTCATAAAATTAACATTAGTATTTTTATAAATTTTAAGTTTTTTAATTAATATGGCTAAATGGCTGCCAAATGACATGAATCTTAAATAAATATACCTATACCTATATCTATATCTATACCTATATATTAGGGGTAGTCAGTTTAAGGAAATTTTCAAATCTAAAATACCATACACTCTAAATTTGGGGGAAGGGTTGAAAAAACAACTCCCAAAAAATTTGAGCTCAAAAGGTTCACTTTATCCTTCCCCCAAAGCACTTTTTTAGAAAAAAACTCTCAAAAACCATCAAAAACAGCCAATTTTGCAGGTCCAGGGGGAAAGTTAAATGAAAAAAATTTGAAGTTTTTTTTTTTTCTGGGATGTTTATTTTTACCTTTATATTTTAGCAAAAATACATGGTATTGTAGTTTTTTTCAAAAAAAAACAAATTTTTTGTATTTAGATTTGAAAAAGTTACAATATTTGATAATAGTTTCATGTTATTGGATTAAGTTTCAAAAGCAAAGAAATTCAGTTGTGTTTATGTTCATTTTCTTCACTTTTCTTCCTTTTGTCAAGTGAAGATAAGCTTTCTGCAAATTTACTTTTAGAAAGTTTGTTTAAACATCTTCCAGGTGTTCTGTAAGCACAATGAACTTTTTCAACAGTTAGCAATGTGTTCTGTTTATCTTCCTTATTATTGTATTGATGAATAAATTGTTGCATCATTCCAACAGATCTTTCTGAATGGTCATTTACTACAATTAAAGATTTGGCATAATTCTGAAAGCTTTTAAAAGCAGATTGAGTAAACCAAAACTCAGGGGAAAGCGAAAGCCAATCTTTTATCCTTTGTTCCTCTAATCCAATTCTATCAAACATAAGATATGAAAATTCATCAACTAACAGAGCAAGTGAAGAAGGATGTTTACTAACTTCGTTTTATATCTATTTTTGATTTGTTTTTAATATTGCACCATGCTGTAATTGGCATTTTGAAAGTAAGAATTGCTTTTGCAAGATTTGCTTTCTCCTCATATGACATCCAGCAGAGCAAGAGGAATCATTGTTGAACCTAAATACCAACTATGTTTGTAAAGAGAGCTTAAAATTGCATCGACAGCATCTGGTTTGGCTCAAAGTTTTTGGTACTGTTGCATTTGGTGTATTGCTTTTATATCAAGAAAGGGAGCTCTAACAGTGTTATTAGCCTGTAAATACCATTCGGCATAAAAGCAAACTATAAATTCACTTATTAGCCTGATTCTGTCTTGCGTTTATTATTCTGGTTTACAAACTCAAGATGGCTGGAAAGAAGCTGTAGCTTTAGGTAGTAAAGTGCTTTGGATAAGAACCTATCATGATGAACTGCTCCAGGTTTTCTTAGTGTTACTAAAGATGAAGAAAGGTAAATCATGACGAGTTCTGCAAGCTTTCTATCATTTCTGATAAAAGCTTTATTTTTTTTTTCCATTTGTAATATATTCTTGGCAAAAGTTCAAAGACTCTTGCGCAGCTTTCTCAAGAATAGTTCTCCTTACTACTTTCTAATCAAACTTTATCAGTTCTGTTTGATTGTAATTAAAATCAGGATTTTCAAAATTTGTTTTTAATTTTTTTAAAATGGGATTATCTGGTCCTGTGGAATGTTCATCTGAAACTAAATTACAAAAATGAACCATTCTTAATTCACATACATGATGTCTGCATGCAATAAGTAAAAGATATTTGCCTAAATTGTTGGATATTCTAATTAAAGAACCTTTTTTTAACCCAGTGTTACTTGCAGTAGTATCAAAACATATTCCTCCTACTTTGGATTCAAGGTTGTACTCCTTAAGAAGGTCCATTACACCATTGCATTGATCTTCACCATGATGGTAATGATGGTAAAGAAAGTACTCCAAGCAAGTGTGTCTCCACCTTCAATATTTACGAGTACAGCCAGTCTATCAGTTTTAATTATTTTTCCTTTGTTTAGTTCAATTAATGTTTTGCCATCAAAATGCACTATGCATGGGTATGGGGTTTCATTCATTGTTTGTTGAACATCTTCTTTTGATATCATGCATATATTATAATTTGCATGTTTCATTTTTCTAGATGCTGTAGACTGGCTACATTTGAAATCTGTCAGATCAGCTCCTGATTGAGTTAGAATTGCACCTGTAACTTTATGTGAAACACTTGGAGAAATATCACTGATTGTAGCCATAAGAACTACATTACCAGCAAAAACATCTATGGGAATTTCAGCAGTGACTTTTTGTTGTGAAGGTTTTCTTTTAAACCACTCTCCAGGATCAAAATCAGTATCACTCAAGGAGTCCTCACTAGTATCTTTATTATTTTCAACATTAGTTGTACCTTCCAATTCTTTATATTGTTGTTTCACTTGCTGCTTTCTCTTTCTGCTACTCTCCATTGCCTAAAAATGTAACAAAAAATTTACTACTTATTGATTTTAATTTAATTATACGAGAGATTGAAATAGTGAGTGAACATTGTTTTTCTTGTTTAGCTATTTTTATTTTAAACCGTCTTAAGTGGCATGTATATTGTAAGTAAGTTGGGTAGAAAGCCTAGCAATTTTTTTTTTTTTTTTAGTTTAAAAGAAATACATACTATTTTTCTGTACTTCTTATCTTCTGATCCAAGCATAAGTCTTCTTTCTCCTTCTTGGTCCTCCAGAAACTCTAAATCCTCAAGCTTGTCTGAATCAGATCTTTTTTTGTCATTTTTTATTGTATTCCTAAGATCAGGAATGCCAGCCCAGAATAATTTGTTCAGGTAAACTTTAAAATCTTGTTGCTTAGCTAAATCTGCAGCGGATTCCCTTTTTTCATGCTTCTTAAGTTTTGAATATTCATTGTCCAGATTTGAAAGATTTTTTACTAGACTTTGATTGTTTAGTATAAAAATCTAGCTTTAATCCATGGCTCTTTTACCTTGGCCAAAATACAATCACATTTATGGGCATGAAAAGATGGGCAATGAAAACATTGCCCATCTTTTCAAAGTTTTTCTGAGGAGGACAAGCAAGAATAGTGGCTTTTTTTGATGTTCTTAGGAAAAATGATTGGTTGTAAGCTAAGTGCTGCAGTATTTCCATCCCTGATGGAAGCTGACAGCCTTGTTTACAAAAAATAAGAAATAAAAAGTTTAGCTAATTTTTTTACCTTAAGGGTTTCATTCTAAAACTAATTATTTTCTTTAATGGCTGGCTTTGCTTCTTTGATAATGAATAGTTTTTTTTAGACCTTATTTTTCTTTTACTTCTTATTTTCTGACCACACTCTTCTTCTTTATACATATTTAGATTAATCTATTTAATTTTTACTGACCTAAAAAAATCAAACTTAAAATAATTATTGTAAAATAATTTACTAGTACAGCAAATGGAACAGTTCAATTGTTCTTTGAGCTACTAAAGCTGGGTCTCGTCAAATCTCCACCTTATAGAAATTACTAAATTTTATTGTAGATTTACATAACTAAAAAGGTAAAAAGTATATATTTTGGATATATAGTTATAATCCTATGTCAGTAACATAAATATGGTAAGTACATTATCAAATATTGTAATTTTTTCAAATCTAAATACAAAAAATTTTTTTTTAAAAATAAAATTACAATACCATGTATTTTTGCTAAAATATATAGGTAAAAATAAACATCCTAGAAAAAAAAATTTCAAATTTTTTTCATTTAACTTTCCCCCTGGACCTGCAAAATCGGCTGTTTTTGATGGTTTTTGAGAATTTTTTTTCTAAAAAAGTGCTTAGGGGGTAAGGATAGAGTGGACATGTTGAGCTCAAATGTATAAATAAATAAATAAATATATATATATATATATATATATATATATATATATATATATATATATATATATATATATATATATATATATATATATATATATATATATACATATATATATATATATATATATATATATATATATATATATATATATATATATATATATATATATATATATATATTTAAACAACTTTAAAATGTATTCTACAAAATAGAGTGCTCAATGTTCTTAAAAGAACAGAGCAATTATATATTAGTAGAAAATCACTTAACAAAAATTTTTCATTTTACACTGTGCTTCATCAACAAACTAGAAACAATATCTTCAAATATAAAAAACTATTGCCTAACAAGATAAAGCTTATAAACGTATAAATAAAAAATATTTACGTATAAATATTTAAATATTTTTACAGTAGATTGGAGTTAGTTTGGTCCTGGGTAGGTAACTCTACACAAAAAGTCATTTTTATATATATACCAAACAATAATACTGTTTTTTACTGTTCTTCATATAAATCCTGAAAATAAGAATATTCATTTTACTTTTGTCAAAATATGAGAGAAATTTTTTTTTGGCACCCTATGTTGAAATTAATTATATTTGCTTTGAACAAATTTTTTACATTTGAAACTTCTCATCTTTGAGCAATAGACTGAGGAGTGAAGAGTTAAAATTGAAGTATGTACTGTGTTGTAGTGGTAGTAGAGCTCAATCTTAATCACATCCTCGGTAGCAGTGCACTCAACTTGTTTCTTCACGTAAAACATAAAAGATAAGTAATGGCTGTACCGAATGAACCGTAATGGAGGTCTGGTATTGAGAAATGAATACAGTGAAAAAATACATTTAATGCATAGTTTAATGCAATGCATTAAATGTATTATTAATGCAATAATAATGTAATTTTTATTTTATTTTAAATTTCTTCTTTGATTTCTGCTAACTCCCAACATAAATAGTGGTTATTTGCGTATTCCTCCAGATTGCTTAATTAACAGGTTACACTGCAAAATTTACCCTCCAAATATACTCAAAATTATGAAAGTAATCTGCAAGTTGACAAAAGTTCAATCAAAGTTTCAATTAGATTCAATCAAAAGTTCAATCAAAGTTTGAATTAGATTTTGATGGAATTGCCACAGCAAAATGTTGTTGTTAATCTAGTTAGTAACTTTCTACAAAAAAACATGTGCTGAGAAGAAAAAATAAGAAGAGATGAGCCCTCCTAAAGAAAAAACAAAATAAATTTTTTATTAGGTAAGTGTATAGAAGTGGAAGAAAATAAAGATAAAAATCAAAAAAGAGTGCCTGTAAAAATACAACTATAATGAACATTATGAATTGTTAATACATACAAAATTAACAGTAGTTATTTAATGCTGATTTATTTTTTGTAAGTGTTAAGTGGATATTAATAAGGACCAAAGTTTAGAAGATATTTCAGCAACCAGTTAGCCTGCTTTAAATTAAAAAAATCTTAAAAGAACTTTATTTATCTATATTAAGGTCTGCACAGAACTAATATATGCTGCATACTTTATTTTCACCATTTTTTCAAGAAAAGTATTAAACCTTTTTAATACATAGATAGAACATGCCCTAACACAGACCATCAGTCAATAAATATAAAATTCTTTAAAACAAAAAATAATGAAAATATTTAATTAAATCAATACCTGTAATGCACCAGCATAAGCCATCCCTTTATTACCTCCTCCTTCAAAAACCAAATTTGTAAATGGAAAATCAAAGTTGTTGTATACATTATCATCAATTGAATTATTATTATCAAGTATGCTAGAAAAAAACTTTTTTTCTTCAGATGATCCTACAATGCTACCAACAACACCAGATTTAATTACCTCCGATTGCAAATCATTTTCTTTGGGTCTTTCAATTTGTTGGTTTACTATTCTTTTATCCTTTCCAGATATATCTTCAGTTTTTAAATCGTCCTCATCATCATTACTAATAAACTTTGCTGCTGTCAATGAATGGTGATTAACTTTACATCGATTGCGACTGAATAGTTTTGAAAAGCATCCCATTTTTATCCATTTAATTTTGTTCTAAGTTTTTAAAGTAATGTCATCAAAATATTTCTAGCAGATATATGATATTTTTAAATACATGCTTTGTCTATTTAATCATAAAAATAATAATTAGGCATATTAATATCGTACTTTTATATGCTTTAAACTTAAGCAGTATATATATATATATATATATATATATATATATATATATATAATATATATATATATATATATATATATATATATATATATATATATATATATATAATATATATAGATATATATATATATATATATATATATATATATATATATATATATATATATATATATATATATATATATATATATACATGCACACAGATATATATATATATATATATATATATATATATATATATATATATATATATATATATATATATATATATATATATATATATATTTATATATACATAATTCATTTTGTTGTTGTTGTTGTTTTTCTTAATAAATTTTAAAAATTTTTAAAAAAATTTGAGGAATCAACTCTTTGAATATATACTCTATATTGTATATTGAACTATAATTTAAAATTATAGAAGTTTAAAGAAAAATTTTTTTTTCCCCTTTTGTCTTTTAAAGCATCTTTTAAAGTGAACAACCAGTTGACGTAACCTAACGTTTTTAACTATAGTTCTATTTTTCTGAATTCTACCTAATAGAATCTAAATGATAAAATACCATAATGATCAATTCAGAGCTATAAATAAGTTTTAATCATTTTTTATTTAACGACAACAAAAATCAATACAATAAATCTTTTGTAAACAAACGCTACTGGATATTGTTTTTCACTATTAGAAAAATAATTATATTGTTAAATTTTTTTACATCACTTCTTAAATACATACGATGTAAACTATTAAAGCATCTAAGTTTAATTTTAACTTATTTAGTGAAATTAATAAAACTTAGCCCTTAAACAAAACATGTAATATAGGAGTTTCTTTATAAAGAACGTTTTAAAATTTTAAATTTTAAAACAAATGTTTTGAAACTGCTGCGATTTCACTATCGCGATAATTCGTTAGTTTATATCCACGTGCTTTAAAAGTTTATTAAATAAATTGCAACGATATAACGGCAGTAAGGGGTCGTTCATAAAGTACGTAATTCCAAAAATTTTGAAATTTGACACCTCCCCCTCGCCCCTGTTGCTATGCGTACTTTTAAGTCTCTACCCCCTTAAAAGGTAAGTACGTTTTTCAAATACCCCTCCCCCCTAACTTTTTTTTTCAATAAAAAAGTTTATTAAAAAAAAAGGTCGAGGTAATAATGATATAATATTCGACGGCGGAGGCCTGAGTTCGAGTCCCGGTCAAGTCATATTGTACTTTTTTTGTTTTAATGACGGATCAAATGTAAATAAAATACAAATAAGGCGGAGGTTTTTTTCAGGCAACCCTCTTCAGTAAGACCGTAAAAAATAAGTCTTACGCAAGATCAGTAATATTGAAAACAAAGTCTAAAACCCAGTACCGAGGGTAGGCTACTCACACCCCTTAATTGGGGGAAGGGGGCAGAGAAGCAGCAAATTTTGTGCCCTTTTTCTAATATAAGGAACTTTTTAATTTAGCAAAACCTAGCGGTAAAATTTAGAAGATTTTGAGACCTAAATCACACGTTTTTTTAAGAGGGCCTCCGACTCATTAGCAACGGCACTGCTAAAACCTGTTTTTTGTCGACTCAAAATATAGATTGAAATACGTCTTACTCAGGGCCAGTATATAAAGGGTGGCTTGTGTGCATGGGCGATTGTAGGATCTTTTGATGTTCCAGATAGGACACTTTCACACATTGTGCAAACTCCAAACCTAAACTTTTAAATTTAGTTTTAGATAGTAAAAATGAAAATTTTACTACATCAGTGCCCTCACGTTTGCAGGGTCTCCTCATTTGGCATAGGTATAAACATACTTAAGTTTGGAGTTAGCACAATGTGTGAAAGTGTCCTATCTGGAACATCAAAAAATCCTGCGGGCGCACATGCGTGTGTGTGCGTAGAGGGAAACTATACCCTCTACTCCCTATACCATACATCTTTTTATGTTGGCAAACTAGGATCTTTAGTCAGAGTTTTAACTTTTTTTATTGATTAGCTGGTTAATTGTGATAAATTAGAAAATCGAAGTTAAATTATAGATAATAATAAATAATAGAAAATCGAAGATAAATTAGAAAATCGAAGTCTTTTAAATAGAAAAATCCCTCTCCCCCCTCCCATACGCTTTCCTTCGCTTTTTGAAGACCTCCCCCTCCCCCTATGAACGTACGTACTTTATGGACAACCCCTAATGGTGCAGGGACTTCCAAACATCAGTTTTTTTTATAGTTTATTTTTTAAATTATTTTATAAATTTATATCAGTATTTTTTATAAAGTAATTATCGAGGAACCGAAATCGAAAGTCACATTATTGTTTTACAAATTCTTGACTAGATATATCTTAAACACGTAAAAATGTAACTTATTGAAGCATTTAAGTATAAACTTAACTTACTTAATGAAATTTATCAAAACAAAACCAAACAAAACTTAAAAAGAATAATTATTGTTACTAAAATTGTTAGATTAAAGATCTCAAATTCAGCAACTGCTATAACAGTATTGCTACCTATATTTTTTGACTTGCTGTAAGCTATTAGAGCATCACAGACACAATTACAAATATAATCATATACACAACCGCAAAGTACATAAAATCAGAGTAGGAAAAATCAGACCACGCCCAATTTTGAGCAGCCGTGGCGCAGTGGTAGCGCACTTACCTCAGAAACAAAGGAACCGTGGTTCAAAACCCACCTCTGGGCAGGTTTTGCGACATCAGTTAGGAAGGAGGCGTAAGCTTCCAATTAAATACTCATCCGCGGTGCTCTGTGATAAGAACGTTAGGACTTCTTTGGGCACCTAAATAAAATTAAAAAAAAAATTTTAAGGCTGTATGATTCTTTAAGAAAAACAAAAATTTTCGAATGCTTTTTCAGAATTCATCATCAAGAACCTTAAAAAAATATTAACAAATATAATGAAAAAAAAATGAAAAAATGAAATGGTAGAATTGGAAAAAGTTTTGTCCTTGTTAGTAAACTCTTCTTGATTTTGAACAATTTTAGGCAATGATGGTTGTCTAGTTACAATTAAATTTTAATTAGAGATAAGAATCTCAGGTGATTTTGGAGTGTCAACCGATCCATCATATGTGAGGCGAGTATTAGGAAACCTTTTTTCAGCTTTCATTTTTCACTTTTCACGTTACACCTCATCTTCTATCTTTAAATTTAATAATTCATTAATAAAAACTATCATGTATTTGTTAGTTTTTTATTTTAAAAAGATAGGATATTAAACTCACTGTTCTGTGACTAAACACTCGCTGACATTTAGGCTTGTGTACTCGCTGACATTTAGGCTTGTGTACCATCAGATTTTCTTTATCCCCAGTCAGCCATGATTATTAATTCTGATTTTGAGTAAAAGAAGTTGATGCATAAACTAGGCTTCACTACTAAAATAAGTTAAAAACTGAATAATGACGTGTCTCACGTAACAACCTCGGATTTGAAACATTTGCACTTCATATCAAATATTTACTACTACTTCAATGAAATAAACTGCATTAAGCAGATCCTTGCGTTGATCTAGACTTTTCTATTGTTATCTATTATAAAAAAAAGACTCTTTTAAAAATGATTTATGTACTCAAAACCATAATTTTAAATTTCTTATTTAATCTAACACTTTTTTATCTCTAAAGCAGACTGAGATTTTTAAATTAAAACTTTTAATACTTTTTTTTTTTTAAGTAAAAAAACGCAAAAAATTAGCTTTAAAATTTTAATTTGTTTATTAATAAGCAAATCTTTAGATAAAAGGATTATAGTATTCAAACTTTTATTTAGATATTTGATTGCATCTTGCAGATTAAACTTGTGCATTCAGATTATTTACTTTCGTTAAGACATTTTATAATAGAAACCCAAGTTTACTTAATCTTGTTTCTTAAATTATTATTAAAAACTTAATTATTAAAAAACTGAATTTTGCTTCTTGCAAATGTAACACTCATTATCATACACACGTTGTACGTTCTAGTGTGCACGTGTAAGATACATTGTAGTGTGCAAACCAGTTTTTTTTGT
This sequence comes from Hydra vulgaris, assembly GCF_038396675.1. Lineage (NCBI taxonomy): Eukaryota > Metazoa > Cnidaria > Hydrozoa > Anthoathecata > Hydridae > Hydra > Hydra vulgaris. Next base: position 19,029,228 of record NC_088930.1, read on the forward strand.
TTAAATTTCAGCCTTCTTTATTATTAATTGCATAAAATGTTGTAAAAGATCTATAGCCATAACAACTTAAATATTGCATGAGTAAGTCAGACTTGAAAAACTTAAAAGGAGCTCATTTGAAGACGGAATCGATAAAAATACTCGCAACCAAGAGTGGCAAAGTAATTTCATGAGAAAACTCTTTGAATAAAGCAAATTATTATATATTTTGAAAAAATGAATTTTATAATAACTATTATTAAACTACATAAATGTATTAAAGTTTATCAAAAAAATTAAAAATTACCTGTTTTACTTTAATATCTAATTTTGTGTTTTGTTTTTATTAAAACTTTGTAATTTCATAAAAAAACATTGAGTTCATATAGAACATGTTTCTATTACATTCTAACTAGTCCAATGCTATAATTATTGCATTTTAGCAGAAAATGCCACAGGTAAATTATTTTGTATGCCGCGCGGTTACATTGAAATAATTTTTTTAAAAAACAGATTCACTCCCAAAAAACCTGCAAGCACTAATTAAATCAGGAGTCAAAAGAAAATAAAAAAGAAAGTTATGTAGCACGTATACAGTCAACAGAAAACGTAAAAAACTGTAGATTATATGAATCAGACAGAAAGAAGACTTAAAATAATGTGAACTGTATCATTCTAGAAACCATAAAGATGGGAGAAGCACAGATTTTCGAGGACATCTAAGCTTAGGAGTTCTAGATTAATAAAAAATTTTTGAACATGAAGGAACAATTACAATAAAAAGATGCAACTTTGCTAAATGACAAGTTACGCAGATTGAGTTTTAACTGATAGAATAAGTAATAAAAGCTCACTTTAGCAGCGACAGTATTTGTTGAAAAGAGAGAGTAATGCAGCCTCACGACAATCAAAAATTATGCTTAGTAGCAGAAGCATCTACAGTATTTACAAAGCGTTTTTGGACTTTGTCTAAAAGAGTAGCGTCTTATTCAAAGAACTAGCCAAAATATAGCAACAGTATTCTACATAAGTACAAAGATAAGTTAGGAGTAAGAAAATGGCAAACACAATAAAGAGTTTCTAACTTTTTAACAAATTTTACATACGGTTTCCATAAAAGGTCAGTAGTGAATGATAATCAAAAACATATTGTAGATGTATTGAATATATATAGATGTATAGAAGATTTAACGAGTGCACAAGGTTGCAACTTTAAATGATAATCGCGAAAGAACAATTGCTTTAAAACTGCGCGACTTTAAGGACAAAAAAAAAAATTATTACTCGTATAAACACATTGAAGCTACTAATATTTTATAAACGAAGATTATTTTAGAAAATTCGAAAAGAGTTATTTGCTCAAGCGAAAAGTTATAGACAAAACGGTTTCATTGCTAAAAGTTATATATATTTAAGTAACTGTGGATTCCAGCCAAAAATCTCTGTTAACATCCAAAATGTTACCTCGACATTAATAGTTTATTAATATTTTTATGATTAAGTTTTTATATTTTTATTTCATTCGAAAATGGATTCGAACAAAACTTTTAAACGAAGTTTTAAAGATTTTAATAAAGAACATATGAAGAGTGCATTTCCAAAAGGGTGTAAACGCCGAAGTCCCTCATTTTTAGTTTACTGCTTAGATAGTTTGTAAGTGCCACTGATTCTCATTTTACAAAAATTTTTTTGGCACTTTCACTTTTTTGGAAACGCACTCTTCATATATACTCTTCAAGAAATTCAAAAAGATTTTATATAACACAGTATATATACATACTTAAGTATTTTTTTTTTTTAAGAAAATTCTTGATTTAGAAGACTTTTTTAAGAATTGAGGGTTGTGCCCCCCCCCCTACTTCGAGACCCGTGTCGTCGGCCCCGGACACTGAAATAGAAAAGTATGATTTTATTTAATTTATTACAGTAATTAATAAAAATTCTACATTGAAAGTTTATTATTGATGAAGGAAAGCGCACTAGATTTTCATATGCTGACAATGGACATTGCTGCAGCCGAAAAAGCATCTTAAACGTATTTTTTAAAAAGGAACACTGTGAGTGCATCAACAACACCCTGATAAAATTTATCCAGAGCTGAGGTTCTAGATAAATTTTATCAGTTTTGGCTTTAAACATTGGCTATTTTTTCTTAAATTGAATCGTGAGTTTGATAAGAAACTTGAGGGATGTAAGACTCAACTTCTAGTAAATGATGAGCAATTTTGCATTGCAGTATAAAGTCACTATGAATTCTGTGTTCTTCGTATGTGGTTAGATCGAGTATTTATAGTCTTTTTTGTAGCTAAAATATTTAATCAACAATATAGTCTTTGTTGCACGTTTTTAAATTTTAAGGTTGTTTGGTATTAGTACTCCAAGGTCACGCCCGATGCACTTTGGAGATTGCATCGTAAATAAACTTTCGTCCATTTTGCAAGTTGATTTTGTTCTCTCTTAAAATGTTGTTATAGGTATTAGTGGTACTTCAGTCAAGTTTTAGCTTTAACTATAGAATTTATATGAGCTGAATTCGCATCAAAATTTATTTTACTCCAGTTAAGCCAACTGCGGCTCGGAGTTTGTTTTTATAAAATTTTTAATCCTTGATTTTTTCTTGAAGTTTGTGTGAGTCAGGAAAGCATGAAGATGGGAGAGAGTGCCAAAGGGTTGAAGAGTGCGGAAAAAAGCTATACGAATAAAAGTTTTTGGAGCATGCAGGGATAGATACAGTAAAAGAATGAGATTTTGATGAATGAAGAATCAATCGAGAATGAGTTTTATTGATGGAACTAGAGATGAAAGCTCCTTTTAGCAGCGACCATGATAGTATTTGTAGAAAAAAGAAAGAGATGCAGCTTTACGAAAATGAGAAAGAGATTCAAGCTTAGCAGATAGAGCGGATCCAACTACGATTACAATGCGTATTTGGACTTTGTCTAGAATAGAAAGAGCATCACTAAAAGAACCAGCCCAAATATGACAACAGTATTTCATACAAGGACGAATAAGAGATTTGTAGAGGTAGAGGATGAAGTCAGGAGAGAGAAAATGGCAAGCACGATAAAAAGAAGCAATCTTAGCAGATGCTAATTTAGTAATTGATTGTATATATGGTTTCCATGAAAGGACAGTAGTAAACAATAATCCAAGAAGACGTAAAAAACAGGACTCAATGAAAGGGTTGCTATTCATCAATATAAGAATGTCGACAGTATTGCGACATTCCTATATTGTCGTATCAAGATCGGCTGCCTGTTCTAAGCGATCTAAATGAGAAGACTTTTTGTCAAGACAGGAGTATTAAGTTGAATCATCAGCAAAAAGGCTACTTTAGATGTAAGATTGTCGGGAAGATCATTAATGTAGATAAGAAACAAAATAGGACCAAGGATAAAACCTTGAGGTACCCCAGAAGTTACTGGAAATAAAGAAGAGTATTGGCCTTCGAGGATAGCTTTAATAAAACGGTTGCTAAGAAACGATCTGAAAAACTTTTTCCAGCAGGCAGGAAAACAAGACTTAGTCAAGCACTTATTAAATAGTTTGGAGAAAATTGAAGAGAGTTAGTCTTACAATTTTGTAAGACTGTAACAGGAATGTTGTCTGGACCATAAGCCGTAGAAGAGTTCAATTGAGATATGACTTAGCAACAGAAGCTGGAGTGATTTGAATGTCTAACAATGGGTTAACCTGTTTAATTGGAATGCTCAGCATAGTTAAGGAGAAATCTGAACGATTTGCATTTCTTAAAAACAAGTATTTTTTATATTTTTCGCTTATTTTCGACTATTTTTTTTTCTTTTTTTTTTTAATATATATTTGCCGTATATTAAAATTTACAATGAAATAAACCGTGTTAATAGATAAGAGAGCTGGAGCAAGCAGAAGACATAAATTGTCTTATCATCGAGCCCCATTTACATTGAAAAAAAATTGTCAGCTTATATATAAAAAAAGAAAATTAGCAAAGTACATAATAAGCATTTTACACGTTAGTTACAATATAAATATAAGTGTTGAAATATAATGCAATATATCAAAAATTAACAAAAGTTAAATATAAATAAAACAGCAACAAAAGAGAAGTAGTGTCAATTACTATTTTTTAGATAATTTATATTATTTATTTTAAAAGAGATATTTTAAATCAAGGTCATTTTGCAATAAGAGACTCTTAGATTCTTTCCTGAATTGTTCCAAAGAGATGTTTTGAATATTATTTTTTTTTTTGTAATAAATTTTAAAAAATGTTTCCACAGAAACGGTCCACGATATTGAATTTGGTAAGAACCTAGTTTTAAATTAGTTTTTGGTACAATGAAGTTGTTAATTGAAAATTTAGTAGGATACTTGTGCGAGATTTCACTAAAGTAAGACTGAAACACAATAGGAGAAAGCTCACCTTTTATTTAAAACATGAATTGTAGAACCTGGTGTATATTAAGTTTATAGATACTTAGGGCACCAAGCTTTCTTAAAAGAGGTTCGCAATGAAAAGTTCTGTGTGCACCAAATACAATCCTGCATGCGTGTTTTTGCTTACTATAAAGTTTTTTTAATTTACTATAATTAGTACTACCCCATACAATATTACAGTACGAGATAAAACTATGAATAAATAAAAAGTATATTTTTTTTAAGGAAGCAGTGTCAAGATATGGTTTAGTTTTATATAATATGGAAATATTTATTGAGATTTTATTTTCTATGTATTTTATATGTGGTTTCCATGACAAATTTTCATCTAGTATTACTCCTAAAAAATTAACGATTGGTTCCCTTTTAATAAATGTTTTATTAATTATAAGATTAGGTAATTTTAGAGGAACATCATCACCTTTACTAGGTTTGGATAATAAGATAAATTTAGTTTTTTCTACATTTAACGAAAGCCTATTACTTGTAAACCACTCGTTTATTTTTAATAGTTCTTCATTAAATATATTAAAGAGAACTTTTATGTTTTTGTCGGAATAAAAAAGATTGCAGTCGTCTGCAAACAATATAACATTTAAAATATTTGATGCTAAGTACAAATCATTTATATACAATAAAAATAATAATGGTCCTAAGATTGAACCTTGGGGCACACCACAAGTTATGTGTTTTTCTTTTTCAGTTTTTTTTATAAATAATACATTGTGACCTGTTTGCTAGATAATCTTCAAACCAAAGTAAGTTTTTATTTCTTACTCCATAGAGTTCCAGTTTTTTTATAAGTATCTTATGGTTAACAGTGTCAAAGGCTTTTGACAGATCAATAACTGTTTTTTATCAATATTGACATATCAATATTGACAGATCAATAACTGTTATTACTGTTTTTTATTTTAAAAAAGTAGAATTTAAGTTTTTCTTATATAATTTACTATTTTTTTTATAAATCTTATTTTAACCAAAGCATTAAGCAAAACAAAACTACTACTATAGTACATAAAACGCGACAGGGCAGCGTCATAAAAACAGTTGAAGCAAATGTGTTAAGTATTTACTTTTCAAAATGTCTCTTTTATTCGAAAGTAAAAAAGACTCCTTGTTTACAGCATAAAAATATTCAATAAATGACTAAAAACCTCTTGTTTTATCTTTCCGTTAACAGTAAAAACGTTAAAATTAAAGTTTTCACTCTAAGCAATTTACTTCCACTATCTCTTTATAATCGTTTGAATAAACTACTATATAAAAACGCTTTAGCTTTTATAAAATTTCTGCCCCGTAGTATTAAGCTGAAACTTTAAACTCGTAGTTAATAGAATCACCAAATATAAGAAAAAAACAAAAACCAATCAAAACGCACACGAAATAAAATGGCATTTTTTGAAAACGAAAGAGTAGGCCATTTACGCTATACTTTTCTCAGGATCTCTCCTTAACTTCGCTGAGTGGAAGGAAGAGAAAGGCCATAAGATTTGAGAGTCGAATTAGAGGAAAAGTTCTTTGCAAATAGTTCAGCCTTATCCTTGGGAGAGGTAATAAGATTAGTCCCATGAATGAGAGAAAAAATGTTAGACTAATTTTAAACTAGAATAATTTAGTTATAATAATTTTCAATATTAGTAATTATTTAGCTAAAATTTATAATAAAAGTAAATATATCTTAATAAAAAATGATCGTTCGGACATTTAAAGGGTTTTAATAATTTTGCCCATGTCTAACATCCGGCCCAATGTACACCCCATTTAATTGACTCAATGTAAGTTTGCATTCTATTAAATGTCTAAATAAGCAGACTTAAAATAAATAAGCTCAATTAAACTTATTAAAATCCAAAATAATTTAGCAAAGATGAAATATTTGAAATATATGGGCAAATAAAAACGAGTCTAGAAAGACTAAGAAATCAGACAACTTTTATTTTCATTTCTAGTTTTGATGTAAAACATTTCAAATTAATTCTTCCTTTTACCAAATTCAACTCTTATTATCAGACTCCAAGTTGATGATCCAATTTACTGACAATCACATTCGTACCTTCATGCTTTTAACCTTTGGTCCTCTTTTTTTAGCATCTCTTTTACTCATTATCTCCTAAACAGTAGAAAGAAAAAAAAACATGATGAATTATTATAAAAAATAATCAGACGCCGTTAAAAATATGTTCATTAAGTACTCTTTGATATAGAAAAACTTTAAAATCATTTAAAGACCAGAACACATATTATTTATCAAACACACATATTATTTACGAAAAAGCCCCACATATTATTTATCAAAAATTACCAAACTAGAGAAATTTCAAAAAGCGGACTTGATTACATATATTTATTAGGGTGTTTCTAAAAACAACCTTTTTTTAAACAGATGTTCTTCAACCCTTAAGTGTGTTCAAAATAATAAAAAAATACTGGATTTAAAACTTTTTCATTTAATAAATAAATATTTAGGGGTTGCACAAGACTCTCAAACATCAGAAGGGTCCCTAACATTATCCAAAAAAAAAAAGTCTTTCAAAAGCAAGTCAGGTTGGGTCTCAAATAAAGCGAAATCATATAAAAATTTCAAAAAGATGAATCATTTTATAAATAAATTACTATTTTAGATTTAAGTGAATAAAAAGTGATATTTTTTAACTAAAAGCGAGAAAAGGGAATTTAACAAAATTTTTTTCTTAGAATTTATTTCTTTTTGATGTTTTTTATTAAATGATTTATAATTTTTAAATTTTTATATAATTTCGTTTTATTTGAGACCCAACACAACATACTTTTGAAAAACTATTTTTGAATATTATTAGGAAACCATCTTTGAAACCCTATACAGGCTCAGAATTGGCAGAAATATGCGCAATCTGATTTGCTGATTTCGAAAAAAAGGCAAATGCGTTTTTGTTGAAAAATATAATTAAAATCAAAACAAGCAGATTTTAAAAATAATTTTCGAAGAAATGATAAACTAAGATTATCAATACAAGTCTTGTTTTACTATCAACACAGGAAATTCATTTTATTTTAGTACTCTTCAGAGCATTTAAAAGGTATCAAAACCTATTTGTACAAGAGAATTTTCACTCGTAAAAATCTCAAAATTTTTCAATAAAGTTTATCTTGATGATGGAGATTTTATCTGTTGTTAATTTAAAGAAATAGAAAAAAAAAATGAATGTGTTAAAGTAAATTCGAAAGGATCTATAAATATGTTTCTCGTAAAATATAATGTGTTTGGCCCTAAAGCATACTCAAATACAAAGTTTATATACAGTTGTACGAGACTACTAGTGAAGTACTTTTGCATACAAAGATTATATGCAGTTTTACTAGACTACTGGTGAAGAAGTTTATTTATAAATTGATTTATGTTATTTATAAAGAGTTGAATATTAGAGTTTTCAAAAAAAAAATTTATACTGTTTGCAAAACTAGGTTACCTGTTCCTTGTCAATATATGAACTCTGAGGAGATTAAAACATTGACCTCGATAAAAGAGATAAAACATTGTTCTTAAACCATTAAATACTTTTTAAAGATTTAAAATTTTTTTAGCAGGCTACAATAACTTATATCTAAAAGATGACAATTGGATATTAATACTTTATTTGAAAATTTAACAAAAGAAGTGAAATTTATGTTCGTCTACTAAACAGTAATTTTTTACAGTAAATTTTACAGTTACATATAAATACTGACATTACAAGCAAGAAAAAGTATTGAAGCTAACCAAATAAAAGTGGATTATGGCATCAAAAAAATGCAATAATAATTGTGGCATTTTTTTGTATTGTAATAATTGAAAAAAAAATTTAAAAACCAAATTACACGCCCAATACAAACTTTATATGCAGTTGTACCAGACTACTGGTAAAGTAAAAATATAAAATATGCAAAGAGTAAATTTTAAGCTCGAGCAGAGGTTGTTCTAAGCTCGTTTCTGCATATTTATACCGACTTGTTAATAATAAAGAGTTAAAAATTTAAGTTTTTGCTAAAAGAAAATTTTTACAGATGTTTTACTGAACTAGCTTACATGCTCCACGTAAATCTATGAACTCTGAAGAAGTTGCTTTTTAACCTAAATTTTGAGAAGGCACACATCAAATTTTTCATTACTTAACTCTAACAAAACATCACCCTTAAACCTTTAAACACTTTGTGAAAATTTAAAAAAAGTTTGGCAAGATGTTTTAACTCATGTATAAATAGGATGACAATTGGATATTATTTATCTATTAGAAAATTTTACAAAAAAAGTGATATTTATTTGTTTTTCTACTAAACAGTTCTTTTGTACAGTTACATATAAGCTTTGATATTACAATCTAGCAAAGAGTATTGAAGTAAAAAAATGTAACCAAATGGAGGTGAATTATGGCAATTGATGTAATTAAAAAAACATGCTTTTACATTTAAAGAAGTTTTGAAAAAAAAATTATCGATATTACTTCAAAATAAAACATAACATATCTCTGTTTTTATATTATTATACAAGAGGTATTCACAGAAATTCAAAAAAAGCACACTTGATTTTATTGATTATACCAAAAATTACATAATGAAACTATTTATAAACTTTGGAAATACGGAATACATTTTATTCAAGTTTTTTTTTTTTTTTTTAGGAGTATTTAATGTAAAATAAACTAATAGTATAATAAATGTAAAAGTTATCAAAATTTGTTGCTTTATTTAGTATTATTTACAGTTGTTATTTAAGGGTAAACATTTTTTTACCAAATATAGAATACAATAATCAATATTTTGTTCAAGTTAACAGCTATATATCAACAAACATGTGCAATACAAAAATGTATTGACTTTTTAAATTGAAAGAAACAACGATGTGAATTTGTATGTAATTTGTATGCAATTTTTCTTGTTTCTGCCTTTTTACACTTAGTTATTCATAAAGGTATGGTAAGTTAAGAGTTATTCCTTTTGGTAATCAATTTACTTTATCAAAACACACTTGTGGATATCAGGTTATAGGCATTTTCTTATTGTTTATTATGCTACAATGGTTTGTAATGTTTTTTTATCATACATTACCTAAGGCAATCTAAACCAGCTCTTGCTTACAATTGCTTTTAATTTGAGTATGTTGCAAATTACCCGGGCTAGCTATAACAACCAATAAGCTATATTCTCAACTTAAACATTTTCGCTTAAATTGTTTTAGTAATGTATATAATTTAAATTTGGGAGTAATAAGTGTAAAGTTCTGAAAAAAATTTTTTTAAATATTTTTCTAGCTAAATGATAGGATTAATGGGAAAAAAATTATACCTAAGCAAATTTAAAACTAATAATAAAAATTATATTACTATGTAAACTTAAAAACTGTTTTAAAAATCTATCGTATAAGAATCACAGCATAGTCAAGTTTTACCATCTGGTTAATAGTTTGTTACAATGGTTGTCTTTTTTATGTCTTAGAGTTAAAAAAATCATTAGGAAAACAAACTACTTTTTTTTAAATCTTTATTTTTAAATAAAATATTATGAAAATTAAAAAAATATTATGAAAATGAGTTTTGAAGTTTTGTAATAAAGGAAGTACATTGTACAAAATTTGAAAAATTATTTTTTGTTATTATTATTTTATTTTTTATGCAATTATTCAATTTCACTTTTATTATTCAAAATGCTTTTTGACATTTGTTTTAATACACGTTAAAGCCTCTTTTTCAAAATCAGCCAACCAGATTGCGCATATCTCTGCCTATTCTGAGCCTGTATAGGGTTTCAAAATATGCGAACTGTCTGATGGTTTTTTTTTATAAAGGTCTTGTGCAACCCTTGAAAATATTTTTTATTCAAAAAATTTTTAAATCCAGCATTATTTTATTATATAGAACACATTATATATATATATATATATATATATATATATATATATATATATATATATATATATATATATATAAATTAGCAAAAACACTTATCTTATTTTACTAATTTACTAATTTATTATTGCTCTGTTCTTTTAGAACATTGAGCACTCTGTTTGTAGAATACACTAACATAATTTATATTTTATTTATTATAATTAAATAAAAAATTCTATTATGGATTAACTCTTTATTTTTAAATTGATTTTCTACAATATTTAAATATTGTAGTAAAATCAATTTAAAAATCAATTTAATACAAGCAAATATTTGTATAACAATATTTTAAACATTTTTTATATATGCTATTATATATTATTACATATTCACAAAATGTAATATTTTTATGTATAGGCATTTTTATTACCAAATAAATAAGAAATTCTTAGCTTGCCCTTTTTCTTATTTTTATATCACTCATTATAAATAACTTTTTTATTTATTTCTTGTTTTTATACCACTCATTGTAAATTATCTCTTTTATTTTTTTCTTCTCTTAATACCACACAATGTAAATTATCTCTTTAAGTTTTTTCTTGTTTTTATATCACTCATTGAATATTACCTCTTTTACTCTTTTTCTTGCCAGTATAATATATTAGTATATGCCAGTATAATATATATTCATTGTGTGGTATAAAAATACCACACAATGTAAAGAGATAATTTACAATTAGTGATATATAAAAAAAGAAGTAAAAAAGACAATTTTTTTACTTTTTTTTATTTTTCAATTTTTTTCTTTTTTTCTAATTTTCAATCACTGATTGAAAATTATCTCTTAACTTTTTTTCTTGTTTTTATACCACAGATCTTTTTAAAACTTTGTTTTGTGTTGAAAAAAAGTTCAATCTTAATAGGTTGTTTTCAATTTAATAAGTAAGTTTTCAATTTAATAAAAAAAATTTAATTGCTTATAATTTAATAAGAAGGTATTTTGGAACATAGCTTCCAAAAGAAAAGAAAGTATTTTGGTTTTATTTATTGCTTTTGGTAAAAATATTTTTTTTTTGCTTTAAAGTTATTTTTTATGTAAAAAAATAAAGCCTTAAATCCGTTTTTACAAATGAAGACTTTTATCAGTTTATGATATTAAAAGTTTTCATTTGTGAAAATGGATTTACAAAAACAAAATCAGATATTTTTAATATCTGATTTAGTTTGTATTTAAATAAATTATATTACACTTATGGATATCTTTTGCAAATACTAAAAAAATAAATAAACTTAAATAAAAAAAATAAACTTAGATAAAAAAAACATATTGTTTATCAATCAATTTATGTGATTTTATGTGTAATATTAGGAGTTAAATAAAAACTAGTTTACCTCCATACGCTTCTGTTTTTCAGGATCTTCTTCTGCCATCAAACGTTCTTTTTCTAAACGCAATTTTTCTTCACGACGAGCCTGAGAGGCCTGAAAAGAGGTTTGATAATAGTGAAACAAGGTGAATAACATTAGTGAAAGTTTTTTTTTTTTCAGAGAAAATCTAACTTCATTGTAAAAAAAAAAAGAAAGGAAAAAAAAGTAAAATCAAGAGAAATCTCTCTCTCAAAAAAAAAAAAAAAACTTAAAGTTTACTTCTTGACGTTGAGAATGTTGTTGCTTTAGAAAGTTCTGCTCAACTTCTCTCCTTTTCTTATCACTTTTTAAACGAGCCTGTCAAGAAACACATTAATTTGAAGAAAGTAAACAAAAACCTTTTTGTTGATTAAACAAACATCTAAAACTGACTTGTTGTGACAACCTAAACCCTTTAACTCTATCTATCATTAGCAAAACCATTTTGACTAGCCCTTCAGTAGCAGCCATATCTTCTGAGCGTGTCCTACCATTACCGGGAACTAAAGCAAAAATAATTACCAAACAAGTCTTTTTTTTTTTTACAACATAATTTTTTTTTCAAATTATTTTAAAATAATAAAAAATAAATTATTTTAGATTAATGCAAAATAAATTATTTAAAATAAAAGATGAAAAGTCTTCAACATATAAATTTAACAAATATGAAGTGTATTTTGAAGAGAAATAATAATTTGCAGAAAAAAAGTTTAATTGTTTCGAAAGAATGTTAATGATTTTATTGCTTTAAAAAGTTAGGGTCATATTGTTCCAGACTCAGACATATCAAAGAAAACTATTTTTCTAGATTATTGAAAAAAAAAAAATGTTAAGGTGAGCTTACACCAATGCAAATTGATTTAAATTGAGGTAGGTTTGACTCATCATAACATTATGCATACATTATACAGCATGTATAATATGTGCGTATACAGCATGCAAGAAAGCACCTTAAAACCAAGGAATGAACAAAACCATTTATGTATCCTCACTTGAGAAAAAAACAATCAATTTTAGTAGCTTTCTCCATTTTGTAGATTGAATTCTGTGAGGAAACAAGAAGTAAAAGAAGTCAATACAATGGCGTAAGTAAAAGAATAAAAGAAATTAAGAAGTGACGCAACCATAAAATTACTGGTTGACTGTGCTCAACTTATTTCTCCATTAAAAGCAATAAGGGTAAAATCCTTGTTTTTTTCTTTTCTTTTCACCTCTTCACTTCCAACTAGGCTGCAAGCAACAACTATTAGAGTTGGAAGTTACTTGAAGAAAACAGATGAAGTTTATAGAGCAAGATAAAGGTTAACAGACGACTTAAAAAATGCAAATTAAATGAATCAGGAAAACAAGACGAAGGAAGCAATTTCCAAAGACCTGATGCTTGAGGAAAAAACTAAATGAATAAGAATTTTTGGAACACTTTGGAACAGTCACAGTAAAAGGATGAGACTTGAAAGAATGAAGTAACACGAGAATGAATTTTAATAGATAGCACAAGAGACACTATCTCATTAGAGCAGTGCCCATTATAGTATTTTTAAAAAAGAGAAAAAAAAGCAACATGATGATGTGATAATGGTTGGAAGTTGGCTGCAAGAGCAGATCCAACTATGTTTACAATGCGTTTTTGCACCTTGTCTATAAGAGAAAGAGCATCATTGGAAGATCCGCTGCAGATATGGGAACAATAAAAAAATTTTTTGGATTTTTTATTGATGCTTTTTAAATGCAGAACTCAGTATTTCAAGTTAATAAAAAAAAAAAAAAAAAAAAAAAAATTGTTAATTAAAAATATTTTGACCAATCATACTTTTAAATTCAAATATGAGTACTTTCTTGGGCTTCTTTAGCTTGGCAGTCCCTTCTTCATCACTAAAAATGAATTAAAATAAAAAAATATTTTTAACAAACAATTATTAATAATAATTAAACACTTTATTTACCCATCTTCTTTTTTCTGACCAACAAACTGATCCGAAAAATGTAGCGATTCAAAACAACTTTCGTACTTTTTTATAACATTGCAAACCTTAAAACCAATAAATCAATTTAATTTTAAAAGATAAGAAGTTTTTTAAGATTAAAAACTGATCGTTTTAATATTACCTGTGTGCTTAGAACAAAATCACTGACTTCACCAGATTCACTAAGTATAGAGAAATTTGGAAGTTCATATCGGTCTGCAGATTTTTTTTCTCCACAAAAGAAAGCCTTAAATATAATACAGATTACAATAACTATCTAAATATTAAAAATAAATTTTTGATATCCTTTCGATATGAAATTTTGATATTTGAATATAGGTAAAAGATGTATAGTATATTTTTTTACTAAAGTAAAAGTTGGTCTAAAATATTTTTTAACTAACTATTAAAATATTTATTTCAATATATATTCCATTAAAACAACAAAAAAAAAACCCATTAAAAATACCACAAATAAGTAGCCTCCTCGTCTGTAGTGGCCTTCTCGGTCTTGAGGAGGTAAATTAACAAAAACCAAAAAAATGTTATTTAGGATGATTCTAAAGTTAGCTTAATTTTCCGACCAGAGTGTCTGCTTGGGCAAAGTAATAATTGTTAAAAACACATATTATCAGTTTTATATTACTGATAGTAAAAAATATATCTCCTCATATCAGGTTTTATTATCAGGTTTATAAACACTTTATTTACTAGAATGTCCTGTATAAGGACCATTTAATTACCAGATTTTCATAACTTTCTTGACATAACTTACTGGTTCTTATCTATTAAGGCAGATCAAAATTAAAAGTAAAAAAAAATTTTTTACTTCTAATTTTGTCAAGTGTTAACTTTTTTACATTTTTTTAATAATAATTAGAACAACATATTTAGCTATTACAAAAATATTTAACTGCATTTTTATATATAATTAATTTTCTCATAAAACCATTTCATATTAGATAATACTATATAGATCTTATGATAATATGGCTATATAATTGTAATTCTAAAACTCTTACTAAATCTTGTAAATCCTTGTGATATTTTGAGGCTTGTTTTTTCGGAAGCAAGGAAAACACAAAATTATCCATGTCTTCATCATCCATATATACTGTAATTTTGACAATTTCAGGTCGCGGTCGCATCATCTGTGAAATGATACTAACAATATCATGTCGCTTGAGCAATCTCAACTCAACAAGCATACCTTCGCAATACTGTCGACCAGTACACCAAAGCGTATAAACACTTTCACTCTCTTTAACCAAAACACCACTTTGAGGTTCTTTACTCATCCCATCATCTCCAACAATGCTAAAATGTTGCTCTAGCAGAGGTTTGTGAGCTTTAAACCTATATCAACAAAAAGTTTAAAAAAAAAAAAAAACGCATAATAATTGAAGAAATTTTAAATCATGATCAATAAATATTCTAAACAATCATAAAAAATAATAGAAAAAAAAAGCATCATCATCATCATTAAACAAATTTCTTTATAGAAACTCTTGCAGAAATTTTTACGGAAGATTCCTATTTCATCATGGTTGACAATAATGTTATAGTTTTTGCATCAATAGTTTGGAAATTTTTTAGATAACATTCTTAGCATCAAAATAAATTTGAAATATAAGAGTTTTTTAAAAATAGCGCATAAAATGCGATGTTTGTGTCGTGTTTCTATATTTGTTGTTATCAAGTTTAAATTTACTAAGAATCAGTTTAATTTTTATTTAATTATGCAATAATCTTAAAAAACTAGGAAAGTAGTTTACTCGTTCCACTAATACAAAAAATCCGCTACTTTTGAAAAAAGGGAAAAAATATTTGGTACTTTTTCTAATGTGTATTTGTAACTATTTTGAAAAGAAAATGTTTTGTTACAAAAATTATTCCATTTTAAATTGATGCAAAAATTTACACGCTTGTGCAAAATAAATTACAAATGTTTTATTTTGTGAAACATAGTTTTTCCAAAATATTTTTGTATTTTCTTTAATGCTATGATGTTATTTTGTCAATTCATCTCATGAGGGTTTTGTTATAGCAATTTCTAATAAACCTATGGTATAGAAACACTGCAAAAATGTCAAATTTCTATACAAATTTTCAAAAAAGAAACAAATAACGACAAATCATCTGCTTTATTGACAAATCCAATTGATTAAAATCTTTATATAAAATTAAATGTTACTTCTATTAAAATTTCGAAAAAAACAATTATTTCACACATGCCAAGTAAATAGGATTGAGTGATATATCCTCTTTATTGTCACTAGTATAGATTCTTTACAAAAATGTTGTGTTTCTACACCAAAACTTTTTAGATGGAGTGTTTCTAGAATAATACTCAAATAAAAAGATTTTGTGTAATCTAGTAAATGAATATTTTTTCTTTTCTTAATTATAATATGTTCTTTGTAAATTAAATAAGCAAACTTTATTGTTTCATTGTAATTGTCACAATGCGGCATTGATTAAACTGTATAGGCATCTTTATCATCTGTATAGAAATCATACTCTCTAGTAATGTTTCTATACAAAAAAATCCTGTTTACTCAGTTTATCAGCATATTCATCATATTGCAGGAAGAGTTTTACTCTTTAAATAAATTTTTTTCTAATACAAAATAAAAAGATATCTTTTATTAATGTATGAAATCTTTCACCTTTTTTTTTTGTTTTTTGTTTTTTTGTTATTCACCTCCTCAAGGCCGAGAAGGCCACTACAGATGAGGAGGCTACTTAATAGTGGTTTTAACCCTCTCTCAACTCTATAACTCTGAAACACGAACCTTAGGGAACAAGGCCGCTGCGCGGAGAAACAAGTTGAGGGCGGTACTACCAGGGACGTGGTGGGGATCGAACTCGGAACCTCTCGCCTATGAAGCGAGCGCTTTACCACTACACCACTACCTATTTAACTATAAATTTATTTAACAGCATTATAAATTAGTTTACAATTCTCATCATTTGTATAGAATTCCTACCTTCTAACACCCACACATAAACATTTATTTTGTATCATTCATCATTTTCATGTTTCTCATTAAGGGTTTAGTATGCTTTCCTCTTTTTTTCCTGTAAATGATTCTACACACATGTTTTTGCAAACTAAGTATTTTTTAAAGTTTTGTTGGTTGTGTACTACTCCATGTAATATTAGCATAGTTAATGAAATAATGAATTAAAGAAAAGTATTTTAACTTTAGACAAACTGTATTTACATATAGACAAACTCGGCACATCAGACCAATGGTTTTACTAACTTTTGTAAAACCATTGATCTTTTAACTAATTATTATGAACAAGTATTCCTAAAAACTTCATATAGTCTTGCTTTTTTATTTGTATGTTATTTAAAAATAGATCTTGTAATTTAAGGGGAAGATTTTCTTCTGGCATTTTTTAAGAAATAAGGTCTACTTTGTTTTTAATGTGTAATGAGAGTTTATTTGCCATAAACCAGTCATTTGTCTTATTTAATTCAAAATTCATGTCTGCATAAAGTTGTGCCATCTACAAATATAATTGAGTTTAACTTTACTGATGCATTATTTAAGTCATTTGCATAAACTAAGAAAAAGAGAGGACCATGTATCGATCCTTATAGTATTCCACACGGGATTTTAAGTATTCCGTATTTTTTTATTTAGAACATATTATTTTCTATCCGTGAAGTAACTTTTAATCCAATAGTAGACCTTATTGGTTACTCCATAATGCTTAACTTTTCTAACAAAATACAATGATCAATAGTGTCAAAAACTTTTAAGAGATCAATAAATATACCTAAAGTAAATTTGTTTTTGTTAAAGCCATTATTTATTTGATCTACTAATTCAATACAAGCATACTTAGTCGAATGATTTTTCTGAAATCCAAATTGTTTTGAATAACAGAAATTGTTTTAAGTAAAATGATCAAAGATTCTATTATAAATTATAGGTTCAAATATTTTTAAAAATACACAAAGCACTGATATAGGCCTGTAGTTGAAAATGTTAGAATGATCATCATTTTTATAAATTGGAAATACTTTTTCTAATTTTAGTACATCAGGAAATGCCCCTTGATCTAAAGAAGTTTTTGCTATATAAAACAAGGGTTTACTAATACTTTTTATTTGCAATAAGTATATTCTTGGGTATATCATCAAATCCGGATGATTTATTTATTTTTAAAGAGGGAAAAGTTGTTTCAAAATCTTTTAATGTTAAGTCAAAATCATGCAATGTTGTGTCACCTGATGGCTTTAGATTTTAAAAGAATTATAAGTTGGTGACAAGGTTGGTGTAATTTTGTTAGCAAGATGAAGTTCAGCGTTTGTAATAGTTATTCAACTCCTCAGATATTTGTTTAGGACATAATATATCAGTATTTTTAAAACTGATTCTTTTTACTAATGGTTATATTCATTCGTTTTGGTATGACTAAAGTACCAAAAACTATAAAACACAAAAAACCATTTTCATCACCTGTTCTCTAAACCATTCACTAATATTCGTGGCCTTTAAAGAAAATTTTCTTTTGTTGAGTCTTAAATCTTGCAATGTTCACCAGATCTACTTCCTCTTTGTGAGATTAATTTGAGTTCAGCTGTCTCATTTTGTGATCTTAGTAATAATGGTTACCTTCCTTTAATATGTAAAGACTCCAATAGTTACATGCTTGGTCTGGGTATTTACACTCTTAAGAATTCACCCATTTTTTAGGAAACTAGGTTTGAATCCACAGACTATTCTTTTATGTGCTTTTGTTTAGCACCACTTCACTCTATCACCTTTATCTTTGTTCTATATTGCTCTCCTTCATTTCAAGACTGCACTCTTTTTGATGTTATTTCTGATCATATTAACCAAGCCCTCTCACATTATCCATCAGCTAATATTGTTGTTGTCTGTGACTTTAATGCTCATCACACTGAATGGTTTGGCTCCAGTGTCAGTGACTCTGCAGGCATTAAGGCCCACAACTTTTGCCTTTCTCAATTTCTAAGTCAAATAGTCAATTTTCCCAACTCGCTTTCCAGACAACCTGAATCATTTACCTTCTCTACTCGACTTATGTTTTGGTTCTGATCCTAAGATGCTTCTGATCACACTTCTAGTCACCCATAGGTGGTTCTTATCAGGGTTTGATCTCTCTAAAACTATTATCTCATTCTTCTTCTTCATCAGAATCCCCCTATCATTGTAGCTCTTACAATTACCTTAAAGCTGATTGGGACTCTTTCCGTGATTTTCTCCACGATGACCCTTGGGTCTTTGATTTTCTTCACGATGAAAATCGTAGCTGAAATCTTTAATTCTCTCTCAATGATTCGAAGTCAAGCCTCACTATTCTTGATGGTTTTCCATACATTGTGCTGCTACAATTTTCAATTGAAACCGCTACGTTCATATCTATCAGCAAAACAATTATCCAGAAAACGCCTGTTTACTATTGCAACAAACCATTGCAAAAAGATTTTGCTCCGTATCAATAATAAGGGGAAATCTGTTATTCCATCTCTCTTGTATGGTTCAGACTTAGTAACCTCACCTAAAGACAAGGCTGAATTGTTTGCTAAGAACTTTTCACTAATATCATCTCTTGATTCCACTAGTTGCGTTCTACCTAATATAGCCGTCAAATAGGTTGATCCATGCTTGACATTCATATCACTCCTGCCTCTGTATCATTAGTAATTTCCTGTTTAGACTCTTCTACAGCTTGTGGCCTGGACAAAATACCTGTTATAGTCTTGCAGTGTTCTCTGGTGGTGCTGTCTATACTTTCAAAATTATTTTACAAGTGCTTATCAGTCTTGTTTTCCAGCCTGCTGGTAAGCATCTGTCATCTCTATTTTCAAAAATTCTGGAAAGCGATCTGACACACCCAACTATTGTCCCATTAGTCTACTTCCTATCATAAGCAAGGTTTTTGAATCTTTAGTTAACAAACACTTAATCTCTCATCTTGAATCTAATAACTTACTTTCTGATCATCAATATGGATTTTGATCTTTTTGTTCTACAGTTGATTTGTTAACTGTAATAACAAATAGATATTATCGTGGATGAGATAAAGGTGGAGAGGTGAAGGCTATTTTTCTTGATATTTCTGAAGCTTTTGATAAAGTTTGGCATGATGGTCTTCTCCATAAGCTTTTTTCTTACAGTGTATTTGGTAACATCTTTAAAATTACTACTAATATTCATTATCATGTTACTCATCATTCGATTAAGTCTTATCATTTTTCTTTCGTTCCTAAGTGCTCCAAAAACTCTTATTCGTCTAGTTTTTTTCCTAGACGAATAAGAGTTTTTGGAGCACTTAGGTCACCAAGGGTCTAAAGTTTAAAGTACACATGAAGAACAACACTTAAGAACTGCATAGTGTCAAGTAAGGTAGTCTGCATGGAGTAATGCTACCATTAATGTTGTTAGGATATTGGTTTCTCCATAGAAAAGGGGTCGAGTGGTGTATTGTTATGGCACCCGAGTTTGTTTAGGTGCCCAAAAAAAAAAAAGCAAGCTAAAAAAAGTACCATAAACCATTTCAATGTGTGCTTTCTTAGCAGCAAAGACAGGCCAGCAAATATTTTTGTCTCGAGATCTATCTTGGCTGATGACGACAACTTGTGACGTTGTATGGTATAAAATGATGATATTGTATGTTAAAACATGTTAGAAGCAACCAGCTGTGCTACCAGCAAATTCTTTGGAGGTTCCTCAAGCATTATTCAATATTGGTGAAAACAAATGTTAACCAAGGCAGTTGTTCTTAAACAAGTCATTAATTAAAGATTTAGACCATTTGGAGACAACGTTAAATGCTGTTAAAATGCTATTAACAGAGCCTTTAAAAAAAAAAAAAATATTTAAAAGTGTTTTTGGCAATATTTAATTTTAGTAATAACTATTAAAAGTAATACCTTTATATTGGCTAATGATTTTTGCCTGAAATTTTTAGGGTATCCTCAGTATGCTACAGAAATTTGGTTAACAGTTGGAATTTTAAATATTCCTGTTAAATTTTTTTAATTAAGAAATTAGTTTTCATGTCAAATCACTTGGTATTTCAAGCAAATTTTCAATAATTCTTGATTAAATTTAAAATACGCCCTTAAACTAAAAACCATTTATGTCACTAAGTTAGACATGAAAATATTTTATCAAATTCAATTTTAAATGCTTTTTCCACCATAGTAGATGTAAAAAAGGAATATTAATGTAAGAAAAATCTTAAATTTGATTATTTAAGATTTTTCTTACATTTATTGAAACTAAAATAAAATAAAAACAGTAACAATATATTGAAAATAAATTTAAAAATTTCAAACTTCAAAATAAAAGTAAAACTTTTTCAAAATAAGACATAGATGTATATAATTTTATACAAATTATCTTTCACATTTACAATTTTAAATTTACTTAAGTATCGTATTTACATATCTATATATATTATCTATTTTCTATAAACAAAAAAATTCGATAAAACCTTTTCTTGACATTAACAAATAAAATTGTCTGTGGGTCAAAACGCAAGAGTTGTTGTTAATTATATATATATATATAATATATATATATATATATATATATATATATATATATATATATATATATATATATACATATATATATATATATATATATATATACATATATATATATATATATATATATATATATATATATACATACATATATATATATAAATATAAATATATATATATATATATATATATATATATATATATATATATATATATATATATATATATATATATATATATATATATATATATATATATATATATAGGTGGAGTGATTTTGGAATCCGAACTATAGTAACCCTGGAGTAAATAGAAATTATCTTTATATATATATATATATATATATATATATATATATATATATATATATATATATATATATATATATATATATATGTATATAAATTATCTTTATATATATATATATATATATATATATATAAATATATATATATATATATATTTATTTATTGATAAATGTTGTATACTGCTGGAAATATAACTCTTGTCTGTTTAAGAGTGATCAATATCTTTTTGAAAAAAATAGATCAAATAATAATATTAAAATATTTTAAATGAGAAAATACAACTTTATAATGGAACTTGAAGTTTCATGCCATTCGGCAATCATCAGCCATATACTTTTACTAAAATAAAAATAGTTATAAAAAATGAATAGTTATAAAAAATCATATTTCTCTCATAAAAATCGCCCATCAAATGGTGCAACTGATTTGCTTCAAAGTGAAATTGTATATAATGTTATGAAAGAGTATGATAGTTTAAATTCAGCACAAGCCATTCTTCTTGATAATACAAATAAATTTTCAGGACCTATAGGAAAGCAAGTTTCTACAGATTTCTTAACCGCAAATGAAGTTTATCAAAATTGATACTCCAGTGGAGATACTAAATATTCCCATTGAAGTAATTAATGATTTAAGCCACAATAAAAGACTTTTATTTGAATATTATCTTGGAATTTTTAAAGGATTTGTCAATTCCATAATTTTTAGAAGAAGAATTGGTCCACTATATAATGCACGATGGTTGACTTTAGCCATTCAAGTCATACTTTTGTATACTTGTACTGAAGCACCAAGTCATGATCATGTTAGGCTTGTGAATTTTATTGTACAAGTGTATGCATATATTTGGTTTCTTATCAAAAGGACTAATAAATTTATGGATTCTCAAAGTATATTTTTTTAAATGACAGAACAGATAAGAAAGCAAGATGAGGAAATACAAAATATTTATTTTAAAATCTAAAAAAAACAATCTATTGTCTATTGTCTGAGAACTTTTTATATTGTATGCTTAAAGATAAAGATTCTAACATAGGAGAATAAGCATTACTTGTCATTAAAAAACTCAGGTCAAGTAAAGATAAAGAATGCCGTGTTACAAATATTGCTAATATTGACATAAACTTTCAAGCAACTTCTTGGACAGAATTAATTGACTTTAAGAAAAGCAGTGAACCGACATCAACAATACGGTTGAATAGCAACAAAATTGATGCACTAATTGCAACTAAAGAAGTTCTGAACTTACCTGAATTTCCTTCTCATGCGCAGAGCATAGAACGCGCTTTCAAATTAGTTACAGAGGCTAGTCACCAAGTATATGGTAGGGAAGCTCATTATAAATATATTTTGACTAAACTAAAATCCAGGGAAATTCAACTATATTTTGAAACTAAAAACAACTTTGTGGTTATTTAATAAATAAATTTGTTATGCAATTAATGTTAATAAAACATCTTTATACGAATGTACTTGCTTTTGCTTTCTTGAATGCGAGGAGTGTGTAATTATAAAAGTGTGTTTAGAATTTAGAACCAATGCATTTATTTATCCTTTATTCATATCTGATAATTATTAATTCTTTACCTTAAGCACCCTTAAGCACTTTCAAGACTTATATAACTGTAATTATCTAAATCCTTTAGCATATAAATATATAAATTCTTCAACTAATCATACTTTAAAAAACTAAAAATGACTTACATAACTAATCTTTGTATATACAGTTTAGTTATATAAGTAATTAAAAGTTCGTTTTTAAAACTTGTATTTTATATAATTGATGTGTGTTAAAATTGGGTAAAACACTAGCTAAAAATACAGCAAATGTCTAAACGACTATATTGCTTATATACCATTATATTAAATAAAACTTTTAAAATTTATTATTAATTTATTTGAACAATTCATAATGAATATATTTATTTGAAAAAATAAACTTTTGAGTAGTTTGATTTTTTTATTAATTGATTATGTAAATTGCAGAAAAACGTGAAAATTAAGAAAAATTGCTTTTCTTTACATTTTTTCAAAGTCGATTTAGCGTGCCATTTTTTATTTTGGATAGCTGAAATTTTTCACGAGCTCATATTTTACCCTGTTAAACTTGCTCCCAGGTTACTAAAGTCGAATTTCCAAAAAATTATGAAAATCACTCCACCCTAAATTATATATAAATACATATATATATATATATATATATATATATATATATATATATATATATATATATATATATATATATATATATATATATATATATATATATATATAGTGTTGACATAGTTTATAAGAGTATATGTTATATTAGTAAGAAAATATCAATTAATATGAATTCTCTTAAAACAATTTAAAATTTATTATTAGAAATTTTCGCTGGATTATGGTTACCAGCATCATCAGCTCGTAAAAACTATACAAAAATTTTTACGGAATCCAAAATTTAGTTTTCACAAACTGCCCATTATCTAAATTAATTCTGCCATGTTAAATTTGATCAAAAAGTGAACAAACCTCTTGAAATACAGTGGTTCCAATGTTCACCTTTACATGGCAGAATTAATTTAGATAACAGGCAGTTAATGAAAACTAAATTTTAGACTCCGTTTTTTACATCTTTATGTAAGCAAGAAAGAAGCCATTCAACTGCTGACATCATTAAATTTTAAACTTTTTCTAATGTAACAAAAAATTTTTTGTAAGGAAAGGAGATATAAAACCGGATTCCACTTGAGACTTTGTATCCCTGCATATAAATTTACATATATATATAGGGGTGCCAGACATCCGGCTTTTACGGAGGAGAATAAAGCATCAAATCTGTAAAAATAAAATTTTTTACTGCGTTCTCTTGTGTAAATGTACACACACAGTACTGTGCAAAAGAAAGTAGCACCTAAGAGAATTTTAATATATTCAAGATAAAATGTCAAACAAAATGAAATTAAAACAAAAATATAGGTACAAACATATTTTTATTAAATTGTGTAATGTTATACAAGTTTTTTTTAAAAACATTTAAATTTATAATTATACATAGAGACTTAATTAATATTTAGTGTGACCACCTTTATTTACAATAACATCTCGGAGTCTTTTATTTATACTTTTGAACAGATTTTCAATGAATGTGATGAGGATATTATACCATTCTTTTTTTAGAACATTCCAAAGCTCATTTACACTCTTTGGCAACCTTTCCATCTTCATTCTGTCTAAGTAGTCCCAAACATGTTTGATTATATTTAAATCATCAACCCTCAGAATTAGGGTCGGCATTCGGCAATGCCGACCTAAATGTGTTTGAGGTCAGCAAAAAATTGCCGAACTCCTTTCTATGTTTTATGGTCACACCTTTGTATCAAATAAATTATTGCCGACCTCATTTTTCCTAATTCCGAGGGTTGAATCAGGGATCTGAGGAGGCCAAGGCATGGTTTGAAGCACTCCCTCCTCTTCCAGATTTGACAAATTATTTTTTAACTAATTTGCAAGTATGTTTGGAATCGTTATCCTGTTGTAGGATAAAATAATCCCCAATCAGTTGTCGTCCAGAAGGCACAGTATGATTATATAAAATATTTTTATACTTTTTACCTGTAAGCTTTTCTGTTATTCTAATATCACCTACCCCTTTTATTGAAATAAAACCCCAAACTTTAATATTCTCTCCACCTCTTTGTGCTCTCTGGCAAACTTTAATCTTTTTTCTTTATTAGCTTTGCGTAGTAAAGGTTTTTTAATAGGTACACAGCCTTTTAATCCAGATTTTATTAAAGATCATTGCACAGTAGATGCATGTACTAAAGTTCCACTAGCTCTTTTAAGATCTTGAACAAGTTATGCACTTACTTTCTTGTGATTTCATAGCGCTGTTATATTTAAAAACTGTTCATCACAAAGGCCTAATTTCTTGGGACATCCAGAATTCTTTTTATCCACTACATCAATAGTTTCATTATACTTTTTAACTATTTTTTGAACTAAGGCTCACAAACAATTCACACGTTTTGGTATTTTAACTTGACTATAGCCCTCTTCATGTAAAATAATGATGCGATTTCTGTCATTTATTGATATCTTTGGGATTTTATTAGTACTGAAATTATATTATTAAGAAAATAATATAATTTAAATATAAAATTATTTTATAACTAAAATAAATAAATATAGCTTTATTTAAAACAAGTTCTTAGTTTAATTTAATAAAGAACTCAATATTATTTACTTATATTTATTTAAATAAACATTTTTTTTTAAATTTCTTAGGTGCTACTTTCTTTTGCACAGTACTGTATATGTATATATATATATATATATATATATATATATATATATATATATATATATATATATATATATATATATATATATATATATATATATATATATATACACACACAACAATAATTATTGTTTACTATAAAATAAAATGGTGAATGCTCTTAAAGGAACAGAGCAATAATAAATAAGTAAAAATAACTCACTAATTTCTATTTAAGACGCTTTTTCCATAAGATCCTTCAGAAACAGATTTTTTTTTGAAGAGTCATTATTGACAAAAATTTGTGTAAAATTAAAATTGATGATATATACATATATTATATATATATATATATATATATATATATATA
The DNA here is from genome assembly GCF_038396675.1 of Hydra vulgaris. Taxonomy (NCBI): domain Eukaryota; kingdom Metazoa; phylum Cnidaria; class Hydrozoa; order Anthoathecata; family Hydridae; genus Hydra; species Hydra vulgaris. Next base: position 19,055,322 of record NC_088930.1, read on the forward strand.
TATATATATATATATATATATATATATATATATATATATATATATATATATATATATATATATATATATAGAACCCTTAGATGTTGTCCGAAAGTTTTTTCGATATTTTGTTGACAAAAAGTAAAAATTAAAATGCAAGACCGGAATTTTTTTTTTTTAATGATAGACTGCCTGCCCCAACCAAACCCTCAGTCGATGTAGTAGCACTCCCTTGCGGGTCAGGCTATTTGTCAGTCGATGTAGCAGCACTCCCTTGCGAGTCAGGCTATTTGTCAGTCGATGTAGCAGCACTCCCTTGCGAGTCAGGCTATTTGTCAGTCGATGTAGCAGCACTCCCTTGCGAGTCAGGCTATAAGATAGTCGATGTAGCAACACTCGGCGCATGATTTACAGTAAAAAAAATAAAAATAAAAACATTTTATTAAAAAAAATAAAAATAAAAACATTTTATTAAAAAAAATAAAAATAAAAACATTGTTTATATTGTTAAAAACATTCAAAATGTTATAAAAACATTCAAAATGTTTTTAAAAACATTCTGGTCAATTAAATTTGCGTTTTTGTGGTTTTTTTAAAAAACGATTAATTTGTAATTAAATTAATGGTTTTTACTTTCGTCCAACACGGAAATGTTGGACGAAAGTCAAAAGTAATTAAAAGTGACGTATGTGTTGGCGTAAGAATCACTTTTTTCCTTCCGCTCTTCCTAAAGCCAACAAACTATAGAACTATATATATATATATATATATATATATATATATATATATATATATATATTTATACATATATATGTATATATTTATTTATATAAATATACATAAATGAATAAAAAAACAAAACAATATATAAAACAATAAATAATATTTAAATATGTATAACTTTTAATGCGCAAAAGTAGATTTTAGACAGAATAAAAAAGGTTATTATTTGATTATGTGTGTATATATATATATATATATATATATATATATATATATATATATATATATATATATATATATATATATATATATATATATATATATATATACACATAATTAAATATAAAGTCATGGAGCTCAGTACACAAGGGTTTCTTAATCCTTGTAACTTTAAAAAACAATTTTGAAATGGCTGCAATGCCATGAGGGTAGACTTGTAGGCCATGTACGCACCAAGCTTCAATTTTCCTTGATTACAAATACAAATTACACTTTAAAACAAATTATTTGATAATCATTTGCTTTGAGTCAACTTTCAATTTAATTTAGATATAAAAAGGAAACTAGTTGTTTCTTTTTTACATCTATCTGCAGTTGTTTATTAAAAAGAAAATTATCAAAACTGGAAAACTTTATCATTGATGGATTAATACTGAAGATCAATAAATAAAATTAAAAACTGTATGATGATGAAACTATGATTTCATCTTTTCATTCAGACTTGTGTGTAAAATATGTGTGTATATATACATATATATATATATATATATATATATATATATATATATATATATATATATATACACACACTAAATATATGTACCTAATATATTATGCACATATACAAGATATATGTATTAAATATATTTAAACTATTTATTGATAATAATATCTATAAATAGTTTCAATACAACTCTTAGATGTTGAATAATAGAAATGAATGCATTATTTAAATAAAAAGCTAATAAAAAATAAAAAAAACTTAAAGAGTTTTTCCAAAAAAAAAAAATATTTATAACACCATACATAGCACTTTTCTATTTTAATGGTTGAACTAAATCAATATAAATCGCGAACCACAATTTAACAAAAAAAACCTCTTTATAGAAAATCTACATTGGGATGTAGCTTTTCTATACATAATGTGTCAGATTTCTATACATTTATGTAGTATTTCTATACTGAGTCGAGTTTCTATACAAATTTGTAGTGTTTCTATACAGTTTTTATAGAATCATCATCACCAACATCATAACTAAATATTTACCAAGCAGTTGCTAGTTTAGAATTTTTTGTTTTGCCAGTGTAAAAATTAGCAGCATATACAATAATTCCAATCATTGTTAAAATTTCAAAATAAAATGCTTGCCAGCCACTGCGTAAATGGACTGGAACCTAAAATGGCAATTAAATATGTTTTTCTTATTATTTGTTAAATATTGTTAAATTGTTAAGAAACAAATTTTTTTTTTAAATATTGTACATATACTAAAATTGTTAATTTTTAACATTAAACTGAAGTATTCGAAATGTTTAATCTTGACTGGTGCACCATAAAACTATATGTACCTTTGTGATTTTTAATCCACCTGTGTTTTGTGTCTTTGGCTTATTGCTTTTATCTTTATTATAACCCTTTGAAAAAAAAAAAACATTAAATTAACAAACAGCAAAACGTATGTTTTTATTTAACACACCAGGGTTTGTAAAAGACGATGGACCATGATGCCCTCTAGACTATTTCCAAGTTCTGTTAGAGGGGGCAATCAGCTATTATTTATTTTTTCAGAAAAAATGAACCATCATTTGTTGCCCCTCTCAGACAGCTCTTAAAATGGGTCCAGGGAACGTCGATGTTCGACACCTATTTTCATCCTTTGTACATACATTAAAATATAATTATTATTATTTTTATTTTAAAATTGGATTAAATATTACATAAATATTTGAAAAAATTTCTTAAATATGTGGAAAAATTATTTAGAAAAATTTTTTCTAATTATTTAGAAAAAATTTAGAATTTTTTCTAATTATTTAGAGAAATTTTTTTAAATATGTGAAAAAATTATTTAGAAAAAACAAACAAAAATGTTGAATAAGATTTGTTTTAAATAGCTTTTAGACAAAAGAATATTTGGATAAACTCCAAAATACTTATACAGCGGAGAAAATGGAATTAGCATCACTTTTATTTCTTGTTCTAATTTAACAAAAATGGCAGTGAAACAATTATAAAGTCTACTTTATTTCTTATTATCTTCCATTACAACTAAAAAATTTATAAATTAGTATGTTTAATTAATTACAAATGGAAAAAAAATTAAAAGTATTCAATTTGTGGAGAAAATAGAATTAGCCTCATTTACGTTATATACAAGAAAATACAGAAAATATTTTGTTTTTACGCTCATTTAATATTTAGTATCGCTTCCTTAATTTTTAATGACTTCAAATATGCGACTTGACATACTAGTCACAAGATTTTGGATAGTTTCTATAGATATTTTATTCCTAGCTTCTCTGATACGAGTTTTCAGTTCCAAGGTGTATCCAAATTGCTTACCATTTTCATAAACCTTTCTAGAAAGTATTCCCCATAGATTTTCAATTGGGTTAAGATCTGGGCTAGATGCGGGTCATTCCATTACGTGAATATTTTTTTCTCTAAACCAAGCTTTTGTAAGCTTTGAGTTATGGATAGCATCATTATCCTGTTGAAAAGTGAAATTTTTATCCATCAATTCCTCACCATGTTCAAGCAAACTTATTTCTAATTAGTCAATGTAGTCCTGTGAATTCATTTTTGTTGAAATCCATGCCAGTGGAAGTTTTCCAAAAAAGGAAAAAGCCCCCAAAATCATAACAGTTCCACCACCAAAGTTACGACTCATCCGAGTTTCTTTCTCTTTTCGAAGATCATGCCAGTAATATTGATAGCCATCAGGACCATCTAGATTGAACTTTTTTTCATCACTGAAGAGAACTTGACATCACTCTTCCTGCTAAGACGTGTTCTTTTTCAAATTGTAATCTAACTTCTTTATGACAAGCAGTAAGTTTTGGTTTTGGTTTACGCTTTTTCCAAACTGTGTTTGGATCTTCATGTATGATTTGTCTCACACGTTGAACAGATACAGGTAATTGTAAATCAAGACAAATTTGAGATGCAGTCATTTGCTGAGCAGCAGCACAACGTACAATAACTCGTTTGGTATGATTGTCAATTTTACATTTGCCACCACTTTCGTTATAAGCTCCATAATTAACGCCAATCTTGAAGTAATTATTAACCACTTTTGGAGATCTTTTAATGTTCTTTACAATTTCCCGATAAGATAAGACTATATCTTTGTATGCTTTGATTACTGCTAATTCTTCATTGGTTAAACGCTTACCGCATCCCATTTCAAATTAAGGTATCAAAAACCAAATGTCAAAAACTTTATGACACTGATTTCACAGTCTTTGTTTAACTTACAAATAATAACAAAAAACCAAGTCACAAATGCATATCACCAGATCAAAATATACAAGTAAACTGAAAAAAATTATTGATGAGGCTAATTCTATTTGTTACCGCAAATATCAAGTAATATACATTTTATGGTTTTATCAAATGTACCACACTTTAATTATGCTATATTATAATCTAAAAAGGTGTTGTTTGTAACAATAATTATATGTGTGGATACACAAGATGCACCGCACAAACTTCCTTACAGATTTACAAAATATTGGATCAGTACATGGCGAGGCTAATTCTATTTTCTCCACTGTATTGTTTTAAAATAATCTATAAGTTAGACTAACCTCTTCTTTTATAACAAATTCACAATTAAAGTAATAGTTTTCATGAGCGATCGGTAATGAAAGATAATCCAAGAAAACACAAAGTAGAGAACATTCATTAAAAATTCATTAGTGTTCCCACTAATATAAGAATATCAACAATATTGTGCTGATTATTTTGTTTGGTTAAAATTCACTAGCCATTGCAAGCCTGTGATTGTCACTAAAGAGATTGGCTCACATTTAAGACTGGCTGTGTGATGGGTTTTTTAAAAACTGGAGTGTAAAATTGTATCATCAGCCATCTTTAAGGTTCTATCTAATGAATACCATTTTTTATCTAATGCATACCATTTTAGAGGTAAGATTATCAGGAAGAACATTAATATAGTTGAGAAACAACACTGGAGCACGAATGGAACCTTGTAGATGTAAATAAAGGAAAGTGTTATTTATCCATGACAATTTAAATACTACAATTAGATAAAATGATAGAATAATCTAAAAAAATATTTTATATACACCATATAACGAGAACTTATGATAAATACCAGCACGCTTTGCCAGATTTTATAAGAAGTTTTTTTATATGTATAAGCAAGTTTTTGCTATGTCAAAAGCCTTTGTCTTTTTGCTTATTTTGCAATAAAACTAATTGGTCAATAAATACAGGGTTGGAATTGAAGAATTAAAGGTTTTTTAATATATAGATAATAAATTGTTATTAGTTTTTACTAACTTTTAAGGTATTGCATTTTCGGAAAAAAAAGAAAAAAAGAAAGATTAATAAAAAAGAAAGATTGCTACCCCATGCCAAACCCTCAATCGATTTAGCAGCACTCTTTGCGGCAGTTTATAAAATAGTCCATGTAAGCACGGAAACCCCTAGGCTGATTGAGTGTGACGTTAGAGATGTTCTTTATTAACTTAATGATATAAACATGCATTTGTAGTTATATATACATACATATATATATATATATATATATATATATATATATATATATACACATATATATATATACAGAAACACCCTATATCTGTATATATATGTGTGTATATATATACACATATATATACAGAAACACCCTAATATACACACACACATAGATACATATATACACTAGGGGGGCTCAAAAAAGCAAAATTTTTCATAATGCTTTTGGGGTAGAGCGGAAAACTTGTCTCTACACAACTAAGTAACTTCTGTACAATATTTTGTCACTTTAGTACAATGTCTTCTGTTCTGGCAAGGGATGTAGATTTCAAAAATTTATTAAAATATCCATATATTTATATACTTAAAAAAATATTTTTTAAACATAACAACACTTTGTGGTGTTATGTTTAAAAAATACACCTATGTATGGTTAATTACTGTACAAAATTTCAGGCCCCACGAATAATATGTTCTGTTCTGGCAAAGAGCCTAAAATTACCCACAAAATTCATTGTTGTTTTACTATAATTTTATTTTTCTTTAAAGTCAATTTCTTTAATGTGATTTTAAAACCAAGAATATATTTCAAATGGAATAAGAACAGCTGTTTCTATTCTTTTTCTGATTTCTTTTGTTCTAATATTGTTAATCTTTCAAGACAGTAACTTTTTGACTTATAGAGAAAAGCATGGCAACTAAAGCACAAGTTAAGAAATTTAAAGAAGAATAATGGTTTCTTTTTGATATAGCAGCTTGTAAGTGTTCTATGTTTACAGACTGCATTGCCCAAAAGAATCCGAGGTCCCCTTCAAAAAACAAATATTCCTTGCTGATCAGAGAACAAAGCGCTTAATGTGCATTGGATTGCTCGATTTGCAAGAAACAAAAAAGTTCCAAGCACCTGCTGAAAGGAGGACAAAAGAATTCCTTCATAATTCAAAATCTAATGCATTTTGCTTATCACAGCCTAATGGTGATAAGCCTTCATCATTATCAAATTTCTGTAAAGATTACGAGACAATAGATAAGGATGAGGTACCTAAACCTGATGACTCGACTATAATCCCAGACAGCCAGCTTCATCCTTATCGCAAATGCCTAAGAAACTTTCTAACACCGCTTTAGTAAGTCAAAGATTTGGGGTATCGCTTCAAGCCACAGCTGCCATAGCTACAAGCGTTTTACACAACATAGGCCTAGTCAGCAGAAGCGAGCAAAAGTTTAAACAATGTTCTTGTTATAGGGTGTGATGGAATGGTTGTAAATAATGGAGTTCATAATGGGGTACTGTGTTGTCTTGAATTGAAGATTGGGAGATCAATGCAATGGTTTGTCAACTGCATTTCAAGGAATTGCCTCTTTGCCACTTGTTTGAATCCCTTGATTTTCCTACCTCCGGACCTGCTTCCTACACTGGTTGCATTGGAAAACTTTAAAGGCAATAGAGGTGCTTCCAGTGGTAACATTTGAGCCAGTTAACTGTACCTTGCCATCAGTTAATATACCAAATTTAAGTAAGGATCAAAGTTATTTGAGGGATATTGTTCTCGCCATTGGATCAGGCATATGTCCTCCAGGTCTTGCTAAGCAAGATCCAGGCCCCCTAAACATATCACGCTGGTTGACAACAGCCAACAGGATATTAAGATTGCATGTTTCCACCGCAGGACTATCAAATAACTTACGCATCATAGTAGAGTTTATTCTCAGAGTGTATGCACCTTCTGCTTGCAATGCTAACTGATAAGAGAACACATACCAGAACCCTCGGCATACGAAGAGTGATAAAAGCACGAGAATCCATTGTGATGGTTGGAAACGTTGGGACAAGAAAATTTTATATTCCGAAAAAAAACTTTGAAGCGAATGACTACATTGATCTAATCGACTGGTCATCCAACAAAGTTACTCAGGACTTTTAAGAAGTTCCCAAGCCACAAACAAGCTGCAGAAAGAACATCAAAATTGATTACAGAGGCCTCAAAGAAAGTGTGTGGACATAATAACTGGGACGGATTTATTTGCTCCATTCTAAAATCGAGAAAAGCCATGCCAGAATTTAGGTACAAGAGACAGTACAAAACCTACCATTTTCTAGACCTTTAAAAACAACCATTTTCGTACTCTTAATTTTATATACTTACTTTTAATTCTTATAATAGTATGCTATTATATAATTTATATGTAAGTGTATAGCAGTTCAAGTTTATGTTTTGTAAATTTTAGTTAAGTAATGAAAAAACAGTGGACTTGTCGATTTTGGTGTAATTTCAGGCTCTATACCAGAACAGAAAAAAGTGGGGCGTCAAATTTAGTACAGTACAGTAACTAATCATACACACATGCAGCTTTTGCACATTACCGCGAAGTGCTGTGACGCCTAAAAAATATTTCTAAAAATATATAAAAAATTTGATATTTTATTAAATTTTTAAAATTTCAAGTCCATTGCCAGAACAGAAGACATTGTACTAGGGTGTTGAAATTTTGCACAGAGGTTACTTATGTATAGAGACAAGTTTTATACTCTACCTCGAAAGCATAATAAAAAAATTTTGTTTTTTGAACCCGCCTAATATATACACACATATAATACCTCAAATTCTTCTTCATCAGAGTATGGATCAAATTCATCTTGGTCCTTTAATAGTAATAAAAAAATTATATATATACATATAAATATATATGTATGTATGCATATATATATATATATATATATATATATATATATATATATATATATATATATATATATATATATATATACATATATATATATATATATATATATATATATATATATATATATATATATATATATATATATATATATATATATATACACACATACACATTTATAGAAGATTGGGCTAGATGCAACACAATTTTTAACAAAATTAAAAACGAATTTTTAAAACCCAATGCTTTTTATATATTATTAAAAAACAAATTTTGCATCAATTTTTTCTGATATTACTATTTTATTTTATTAACATTTGGCTGTTTGGGTGTGTAAAAAAGAAAAAAAAAAGGAAGCGGCAGGCAGGTCTTGAACCACAGACATTACGTTTATGAAGTCAACGCCTTATCCAAATAAGCTAAACGCGCATATAAGTAGGAACAAACAATATACTTATTTTTAAAATTGTTCTTCTTCTTCCTATATAAAAAATAAACTTAATTAAAATTAACAAAATCAATTGACTTATTGCAAAACTAATTGTTGAATATATCATCAGGAAGTGACTCAAAAATTAATTGCAAGATTTGATGTTAACAGATTAACAGACAGACGAGGAGTTAATAAAGGGAAAAATCTCAAATAAGTTAGTTACTTTTTTAATTTGCAAGGTAATAAAATAATTCTTTGTGGTACATTATTCTATCATTGATAGATATAATATATCTGCAACAAAATACTTTAAAAGTATAAGCCATGCAGAGTCCACAGAAAAATTATAAGCAAGTTTGTGATATATTGTTTCACTTAAATTTAAAACTTATTATATAAAAAACATAAGTCAAACTGCAATAAACAACCAACAAAATTTCAAAAAATAAATCAAATAACAACAAAATAATAGTAATAATTTCACAGAAAAAAATTTTATTAAAAAATTAATGATTTTGTTGCTGTTGTTGATATAGAAATATTAGCAAACTTTCTCTTTAATATTATAGCATTAACTTTTTTTTAAGCCGTTTTACTGAGGTATCATTTCTGATTGGAATTATATATGAGATTTTTGGTATGCTTTATCTTTAATCTAGTATTTCGTACCTAGAAACTAGTTTACAACCTCTGAAAAAAATTCTAATGATAAAAAGGAAGGCATTAGAAATAAAACTGATACAACTACTGTATCAGTTGTGACTTAATGTTGATATGCTACTACCAATAGTTAAATTAAATTACTTTATATAAGTAATGGTTGTTATATGTAAATATATATCAAACAAATATTTTTTATACAAAGTTTTATACTATTTAACTAAAATATCTTATACTAAATTAATTATATAAGTACTAGGGCTCGAATTAAGTGATCGCAAATTGCGCTATCTGGAAATGCTTCTAGTCTTTAAATTTTTTGCGTTTTAAAAACTGTAAATTCTGTTTTCATCACTAAACTTAAAGTGATCCCAAAGTGCCAAGACAAGTTGTGTTTATTTTAAAGAGAATGATTAAAAAATAAATGTTTGGGCAGAATTTTTTTAGGTAAAATAATATATGTATACCGACAAAAACAAACTTTGTTGTTTTACTCGAAGCTTGCCGTCTCCACAGTAGCAATTCTCTTGGAGTCTTTAAAATATACGCCGTAATCTACAGACTTTATAATTTATTAAAGCGCGTTTAATTTCAAAGAGTTTTAGTAAATGACGTTGTTGTACCTTTTTTTTTTTATCAATATTATTTGTTATTGTTTAATTTGTTTTTTAAAATAACGTTTATTATCAATTGTATGACTTTCCTATAAATTTTATAGGAAGCTAAACATAAGAATATTTTTTTATAACGCGCGAGAACCAAATAAAATAAAGATTTTTATATTACACTCTTAAATAAAATAAATATATAAAAAAGTCGTTGATCACCTTATTATATATTCTGAATCTTTTTTTCTTTTTATGTAAATAATGTGAACTTTTTTTTAGTTTATCTAAACCGTTTATTGCTATCATATTTTTGTTCTCCTATCAAAATGACATTTTAAAAATTTTTAAATTCTTAATTAATAAATAATTTTGGTAAACAACATCATTTATTAATAGCCGAATTCTTTAATTTATAGTTAGTATTTGCCAAAAGAGAAGATGATCAGATGGATGTGTGGCGTGACTCTAGCAAGATAAGAAAAGGAGGCATAACCTTAGATTAGAAAAAACGTTGTATTGAACAACGTTTGTTAGAAAAGATTAAAGTAATTTAGGTACCAGCATGTATAGAGGTTGCAGCTTCAGTAGAAAATGGTAGTGGTAGAAGTAATAAAATTTAAAGAGAGTGCCTTAAACATTGTATGAATAAGCTTTAGGTAGGAAAAAAAAATGCTCTAGATTGTTTATATTAGAGACACAGCATAAAAGAGGAAGGCTAATATATACAAAATATAACATGAATTTTGAAAAAAAAAATATACTTTAGAATGTATAAATGTTTATGCAGCCCTGGTCACAAACCTGGCCCTGGCTATATTTTATCAAATCTGGCCCCGGTCAAATATCAACCCTAGCCACTTACTAAGTACCTGTATTTATCAATTTAAATAAATTTAGTCAATCTTTTATATAGTCAACTTTTTATGCGGCCTTGATAATATCAAAAAGAAAATTTTTCATTCTATATGTATTGATATTTCAGAAAACATAAGGATTTTGATCTGCAAGTATATGGATTTCCATATATGGATAACAGGACACGGTCCTCATTTTTTTGTAGCCGAATACTTGATTTTTATGCAATTGTTTTTTAACTACCAACTTGACTAGCTAGAGCTCTGAAACTTTTGGCATTTTTGTTGTGCCAATAAACATGCATATTAAAGTTGTTTCTGGGGCTCAAGACACCAGGAGAGGAGAGTTGGGTCATGTTTCCCGCTTTTTTGTAGTGTTAGAATTCTTAATTAGAACTTTAAAACCATTGTTTTCAAAAAAAAAACTAAAATCTAATAGTAAAAAAAAACAAAAACAAAAAAAAAAAACATTCTGCCATAACATTGCATCAATAAAAAAAAAAATTATCATTTTTTAAAATCATTATTTTGACTGATATTTAATTCTAAAATGTTAACATCAAGTTGTTTTATTTAGTAAGAACTATTAACAGTAATCCAGTCATTACCCTAGTATAGAAGAAATTTATCATCTATTGAATTCATCATTAATATTTTTAACATTAAAAAATTTATTACAATTAACCTAACTTGCTAAAGAGACAAAAAAAGATCTTTTATATTCAAAAAAATAAAAGAAATCAATCACTGATAAGTTTTCCATTACCACAGTGTTTAATTTGCTTTAATTATATTAATTTCTATTAGTTTCTCATTTTTAATTTAATCTGAAATACAAATTTGTAGTTAGTTTTAAAGTACGAATGGATTTATGTGATTTCGGAAAACTGTCAAATGATACTTTCATAAAATAATTTATTGTAGAAAGACTGATTTAAAGATTTGATAGTTATAAACAAGATGCAGGAGAAGAATTAATTTGGAGATCTGGAATAACAGATAACAAAATTTCAACAACCTGCCATCATCACGAAAAGATTTAAAAAGTAGAACAATTCCTGGAACTAGGAGCTATTATCAATTTAACCCAGAATCTATAGATACTATTAGTTTTAAACAAAGGTGAAAATGTTAATATAACAGGCATTTTTTCTTTTTATGGTATTTCTTTATAGTATTTTTATAGTAAGTTTTAACACTAATCAGCAAACTAACATTCATACATTGAAATATGGTAAGTTTGTTCTATGTAAATATAGTTTGATGCGCTTCATTAGATTGGTATGATAAATAAAATATCGTATTGAAATCTTTTCATAATGATGGGTAATTGTTAAAATTTTTCATCTGTTAAAGATATTATGGCAATGTTTAGAAACCCGTACAGGCCTTTTAACAAACTTTTCTGGCCATCTAGAGCAGATAAGCGTTGGGTTTTAATTACCAACACAACTTGGTGTCTTGGGCCCTGCAAACAACTTCAATATGCACGATTATAAGCGCTTCAAAAATTCCAAAAGTTTCAGAGCTTTAGCTAGTCTAAAAAGAAAAATCAATCGCAAGTTTCTGCTGCAAAAGGTGGGGTCTGTTTAATATTATTTCATCATTCTAAACTTTTTTAGAATGATGAAATAATATTTTATAAGTTTAGTCTTTTTTTAGCAACAAATAAAGATCAGATGGGTAAAAAATTTTTATTTTCTATTATATTATATAATTTTAAACTTGATTTATAAAACAGATTTATATTAAATTAAAATAATGATTTGATAAAATAAATTTTCATTACAGATAAGAAAAAAAAATTTGGATTTTATAGTTAAATTGTTGAGTTTGAATGTTTATTAGAGTTTTTATTAGAGCTAAAATAGAATTTTACAATTTTTTTTTTCTTAATTTACCTGCTGCAGAGCAAATCAGGTATTTTATTTGTTACTTTATTTGTTTTCTCATTTTAATAAGCTGACTTCTTAGATTTACCAGCTTCATTAACCTAATTACCTGCTTTACACTGCAATGATTATTATTTTGCAGGTAAATATAGTAACTGATTATTGGAATTTGATTTTGAAGAAGTTGTTAAGATTTTTATTTATTTAACAATATAAAAAAACTAATTTTAAATTTAAGAGTAATGGCATCAATTGTCTGACACCAACAATAACAAAAACAAGAAATTCGGTTATCACTATTAGAATGACAAACAAACTGAGAAAGTTTTTATTTGTTGCAGGTAATTATTTATTGCTTAAAAAAGTTTTTAGTTATATCCAGAGTTGTTTATTGCTTGGCTTTAGTTAAATCAGTCATACTGAGTAACATTTTTAAGGTAACTAATCATTGCACATAATTAGTGTTTTTTATAATTTATTACTTGTTAAATATTAAATTATTTCCTTACTCAAAAACTTGCTTTAAGTAAAGAAAGATTTTAATATTTAACAAAAAAAAATGTTTTCGTGTTTTTATTTTAGATTCATAGTTGACTTGATATGGAAAAGAAAGTAAAGACTGTGTTTTTGTGTATTTGGGTTGATTTACTTATATATTTACCAATATATATTAAAATAAACATATAATATATATTTACCAGTATATATTAGTTAAAAATAAATTTTTAAGTATATCTATAATATAAATGTATATAGGAATATGTAATATAATTATATTATTATGTGCTTATTTATATTTTATCAAAATTGTTAATATTTTTTTTAAAATTGTTTATTTATTAATTTGTTATTTATTTGTGTGTTTGCTGTTAAAATAAAATGTAAATCACGGAAAATTTAACATTTTTTATGTAAATCAAAGAAAATCTTTTTAATACCTAAAATATTCACTAGAAATAAGCTTTTTAAATTTTCATATGAATGGGGTATTAACTGCAACATTTCTTTTATTTACAGAAATTATCCAACAGCTATCTAACTATCCAGTCGCCACAACCTTTCTGTCGCTTAACTAGAAAAATCTGTTGATTTTCAAAGGAAATATTTATTTATGGGAAATTTCTGGCAGCTTTGATGACAGAACCTCCCATTTTTTAACAGAAAAAGCCCATTGTATTTCAACGGAAACATCTGTTTATTTACGGAAACTTCTGTTTACATGCGATGGGTTTTTCCGTAAAAGAACTGGGAGTTTTTTCATTGCAGCTGCCAGAAATTTTCCATAAAAAACTTTTTGTGCACTTTGAAAAATATACCTATTACACAGGTCAACAACAAAAACAAATTTTTCTGTTGCCGAGCAAACAATTTGTTTTTTGTATAGCATTTCTCATTTTGATTTCAAATATGCAACTATTTTTTTACCATCACGTCAAGTTGTAAAGATATTTGGGTTCAAATCATTAGTATTTGGGGTAAATGGGGTAAAGCCCCTAATATTGGAGGAGAAAAAGTTATTCAAAAGTATGTCAACCTGGGTCTCAAAAGAAGCATATTTTTATAGACATTTTAGAAAACATAAATATTTTTTCTTAAAATTTATTGACAAAAAAATTGCGTGAAAAAATGCTTAAGACTTTTGAAAAAATTTTATTAAAATGTTTTTCAGCAATAGTACAAAAAACATTTATTTTTATTACAAACTAATAATATTTTTAAAATCTCTATGAAAATACGCTTCTTTTGAGATCCAGTTTGACATACTTTTGAATTTTTTTTTTGTGTGACAATATTAGGGATTTTACCCCAAATGCTAAAGATTTGAACCCAAATATCTTTACAACTTGACTTGATGGTGAAAATTGAGTTGCATATTTGAAATCAAAATGAGAAATGCTATACGAAAAACAAATTGTTTGCTCAGCAACAGAAAAAAAAATTTTTTTGTTGACCTGTGTTATTAAAATAAAATTTTATAGACTCAAGACAAACAGATCAGCATACAAATATATATCAACAAATGTTTAAATAAGTTTGCTTGGTAGTGATATATTTTGTGCAGTTTTATTATTAAAACATGCATATTACTAAAAAACTGCAATTTTTACTTATAATAAAATACTATCCAGAGGGTTTTAGAATAAATTATATTTACATGATGTTAAAATTAATAGTTTTTATATTATAGATACATTACTTGTACATTGTATTATTTAGTAAATAATATATTATAGATACATTGCATAACTCTGCATATAGCATATTAAATATGCAATATTATGTCTAATATTGTATATGAAATAATAAATGTAAAAATGTAAATCTTTAAAATAAATATATTAGCAACCAGAGTTTTATTTTTAATTATCTTTTTTTTTTAAACTTTTAATAAGTTTAATAAGTAACATTTAAAGGAATTTTTCAACAAATTTTTTTTAATTTTAGCCTAATCTTAAGTCTAATATACATGTTACAAATACAATAACAATTAAACTTTGTTACTATTCTCCTCTAAACAATATTCTAAATAATAAATAATAAACTAATTTTTTTTTTTAACTTATTATTAAAAATTATATGAATATTATTAAAAACCTCTTCATTCACATTGTCTGTCTGTGTGTTTGGTTCATTACCTAAATAAATAAAAAAAGTTTAATGAACTACAACTTACACTTAATTCAAAAAAATAATTTAAATTGGCCGACTAGATCACCTGTTTAACTCAAACTAAAAATTTTCAAAAAAAATCTACACAACCAGGAGTGTAAAATCAAAATAGCTTAGTTATGCAATTCTTGCACACTTTTATTATTTTCATTACAACATAAAGCAGTTCTCTCAAAATTTCATTATTTTCACAGCATTATTACACAATTCTCTATAATATTCTTTAAAATTCTGGTGTCATTTAAAAATATTTAAAATCAATTTTACAAAAAATTTCAAAAACAGTTTTTGTAAAACATGCGTTTGGTCACTTTCTAATTCTCAAACATGGCATGAAAAAATTTGTCTAAAACAGATCATACTATATATATATATATATATATATATATATATATATATATATATATATATATATATATATATATAAGGGTAATTTTTTTGCTGGTATCTTTTTGGCAACACTAGTTCGGACAGATCACACGCGCATCGTTTCTTGTGTCATTGTCAAACTTGTTCAGTTTGGTCTATAATTTAACCATGAATCGACCAACAAACAAACAACACTTGCAAATTATTGAATTTTACTATCAAAATTCATGCTCGGTTAAGAGAGTGCATCGCTCACTTCTTCCACTTTATGGGCAGTTTGGTAGGCCTACTGAGAGAGCTATTCGGAAGCTTGTGACTAAATTTCAAACCCAGTTTACATTGTTGGACATTTAACCACCAACACGCATACGTAGAGTGAGGACCAAAGAAAATATTGCAGATGTATCCACCAGTGTTAGTGACCAAGAAATATCGATTCGCCGCCATTCCCAGCAATTGGACCTCTGTTACTCCACTACATGGAAAATTTTGCCAACTAGAAGCCAATATTGAAGCATCTATTTGTGAGATACTGGCCGATATGTTGGAGAAAGTGTACCAAAATTGCCATCTAAAGCAGAGCTGCAGCCAACATTTACACTGAAATAATCTTTAAACATTAAATCATATCGACCGTTCTACCAACTCAAATAAAGATTTCATCAATTTTTTCAAATTTTTTTTTTTTTTAAATCAAATCTTATACCTCTTAAAAAATCACCCTTTATATATAATAACAGAAGCGCTATTAGATGCACTTGAAATATATGAAATTACTGTTTTAGGTTGATAAAACGAGTTCCCGACTCAGACTAAAAAAAGGTTTTTAACTAACCTGGTCCCAGCAAAATTATAAGATTCAGCAGGGGTTGATAGTTAAGGCTAGGACAAAATTTATAGTACTTTATATATTATAAATTTATTTACTATTTATTAATAGTTATTAATACTAAACTATACTATTAACACTAAACTATACTATTAATATTTATTAATAGTATAGTTTAGTGAGAATTGAAGAGAGTTCTAACAACTGAGATAAGATACAAGATTCATTAAACTGAAAATAACGGAGCTTTGCATCAGACAGGAAATTTTTTCATTGATACTTGCAATAATAAAAAGGCATTTGTTCTCAAAAGAGATGTTCTTGTAAAAAAATGATTATGGTTTAATATAGCAACTGCACAAAAAGGGGAAAAACATGGAGTAGAATTAATACTTATATGAGCTTTAGCATTTTTATGATGTAGTATTTGCCAAAAGAGAAGATGATGATCAGATGGATATCTGTTAAGCCCCCAGACAGGATCAGAAAAGGAACCATAATCTTAAACAGAGATTAGAAAAAATGCTGGATCAAACAACATTTGTCAGAGAAGATTAAAATAATTTGGGCATCAGCATGTAGAGAGGTAGCAGCTTCAGTAGAAAATGGTAGTGGTAGAAGTAAGAAATTGATGAGAGAAACGTTACATATAGTATGAACAAGCTTTAGTTATGGAAAGAAGATGCTAAAGGTTGTTTTTATTAGAGAAACAGTATAAAAAGGGAAGACTAAAGCTTGATGATGATGATGATGATGATGATGACTATGATGATCATGTGAGTCATGATGATGTTTATATATATATACATGCATAAAAAAAAAAAATATAACATAAATTTCAAATAAAAAAATATACTTTAGGATGCATCAATGTTTATGCAGCCCCTGTCACAAACCCAGCTTCGGTTATTTATTATGAAACCCAACCCCGGTCTAATTTCAACCTTAGTTACTTATTTCACTTATTATATTAGGCATTAATTAGAATTGTTTTTACTGCCAGCCTCTGTTCATCATTTTCTCTTTTCTACAAGTACTAATATGTTCACTTCTTAAGCAAGCTAATATATCTTGTTCCACCAATCAAAACACATTTAACACCTTTTACTGTATTATTCTTTTTTTTTTACTTTTATATTATTATTAGTTTTACTGTATTTTGAAATAAATATATATATATATATATATATATATATATATATATATATATATATATATATATATATATATATATAATATATATATATATATATATATATATATATATATATATATATATATATATATATATATATACATATATATATATACACACACACACATACACCAGACTAAAATTATCCTGATTCTAAAGAATTCTTTTCATGATTAATTTTTTAATTTCAATGTAGCTGATACAACTTCCTGTTTGCAAAATATCTATAGTTATTACATAATTATTCATAACTTCCTTTGAAATATTTTTTCTATTATTTGAACTTTTTATTGTTTAGACATTCTTCCTGATGAACCTACTGATGGTGAAACAACTTGTTGAAAAGATATATATATATATAAATATATATATATAATATATATAACTATATATATATAATATATATAACTATATATATATATATAACTATATATATAACTATATATATATATAACTATATATATATATATAACTATATATATATATATAACTATATATATATATATATAACTATATATATATAACTACATATATATATATAACTATATATATATATATATATATATATATATATATATATATATATATATATATATATATATATATATATATATATATATATATATATATATATATATAACTATATATATAACTATATATATATATATATATAGTTTTTTCCAGACTCATAGAACCTACAACTGGAAAAGTTGTAGGTTCTATGAGTCTGGAAAACATGAAGATGGGAGAAAAACTAGATTAATAAAAGTTTAGAGCATGCAGAGACAAATACAAAAAATAAAGGAGACATTGCCGAATTACATGTCAAGCAAGAATGAGTTTTGGTTTATGGAACCAATAGTTCCATCAACCAAAACTCATTTTTACTTGACTTGATAATAGCTCTTTAAAACAGCAACCATGATAGTAATTGTAGAATGCACTTTTGGACCTTATCTAGAAGAGAAAGAGCATCATTAGAAGAACCAGCCCAGTTATGAAAACAGTATTAAATAAGAGATTTGTAAAGGTAGAAAATGGAATTAGGAATAAGAAAATAGCAAGCACAATAAAGAGAAGCAGCCTTAGCAGACGCTAACTTAGCAATTAATTTTATATATGATCTCCACAAGAGACCATATATACAATCAGGAGTGACTGATAATCCAAGAAGTCATAAAAAAAGAAATCAGTGATAGGGTTACCATTCATCAATATAGGAATGTCAACAGCATCGAGATGTTGCTTACAGTAAATAACTGAGTTTTGTAAAAGTAAAAATTTACAGAAGTGAGATCAGATTCAAGATTGGCTGCCTATTCTATGCAATCAAAAAAAGAGAAAGACTTTTTGTCAAGACTGGAATATAAAGTTGAGTCATCACAAAGTTGATCCACTTTAGATGTAAAGTTGTCAGGAAGATCATTAATCAAGATAAGAAACAAAACAGGACCAAGGAAAGAACCTTGAGGTACCCCAGAAGTTACTGGAAGTAAAGAAAAGTGTTGCCCTTCGAGGATTACTTAAATATAGCGGTTAGGAAGAAAAGATCTGATAATCTCAAAAACTTTCCCAGATACTCCATATGAAGCAAGCTTTCAAGAAGACCACAATGTCATATTTTATAAAAAACTATAGATAAAACAAGAGCAATAGCCCTAGGCTCCTTGCCTCCATCTAATGCATGATAAAATCTTTCAGTCATAGCAATTAGCAAAATTTTCTGACAGTAAGTTTTTTGACTCAAGATGAGATGCGAGAAATTTATTGATCAATGACTCGACAACCTTGTTAATAACAGAAAGAAGACTGATCAGACGATAGGGTTCCAAATTTTCTCTAGAGTTTTCAAAAATTAGAACCAAAGATGCCATTTTCAAGCAAGCAGGAAAACAAGATTCAAGCAAGCCCTCATTAAATAGTTTAGAGAGAGAATTGAAGAGAGTTCTGGATAACACTTTTGTAAGACTATGACAGGAATGTTATCTGGACCACAAGCTGTAGAAGTGTTTAACTGAGATATGACTTCAACAGAACTGGAGTGATTTACATGTCTAACAATGGGTTAATCTATTTAACTGGAATGGAAGAAAGAGTATGGCCATAAAAATTCAAGAGTTAAATTAGAGAAAAAGTTCTTTGCAAACAGTTCACCCTTTTCCTTGGGAGAGGTAATAAGATCAATCCCTTGAATGAGAGATAGAATGTTAGAGCTACCTTTATTAAAGACGCTGTTGAAGGTTTTCCAAAAGTCTTTAGAGTTTAATTTCTGAGAAAAGATACAAGATTTAGTGAACTAGTAATAATGGAGCTTAGCATAGGGACAGACAGCACCTTTTTGCATTTAGTTCTTGCAAAAATAAATAGGTGCATGAAGTACCTACTTATTATTGCAAGAAATCAATGCACATAAGAGCTGTTCTCATGAGAGTTGTTCTTCTGAAAAAAAAGATTACAATCAGAAATAGCAGCTGCATAAGAAGTGGAAACCATATTGTAGAATGAGACTTGACTTGGAACCAACAATAAGGAATAAAACCCTCATTCCTGCCAGAATCCAGTTTTTGTAGGAGGCGCATTTATCAGCTGAGAGAAAAGACATCAGCAAAGTTAACGATCGGAGAAAAGCAGAAGTTATAGACTTTAGTGCCAGCAGGTTCAGTAGTGTTAGAGCCAAGCCATTCAGTGTGACGAGCATTAAAGTCATCAATAACAACAATATTGGCAGAGGGGCAGAGAAAAGCCATGGTCAATTTGATCAGAAATGACATCTAAAAGAATGCAGTCTTAAGAAGATGGAAAACAATGAAGAACAAAGAGGAAGGTGATAAAATGAAGAGGTGCTAAGTGGAAGCACATAAAAGAATGGTCAAAGGATTCACACCTGATTTCACAACAAATATGTGAATCAATGCGTATGTATACCCCCAAGCCAAACATGTGACTATTGGAGTCTTTGTGAATCAAAGGATACCTTCTTCTGATCTCAGTGTTAATGGTACCCATTAACACTGAGATCAGAAGAAGGAATAGCAGGATTTAAATTAGTCTCATTAAGAGCAAGCAAGCCTGGTGAATTGAGAGCTACCACAGTGTTTGGAAAACCTTACAACCAGCTGGTCTCAGAACCATTAAACTGAGTTTTAGAGCTGTACGCACATTGGGAGATAACAGGATTTTTGGTTGTGCCTGCTTGATAGTGGCATAGCCACTATCAAGGAGGCACAACCAAAAATCTATGACTAAAGTCAAGAAGATCCAGCATTCATCATCCTTGGCTGGAATCAATGTAACACAGGTTTACATCTACACTAGCCTAATAGATGTAGAAGAGTTTCAAGGCTGGTCATCAGAATTATTCTGCTTACCCCTAAAGTCTTTGTCTAGTAGGCCTTCTACAAGACAGTAGCTGGATGCAGTTAACACCTGCCCAAGATGAGTATTTGTATCAAGACACCATCTCTAGCCTTTACTCAAACAAGAGCCCTAAGGCAAGGGAAGTTTAGCTGGATGTAGTTGACATCTGAACAAGATGAATACTTTTATCGAGACACCATCTCTAGCCTTTTATCAATCAAGAGTCCTAAGGCAGGGGGTTTTTATTCCGAAGGTTTTTTCTCCCAGCCTTTGCTTAAAAAAAAGGAAGCAAACTCTTTGAGGCAGCAGGGTATGGGACAGGTAGTACTGGGTTACATGATACCAGTAACAAAGTGATAATGATAATCCTGAACCTGAGCTGACTTGGAGTAGTTAAAAGAAGTTACTTCCTGTAAGTAAGTACCTTAAAACATTTATGGAAATTTTTTGGAAATGCATTAGAAAAAAAATTAAAATCTAACAAAATACTAGAGACTAAGGTGAGTGTAGGTTTTATAGTTAAAGTCACTAGTTGGTTGCTAAGCTCACTCTGCATCAAAGATTCTAAACAGAACACAAGCATACATAAAGTAACTAACGAGTGAGTGAACAACGTGCTAGCAGTTCAAACAGAACACAAACTTACTTATATTAAGTTACGGGTCAACTGCAGCATCATTACCATTATTATCATCATCAACAGCTTCATCATCTTCATTTTCAGCACATGCAGAAAAAACACAGACACTATTGCTTACCTAATTCTCAGAGACTTTTTCTCAAAAAACTGCAGCCTAGATTTGCCCAAACTTCTGGGCAATGTAGGTTGGCTTGAGTCATCAGGTTTAGCTACGGAGAAAGCCTAACAGGTGATGAATGTTTAAAGCAACTGAGAGAAGAAATAGAAAAAAAGATAATGCTCTAAGAAAAAAGACACTGAAAAAAAATAACCTTATAGTTGGAGATGATAGTGACAGCAATGAATACAACCACACTGTGTGCCTCAAAAATGGGTGTGCTGTGACTTAGAACCACATTAAATGCACAGGAATTCCAGATAGAGCTGATATTGAAGCCATGATATGTGAAAATTGCCTACAAACAATGTAAAAATATATACTTCACATTCTGGAACTTAATGAATTATTTTTTAAATTTCAGTCAGCAGTATATATTTAACATATACAGGCCCAGTGGAAGGTGGGTGCATTGGGTAATATTGAACCAGCCGCCAAGGCTTCGAAGGTGCCAAACTTTTATTGAATATTTATTTTTTCCTGGGAATTTATAAACATATAAATTTATAAGAATAATAATATAAAATTTTATATACTTATTTTATGTAAGAATAAGAATACTAATTTATAATAAAAACTATAATAACTTGAACTTTTTGAAATTTTCGTAATTTAATTTAGTGTATATTAGTGCACAATTTTAAAAATATTTTAAATAATTAAGAACAAATCATCAGTGTGCATTTTGCTGCTAACCAACCTTGATATTTTTATAAGTATTATTTTTAAAAAGAGAAATTAATTAAACTTTATAAAAGCATTTAAAATAGTTTTATCATATCTAAATATTTGTATCTCTGCTCATTAAAAGTAGAGATATAAAATTATCATTTAAAATTTTGTATGTAAGTAAGAACATCTTCTCTCAAAACTGTATTTTTTTAAATTTTATTTTAATCTTTTCATTAAATTTTTTGAAGCTTTTTCTTGCCAATAAGAAGCCATTCCAATGAACGGAACTTTTAAATACTTTTAAATAAATTTTAAAAAATACTTTTAAATAAATTTAAAACTATGCATTACACGCTTATGAATATTTTTTCTTTCTATTATTGAACTGTAATAGAATCTTCAAATGTCAACCCATCTTAATGGAGGTGAATAAAAAGAGACAAAAATTTTTTTAGTTTAAATTTTTTTAATATTGTATAAAATTTGTTTTGATAATAAAAAAGAGAAAAATTCAACATTAAATTACTTGGATACTTTCTATTACTTAAATATTAAATTACTTGGTATTAAATTACTAACTTCTTGAGTGAGAATGAAATTGTGCACATCGTTAATTTAAACAAATTAACTTAAACAGGTAATTTGAATGTAAGTTATTTGCTTGTTTAAATTTAAAAAATGCATTGATTTTGCTTAAAATTATTATTTTAAAAAGAATATGAGTTCATTAATTTTTAAACATTAAGTTATTTTTGTGTGTTTAGTTTCATTCATGAAGAACTCAGATGAAAACTTAAATATAGAAAAAAATAACAATTTTGACCGTCCGAAAAAACAATTGACTATCAATTCCATAAGTTAGCCGGTCTAATTGACCACTCGTCTTCAATTTCTTATTTTCTACGTTGATATAAGTGTGTATATATATATATATATATATATATATATATATATATATATATATATATATATATATATATATATATATATATACACACACATGCACATATTTTCCTATAGTAGAGATCTTAAAATTACTGGTTGTAGTAAAAAAAGGCACTTAACTACTCTATGACATTTAGGAAGACAAAATTAAGTACAGATTATGTCAAAACACATTAATTTAATTGAGGAAACTAATTAAATTTATTGTTTTTAAAAAAAAACACAAAAATGCTAATTAAAAGACTATAGTGTTTTTAAAAAAATGTTGAATGTTTATAAAAAGATACTGAATGTTTTTATTTTTATTTTTTTTAAATATAAACATTCTGAATGTTTTATTTTTATTTTTATATGGTAAAACATGCACAAAAGTGTTACTAAATCGCCTATCTTATAGCCTACTGCTACAAGAGAGTGTTGCTAGATCGACTATCTTATAGCCTGCTGCTAGAAAGAAGTGTTGCTACATCAACTATCTTATAGCCTGTTGTTACAAGGAAGTGTTGCTACATCGACTGAGGGTTTGGTTGGAGCAGGCAGTCTATCAAATAATGTTTTGGCAGGAGTAAATGAGTGCATGAGCAGTAAAACACCGTTCTAATATAGGCAATCAGCCCCTGGTTTTCTTTTTTTTCTTCTTTTTTTTAAAAAGCTGTATGCTATAAAGATAAGCAAAACTAGTGAGCAAATATTTATATAAATATGCTATAGTAGATGTATATATATATAGATATACTTGTTCATAAGTTTTTAAACAATAATTTTCATTTACTCAACTAGATTATTTATTTACTAGTCAAGAAAGAAACATCGTAATAGTAGAGCTAATTGAGACAAGTTCCCTTTGTATTGAAGTACAACTCATACGCTGAGTAGGTGGAACTGGGATTTAAACCTACAATCCTGTTGCTATGGCCAATAATTATTCTGAACTTTTTAGCAGCGCTTTAACCAGCGCTTTAAATATTCATATTTTGGAGTTATAGAGTTGAGAGAGGGTTTTATCCACAACTAAAGTAGCCTCCTGGACTTTAGTAGCCTTCATGGCCTTGAGGATGTGAAATAATATATATATATATATATATATATATATATATATATTTATATATATATATAGTGAAAAATTAAGTCATAGAAGCTAACTAAAAAAACATTGATCCAACCGTAAAACCAATTTTAGCCAGCCATGGAAGGAACAACTTATGGCTGGGAGGTCTAGATGCAATGTATAGAGTTGAAAGTGACAAAACTATAGTTAATTTTATATATTTATAATTTAATTTAAAAATTAAAAATAATAAAAATTATTTTTAATTTACAGTAACATTTACGGTTAATTTTGTTTAAATTAATATATCAGGACTTCATTTTAGGCAAAGACTGCAATATTTTTGCTATTTATCTAATACTACTATTTAGTTGACTTTTTTAAATAATCTTTATTATGTGGTTTAAATAAATAAAAAGCTTAAAATTTTTTAATTTATGTTTTCAATTAATTTTAAAAAGTTGAAAAATACTTTGCACATCTTCAACAAAACCCTCTTCTTCCACAAAACCATCGTCTTTTGGAATTTCATCTACTTGTACCTCATTATCAAGTTCAGCGTCAGGATCCCGCTCAAATTCGGCAAACTCATCGTCATTTCTTGATGATGATACTGACTTTAAGATAAGGATAAAAAATAAAACTTTAAAAAGATATTTTATAAAAAACATATCTTTTTATTCTTATCTCCCCTTGGCTTTGTTAAGATATCGTATTTTCGGACCCCGAAGGCGAAATACTAGCTGTTGTTCTAACGTCCGCATTAATTTATTCACAAAGATATTATCCAAAAGTACTTTTTATATACTTAGAAGAGTGACTTAGCTAAATAAGAAGTTTAAAAATTAACGAAGAAAAATATACCGTCGCTAAGATATAACAGAAGCTTTATGGTTGCAATATGTAGCTATTTAAACCTAATGAACTCGTTTTAAACTCGTAATAAAGTATGATGCAATACCATAAGATATAGTTATTAACATGTTGTTGATAAATTGTTATAACAGTTACATTGTAATAATTGTAATAGTTAATAAAAAAAATAAAAAAACAGCTCATAAAAAAAAAAGGAAACTTAAACATAATGTAATACATGATGATAAGCATTTACAAGTGCATAGTTATACACAGTTATGGCTAAAAAATCCAACCATCTAATAAATATATTTAAAAAATTTTCCTTTACTGTATTTTGTACACATTTACTTCTAAAAATCTTTTTAGTTAAAAAAAAAACATTTTTGAAAATAAAAGAATAAAGAAGTCATAGTTTAAAGCATGTACTTTGTATTTCCCCCTTTGAACTATCAGAACAGACTTTATTCTTCGCGGCATACATTTATTATGGATTTTTCCGATTTGATTGAGAGGTTGGGTTCTGTTTAGAAATCTCTGCTTTTTAACTTTACACAACAGTTTAGGATAGGATATAAAATGGAGTGAGTTTCCTGGCCATGAGGTATGAACAATAATTGCATTTTCTTGGAGTTATACCTAATAAATTTAGAAAGTTTAAACTTTCACATTTAAAATCAGTGAGACACATTGTTTTTTGAAATTTCCAAATAATTCGCGGAATTTACCGTCTCAGCTTGTTATAAAAAGCGCAAACCAGCACAACCGTTGACAGCAGTTGCACCCCTAATTATAATTGCTCAACGTATAAGGGATTAAAAATGATTATGTTGATTGACGAAGATTAATTTTGTATGCTGCCAACTGTTTCACTTACAGTTTGTCTAAGAAAATGATATTTTCTTAGACGAACTATATATATAGTTATAACTTAAAACAAACTTTGTTTTAGGCTATAACTATATATAGTAAAAAGTCAACTAATAAATTTAAATTCAAAGAAAAAAATTAAATAAAACGTAACATAGGAGTTATAATATTTGAAAAACTATAAAGGTTAAATGCATATCAGTCCAATTGTCGCAAAGGTGTTACAGGGTGGCGTATAAGAATCGGTTTATGATTTATTTAAACGCTTTTCTTTCTAATTTTATTTGACGTTTTTATTTATTATCAGTTAGATTGTTGTTTGGAAATTTGCTCAAATTATGTTTTAAATACAATATTTTTCAAATAATGCCGATTGTTTTCTTTGAACTGACGTGCTCTATCCAAAACATTTTCAATAATAATTTTAAGAACTTCAGGTTCAAGTGCCCTCATTCCTTTTCAGATATATGTCTAAGACTATTGTACGGCTCTTAAATATTGATATATACTTCACCTTTTAGGTAGCTCTAAAAAAATTGGGAACTATTAAATTATGGACTAGTTAAATTCATAAATATGTGATATTATTTGATTGCCAAAAAAATTAAAAAAAAAAAAAAAAGCCATCGAAAAAGCCATAAAAAAAGCAGAAAAACCATAGTAACCATAATTGGAAAAACTTTTTTTTTTAATTTTGAAATGTGTTTAATTATACGTGATGAAATATAACATCATATATTAAAGATTAATAATAAAACTTAAATTTGATTTTTTAAACAACTTTTAGACGTTGCTTGATAAAAGTTTCAGGGTTTCCTTAATACTTGCTTGTATTTAAGAAATATTCACATTATTTAAAACTGAACGAGAACTTCCAAACCGCATAAGATCTTAGACAACCCCTTGCGTCAAAACCACTAAACCAATTGGTAGATTGCTGGAGCGAAAGGTGCATTTTATACTGATAGCTACAAAGCTGCTTAACTCCTTAAGTTTACAAAAGGGCCCTTTAACTTAAAAATACTGAAAATTGAATTTATTTAATTTAATGTGAGCAAAAAAAAATTGCTCAAAAATTGTTATAAAGCAAGGAAGTCGTTATAAAACTAGACAGCTCATCTGACCAAACAGAAGATGTTATAAAGACATTTTGTAAAGCGTGAAAACTCATTTGGTCAAACAGAAGATGTTAAAAAGATATTTTATAAAGTAAGAGCGGATCCAGAGGGAGGGGGGGGGGCGATGGGGGCAATTGCTCCCCCACCCCCTCCTTCCTTCCCATATGATTTGAAAAAATATTTTTTTGTATTTAATATTTGTTACCTTTTATTTAAAAAATCATACTTGATTTGTTGATTATTTTAACAACTAATTTTGGATACGAAGTTCAAGAATGACGCCATAGACATTACCGGTTGCAGAAAGAGTTTCAACAATATCTTTATGATTCAGTGTAATAATATTTTTTTGGATCGAAGAATAGATTTGAAGACATTATAAATTTTTATTAGAAAAACGTGTTTTTATGTCCAATATCAACGCATCACGTAGAGGAATGTAAATTGACTTCCTAAAATATTCTTCCATTGTATCTAAAGGTACATTTTTACGACATGTCTGTCGTTGTGCTATACTTTTGTAGGTAAAACTACCTTTTTTTTTTTTAATTAGTGTTTTTTCTGCAATTCTAAAAATTTCCTTAAACATTTCTTCGCAGTTTTCTCTTTTATGTTTTAAAACAATTAATAGGTCTTTAATGCATTTTTTGCATTATGTAAATCTTAACTTTTTTTTTTTGAAATAACTGACTGAGCCCATTTGTTAAGGTTATTTGTTAATTGTTATTTTTTAAAATTTCGATCACTTTCTCTAATTCATAATAATAAAACTCTTGCTTTTGATAAAGATGTTCTGTGATTTAGATATATTGTCCAGTGCATCAATTACTAGTGGAAGCTCAACATCAAAATTAATAATAATATATTAATTTTCGTCATTAATAAAAAAACTAAGTGAAAAAGTAAAATAATAAAAAGAAAATGTGTTGTAATGTTTTATTTGCAAAAATAAAAACCATGGTAATGTTTTATTTGCAAAAATAAAAACCATGGTAATGTTTTATTTGCAAAAATAAAAACCATTGTTTTATTTGCAAAAATAAAAACCATGGTAATGTTTTATTTGCAAAAATAAAAACCATGGTAATGTTTTATTTGCAAAAATAAAAACCATTGTTTTATTTGCAAAAATAAAAACCATGGTAATGTTTTATTTGCAAAAATAAAAACCATGGTAATGTTTTATTTGCAAAAATAAAAACCATGGTAATGTTTCATTTGCAAAAATAAAAAGGTAAGTAATTAAATAAAAAGAATTCATATTTTAGAAATTCCTATAAATTCTTTTTCGATTTTAAACTTTCAACGTACTATTTAAAAGTGATTCAATTAAGTTGTGCCGCACAAATTTTAAATTGGACTACTGAGATACTAATATATGACGTCATAGTTACACCGGTAGTTTATTTAGAATTAAAAGTAGTTTATTTAGAATTAAAGATTAAAACTGAAAATTAAATTGTATTGTCTATATATAAATACATGTATAAAACTTTATAAGAATATATAAGTATAAGTATAAGAGTTTGACAGAAAAAGAGTAATATTCAAACAAAAATTATATAAAAAAGATTTGCGGGGTTGCTGAAAAATTGCCCCCCCCCCCTTACTTGATGGTCTGGATCGGCCCGTGTTATAAAGCTTGATAGTTTGTAGCTGGTCAAACATAAACACCAGACTATCACTACATAAAAACTCATAAGGTTATTTGATAGCTATGTTAGCAAATATTTTAGTAAATATAAAAAATAAACAAAATGTACAAATCTTCAAAAAAGATGGTATGCTGAACAAAATAATCGATAAAGTGTAACAGAAGCTGTTTAACCATGAAAAAACTCGTTTGTACAACATATTTGAAATACTATTTTCAGTTTTTTTCAGTTTAGCTGAATTTAATATAAAGTTTTGGATGAAGGGGCCCCGATATAGTTGTAAGAACCTTTTTTTTTTTGTCATTTTTTCAGTCAATTTTTTCAAAATTGTATATTTGAAAAATTATTGAGGGGCATGTATATATATATATATATATATATATATTATTTAGAGGCATATATATATATATATATATATATATATGTATATATATATATATATATATATATATATATATATATATATATATATATATATATATATATATATATATATATATAAATTTATTTAATAATTACTTTCTGTAACTTCCCGTTAAACAAAAAAATATAGTAATTAAAATTTTTTTATAATAATTTCTAACTTCCTGTAAAATATTTTTTTCTATAAATTGAATTTTTTTTTAGATTTAGTAACTCTTCCTGATGATCCAGCAATGGTGAAACTTCAAGTTGAAGAAAAAAGTTAGATAAGTGTTTTTTACTAGTTTATATATATATATATATATATATATATATATATATATATATATATATATATATATATATATATATATATATATATATATATATATATATATATATATATATATATATATATATATATATATATATATAAATATATATATATATATATATATATATATATATATATATATATATATATATATATATATATATATATATATATATATATATATATATATATATATATATATATATATATATATATACTAAAATATGAAGCAAATCGTTTATTTCATCAAGGTACAACTTTTGTTTTATTGAACCGGGGACGTATAAATAAAACGTAGAGTTTAGAGAATTTAGAATGTAGAATAGAGAATAGAAAATTTAGAGAATTGTAATATGATATATTTATAACACATTATATCAGAAAACGTTTACTGCTAAAACAAAATAATTTTTTAAAAATACAGGTCATTTATATTATATAAATATTATTTTTTAAATATTAGTATACTTTTCGCTATTCGCACAGCCGCTGTGGCGCAATGGACTAGCGCGTTGGACTTCTAATCCAAAGGTTGTGGGTTCGACTCCCACCAGCGGTACATCTAATATATATTTTTTGAATATTTTTTTGTCTTTAATGAGAACTTTTGTGAAAAAAATATTATTCTATTCTTAAATACACAATTTTAAGAAATTTTATACAAATTTTTTTATTGAGTTGAAAAAAAAGTTTTTAAGTTAAAAAAAATTGTTAAAATATAAGTTAAAAAAAAAAAAATAAACTTTTTGTATGGAAAAATTAGTAAAAACTTCCTAAAACGTTTTTTTTGGGCTAATTATCGTTGGTTATTTTTTTTTTAAATATCAAAATTTTCTTTAGTTTTTAAATCCTTTAAAAAAAGATTTACCGAATTTAAAGCTTTTTAAAAACTGTGCATGAGAAATTAAATTACCCAAGGTATTCTTAATATATTTCATAGTTTTTAATTTTCCACGAAAAAACGACGCTGAAAACAATTTATAATTTTGATTTCTTTAAAAGAATAAATATTTTTGAAGAATTGTAAAAAGTAACTTTTTATATAAAATATTTCAAAAAACGTTTAAAAAAATTATTTGGAGAAACTCTTGGTGAAACTTTTTTTTTTTGAAGCAAATAATTTGCATGAGTTTTTTCATAATTCTTCAAAAGTATTTATTCAATAACGTTTGTAGGCATCTAAATTAGCTTAGTTTGTAAAAAAACTCAAAATTGATTTTTTTTTTACCTTAGTTATTAGTCCATTAATTACGTCAACAAATAGGGGGGAGGGTGTCTGAACTTTTTTGACATTTGTTGACAAGGGGAGGGGAGGGAAGTCAAGTAAAGTTGACGTCAATAATTTTTTATTTTTTTAATTCTATTACTCTCAAAACAAAAAATTAGGCTGCGTTTGTAGCGTAGTTTCTTCACATAATGTGAAAGAAGATTTTGAAGATCTTGTACAAGATTAGTCTAGTCTCTTCAACAATTTCTCTTAAAACCTAGAAGATGGAAAACATAATTATCTGAAAGGTCATTCAAAGAAATCCAAGTTTCAGTTAACGTAAATTATATATCAAAGGTTTAAAAATCTTCTTAAAGTGGTATTTTATTTTTCGAAAAAACAAACAAACACATTTTCATTAACATTACCAGTAGACATGTTAGTTTTTCTCAACCGTATTTGGGACTTTTTTTTTTTTTTTTTTTTTTAAGGTTATTTAGGTGCTCCCAGAAGTCCATACGGTCTTATCACGGAGCACCGCGGAAGAGCATTTAACTAGAAGTTCACGCCTCCTTCCATACCAATGTCGCTTATTGAGCTAGAGCCGGCGTCAAACCTGGGACCTCTGTGTTCTGAGCCAGAACTCTAACCACTGCGCCACGGCTGCTCAAAATAACTTGTGAATAAGAAAACTTAAAACAAAATAAAGTTTTGATATAAGTAAAGAAGGACAACTTTAAACCAATAACATCATTAAAATCAAAGTCCTGATTACGGTTGAGATAAACTAACATGTCGACTGTTAATGCTAATGAAAATTTGGGAAAAAATAAATTTTATACAAAAGTTGTATCTGAAAAAAAAAAAAAAAAAAAAACTACCCATTTAATTTATATGGTTTTTTTTCCAGGTACAACTTATATATAAAGTTTAATTTTCGCCGGTAACCGCTCATTCGGGAACGGGAACATGGGCAAGCATTTTTACGATTTTCGACAGTCTTATCTAGGACCTATTTAATATCTTATTAATACATTACATGTCTAGAATGTTCAGAACCATTAAATAATTGTTAAACAGGCCTATGTCTATATATGTTTTTTTGTGTTAAATAACAAATTTATTACCAATTGATTTAGATATAAATTAAATCAAATCTAAATCAATTTTTGAATTCACAAGTCGTTGTATGAAGCATATATAAAGGCATTTCCCAACAAGCGTAAGCAAGACTGTCAAAGAGAGGTTACTGAAATTTGGAATAAATTGAAAAAAGAGGACGATTTGCCCAAAAAAATAGACTTATTGTTGAATAGTTGTTCCGCCTTAGCACAGAAAAATAAGGCAACATTGTTGACCTTTTGGGCAGGCCATTCCATGAAGACTGGAAGTGTCCTTCCTAAAAAAGTAGCAACAAATGTAAAAATATTACAAGTTGTGAAACAACAAACACAAAGCATTCAACAAGACCACATAAAAATCGATTTTGAAGCTGGTCCTTCTAGTACTAGTAATGAAAAATCTGTGAAATACAAAGCAAAAGCACAAGATGAATTACAGAGTCAGATAAGCATCTTCAAGAGCGATTTGATTGGCTTGTATAAGCGAAAAGAATGTGGTGTTATAAGTTCAGATTAGGAAAAGGAAATCAAAAGAAAAGAAATCTAAAGGTGATGAGCTTGAAAAAAAACTCAAAAAAAAAAATATGAACAAGAAAAGCAAAAGATATTTCGAAAAAAGAAAAAAGAAACTTATTGGAAATTTGTGCTAAAAATCCTGAAATCAGCAGTAAATTAAAGATCCGATAGACAGCTGGGCGACCAACAATTGAAGAAGATCAGCCGCTACTTTTAAAAACCATCGTTGACATTGCATTGTATGGGTCTGCTGCTCATAGAAAAAGACAAAGTGATGTGTATCGTAGTGTTAGAAATCTTGATGAATTGAAAGAACAATTAAATATTAACGGTTTTCAAATAAGTAGAAGTGCTGTTTATACTCAGCTCCTGCCAAAACGAAGTTTATCATCGGAAGGCAAAAGCCATGTAACAACTGTACCAGTGAAATTAATTCGAGTACAAAATGATTTACATTCAAAACAAATTGATGGTCGATTTTGTACAAATACTTTGAATCACCTGAAGGAAGTGGCTTCTTTGTTGGGACCTAAAGAAGTATTCATCATTAGTCAAGATGACAAAGCCAGAGTCCCCATAGGATTGACAGCAGCTAACAAGCAAGCTTCACTTTTAATGTACGTTGAATACCGCGTTACATTGCCTGATCTGAGGAGTTTGACATACAAAAGATCCAAGCAGCAAGTTGATCAAAACGATTCTTATTATGTCTGTGGATGGTGGACCTGATGAAAATCCAAGGTATCGAAAAGTTATTGATGTTGCTGTCCATCATTTTGTAAAGCAAAATATTGATGCAATGTTTGTAGCAACAAATGCGTCTGGTAGAAGTGCGTTTAATCAAGTAGAAAGACGAATGGCTCCTCTTAGTTGAGAACTGTCCGGACTGATTTTGTCGCATGAATATTTTGGAAGCCACCTTGACACAAAAGGTAGAACAGTTGACGAAGAATTGGAAAAATTAAACTTCAAATATGCTGAGCAAACATTGTCAGAAGTATGGAAGCAAGTAAGTATAGATAATTTTCCAACAGTGGCAGAGTATATTGTGCCTGAAAAGTCTGAGCTTGAAGTTTAAAATTTAATAATCAAAGATCAAGTCTGGTTCCAAAACCATGTAAGAACAAGTCACTTTTTTCTACAAATTATCAAATGCTGTGGTTTAACTTGTTGCCAACCGATTAGAAGCTCGTATTTTGAAATTATTGCTAATAGATTTATCCCCCCACCAATTCCAGTCTGTCAAACTAATGAGGGTCTTAAAGCACCAGATATATCTGATATAAACTTACATAAATTTCCATCTCTTTTCTGTAGTCAGTCTATCAATTTGAAAATATACTACCTCGATCAGCAAAAGCTTTCAAAATTATTCCATATGGTATATATTGTCCATCTATTCAGTTGTCATTGTTTGAACAGATCTGTAAAATCTGTCGCGTTTATATTGCTTCGCAAGCCATATTAAAGAAGCACATTCAACAACACCAAAAATGTATTTCTGGGTCCAGTCAAATACCGCATGCACTCTAACAACAAAGAACTCGTCCAATGTGAGTGGCTGCCAAAAGACAGAGAGAACTCATGGCAGTTATTGCTTATGAAGAGAGATGCTAAGTGTAGAATGGCTAGATGAAGAAAATGTTACTTGTCTGGTGTTTTGGTTCCCCAAGAAATAATTCAATCAGACCCTATGCTAATAACAACAATTGAGGAGCATTTGGCATCTCCATGGGAAGATATAGAGGCTACGATTTAAGATTTGGGTTTATTTGTAAAAATATGTAAGAAAATTAAAGAAATTTTTTTTGAAGTTGTAAACTACAAATGTAACTACAACTTAAAAAGGTTTTTTTTTTTTATAAAGAGCAAGGGGGGGGGGGGGGAGGTTAATTAAATGTTGACGTAATTTTATAGGGAGGTCTTTGAAAGTTTGACAAGTTGTTGACAAGGGGGAGGGGGGAGGTAAAAATCGTCAAAAATTTGTTGACATAATTAATGGACAACCCCTTAAGGATTTAAAGGAATTTAATTTTCTACGGATTTAAAGTTTTAGACTAAAGTTTAAGACCAATAATACATATATAAGTAATACGCATTAGTGCCATTAGGTAAGTTCTGTTCTTCTCATAATCGCTACTAGAGGGTGTCAAAATTATCCTGATATATTAACCTATGTATCTCGATATAATAATGTTTAAAGCAGGTATTACATAAGATCGTGAAAGATGCAATATCGCGGATAGCGTAGGCTAAATATTTTGAAATGTTCATGGATGATCAGAATAAAACAATTGGCAAGTCATTTGATATTCTAAACTAAAGTTACTTTATAAAAGTAATTGCGTAGTAGCGAATCCGAGCCGCTGTGGCGCAATGGACTAGCGCGTTGGACTTCTAATCCAAAGGTTGTGGGTTCGACTCCCACCAGCGGTAGTTTAACAGCCTTTTTAGTTTACTAAAATCTTTAGAAGTCTAACCCAGTGGCTCGGAACCAATAGGTATATGTTCGATGCAGGTTAGGTCCAGATTGGCCTAAACCCCTCCCCCCTTTCCTCTTCATTTTATTCCTTGAATCGTCTCTGATAACATATTTTTAATTCTATAATATTTATGATATTATAACTTTAAAGCGGAACAATTCACTTTGTTTATAACTGTTTTTAAAATCCAAAGATTTTACGTACAGTAGGGAATTGGTTTATAGGGTTATGGCGTAAATAAACGTTTAATATAATTAGTCGTAACAAACATATTAAATTAATATGTTCGTTACTACTATTTATATTATATGTACAACTTTTTCAGTCCTTCTTTATTGGAGTAAACGTCTTAAGTGCGTAACATTGCGATCCTAATGAATATTTGAAAAAAAGCTCTTTGAACGTTTGCTCCAATAAAGAAGGATTACATATAATTCCAAGGATTCCAAAGAAAAAGTTGTACATATAATATAAATAGTAGTAAGAGGGGAAGGGGGAAAGGGAGGGGAATTACAAAGTGTCACCAAATATCACATGGGGGAGGGGGGTGGTTTGTTACAGTGTGACGTGACAAATAACATTTTAAATTAAATTTTTTATCACATCGTAATTTGTTAAAATTGCTTACTCGGAGATATTTATATAAAACGGAAATTTTCAAGATAAATGATATGCAACGACTTTACAAGTGGCTAGCGTTTAACGGAGTCATAACAAATGAAAAAAAAAAAATTAAATCAGTTTTTTTACACGTTCACCTTAATAAGAGCAAAAAATTTTTGCGTGGCGAACATCGTGGTGAACAGACGCGTTTTCTTACAGTTAAATATTTTTTGGAATTTTTTTAATGCGTTAAATAAAAATTGATATGTCTAAATCAGAAGAGTTAGTTTCGATTACTAAGATGAGAGAGCTACTAAATATTCAAAAAGAAACAATTTTGTCTTTTTTTCATGAAGCATTATCGAACATAAATGAGAGGTTTGATAACTTCAAATCAAAGTTTTAAAGAAGTTCGGCGAGAACTCGACGAAATGAAATCTGGATTAAATTTTGTTGGCGATGTATTCAACGATAAAGCTAGAGCAGTTGAGGAAAAAATTAATAAAGTTCACGACGATTTATCAAATGTACGAAAAATGCAGGGTAAAATATCTTCTGACAATATTGAGTTAAAATTAAAAAGCGTTGATATTGAAGACCGTAACAGAAGAAACAATTTAAGAATTGACGGGGTCGTTGAAAATAACAAAGAAAAGAATTGGGAAATCGCAAAAAAAAAGGTAAAGCAACTATTTAAAGATAACCTTGGTATTGAAAAAGATATTATAATTGATCGGGCTCATCGAGTGGGAGTAGCTAATGATAAACGAGAGCGAACAATTGTCTTGAAGCTCCGGGATTACGAGGACAAAAAAACAATTTTGGAAAGAGCAACAAAATTAAAAGGAACTAGTATCTTTCTAAACGAAGATTTTAGTTTTACCACGCGAAAAATTCGAAAGGAACTTTTTGATCAGGCGAAGATACATCGTCAAAATGGCTATTTTGCAAAAGTTGTTTACAACAAACTTATTGTTCACGAATTTCGAGAAAACACCCGCAACACAGATGTTATTTCGACATGCGTAAACGAGTAAGCGTTTTGAGTATTTTAGTTTTTAATTATATTAAATATTTTTAAATTATACATTTTTAAAAAATAGCAGCGCTTTTTCCACAGAAATTAGATTTTCACAATTTAAATTTAGACTTTTTTGAGGACAACTTTATAAATAACCTATCCGAAGAAAATATAAATATTTTCAAGAAACTCAAATGAACTTAATTAACACACCGTATATTGATCCTTTTGAATTTAAAGTAATATCAGAGGATGGCTCATTTTCTGTATTACACATAAACATTAGAAGCATGCAGCAAAATTTTGATAAACTTAAAGAATTTTTAAATATTTTAAACTACACGTTCGACATCATATCTATTTCAGAGACTTGACATGATACAGAAAGTTCTCTTGAATTAAATTCTAATTATATATTACCATTTTATAAACTAATAAGTCAATCAAGAGGAAATGGGAAAAAAAGGAGGAGGATTAGGAATTTATGTCTTAGAAAAGTATGCTTTCAAGATAAAAAATATACTATGCTTTTCAAATGATAATTATGAAAGCCTTTTCATTGAAATTATTAATAAAAAATACCGAAACATTTTAGTTGGATGTGTTTATCGTCCACCGAGTGGAAAAATAAAAAATTTCGAAACTTTTATCAAAAATACGATTATGAAAATAAAGAAAGAAAATAAGACATTATATATAACTGGTAACATAAATATTGATGCTCTTTCTAACACAAAATTTCCAAAAATAAAATCTTTTTTGATATGCTTTTTAAATTTAATGTCTTGTCAACTATTAATAAACCAACGCGAGTAACAAAAACCTCTGCAACAGCAATAGACAATATTTTTATCAATAATTATTTAGAAACGACATTTGAAACCGGTTTATTTTTGACAGATATTAGCGATCATTTCCCGATATTCATAAAAATAAAAAACTTTAAATCTATGTCTGATTGTCATTCAAAAATTATACATTTAAAAAAACGAAATTTAAAATTGAGTAACACTAATAAATTAACAAGTAGACTAAAACAAGAAACATGGAACAACGTATATAAATGTAAAGATACTAATGAAGCTTACAATGCCTTTTTAAGTACATTTTTGGAGTACTTTAATGAAACCTGTCCAAAAGAGATAATAACAACTAAGTCAAAAGCAATTGCTAATCCGTGGATGGATAAATCGTTTTTAAAGTGCTCAAAAAAAAAAGCAAAAACTATACAATAAATTTTTGAAAAATAGAAACAATGATAATGAAAAAAATTACAAAAATTACAAATTTTTTTACCAAGATCTCATTAAAAATGCAAAAAAAAAATATTACAGTAATCAAATGAACAAATGCAAATTTGATAGCAAAAAAACATGGTCCATCATTAATCTCATAATGGGAAGAGAAAAACTAAATTCACCTTCTCTTCCTAAACGAATTGTTATTGAAAATAACGATATATTTTGTCAAAAACTAATTTCAGAAGAATTCAATAAATATTTTACAAATATTGGTCCAAATCTTGTAAATAAAATTGTACCAACATCTGTATCTTAAAACCACGAATAACGTTACCATGCTTGATTATGAATTAGGCTATAAAGAATTAGAGGCAGCCTTTACCTCCTTAAAAAAAAAAAGGCTCCAGGATTTGATGAGATATCTAGTGATGTTGTTATTGCAAACAAACACAGTCTTAATAGACCCCTGATTCATATACTTAAGCTCTCATTAAATTCTGGGATATTTCCGGATGTACTTAAATTGGCAAAAGTAATTCCATTATACAAATGTAATGATCATTCTGACATTACAGACTACAGGCCTATATCAATACTTTCTGTATTTTCAAAACTCTTCGAACGTGTAGTTTATAATAGAATCTATGATTACTTCATTAAAAACAATTTTTTTTACCCAAATCAGTTTGGCTTTCAAAAAAATCTCTCTACAGAGCATGCAATCATTGAAATAGTAGATCAAATAACTAATGGTTTTGAAAATAATAAATTTACTTTAGGAGTGTTTTTTGATTTATCAAAAGCAATCGATACAGTGGACCATTGCATTCTCTTAGATAAATTAAGGCATTACGGAATAATAAATAAAACTTATTATTGGATTAAAAGCTATCTTACAAACCGAAAACAATATGTAAATAATGTCCAATCTGGAGTATTAAATGTCATATGTGGAGTCCCGCAAGGATTGATTCTTGGTCCACTTCTTTTTCTAATATATATAAATGACTTTTGTAATGCATCTTTAAAAATGAACTCGGTCATGTTTGCAGATGACACAAACTTATTTCTCACCAACAATGATATCAAGAAATTATATGCAGACATGAATATTGAACTGTGTAAAGTAAACAACTGGTTTAAGGCAAACAAACTCTCACTTAACGCTGAGAAAACAAAGTATATACTATTTCACAAAAAAACACAAGAAGAAAATCTTCCTCTCAAGTTGCCTAACCTATCTCTAAATGATATACTAGTAAATAAGCAATCCAATATAAGATTCTTAGGAATCGTTGTTGATGAAAAATTATCCTGGTTTCCACATATAATATATATCCAGTCAAAAATCACCAAAATAATAGGTTTGATGTATCGAGTTCGCTCCTACGTCAATAAAATTAAATTAATCTACTTTGGGCTAATTCATAGCATCATCAGCTATGCAAACTTTTCATGGGCAAGTACTCAAGCGGCAAAGATTAAAAAAATTTATAGTCTACAAAAACATGCTTGCAGAATCATTTACTCAAAAAATAGGCGTGAACACGCTAAGCCCTTAATGAAAGATATGAAAATGATGAATGTGTTTGAAATAAATATCTACCAGCATTTAATCTTCATGTATCGTTATAATCACAATATCTCTTCTATAAGCTTTAATAACAAGTTTAAAATAAATAAAAATGATAGCTATAATCTTAGAGCGAATATGTCCAACACATATAAACTGCCTCGGATAATAAACAAATATTCAGAGTACAGCATTCTATATCGAGGTCCAAAAGTATGGAATACTTTTCAAAAAGGATTCAAAGGTACGGTAAATTCGTTAAGTTCATTCAAGTTTTTAACAAAAAAAGAAATTTTTAAAAAATAAGAAACGTTTTTGGTTAATGATACTTTGAATAATTTCTCATAAATCTGTTTTTGTTTTATTTCTACTTTTGTTGGTTGCTTATCAATTTTATTAGCGAATTACGCGTTTTATTACGATATTTTATTGAAATTTTATTACGTACTGTCATCCTCATCTTCTTTGAGCCCCTTTCTGTTTTACTTATTTTATTTATTGAAATTTTATATTACAAAGTTGTAAAATCTTATATTATATTAAAACAGAGAAAAAAAAAAAAATGTTTAGCATAAACATCATGCAGACACAAAAGTTGCTAAATCATCATTTAGTGCCCTTGAAGAACTTTCGGCAGTCTTGGGTCCTAGAGAAGTGACGTTTCACTCCCAGGATGATAAAGCCAGGGTGCCAGTTGGATTGACAGCTGCAAAAAAACAAGCACCAATGATGACGCATATAGAGTTAAGGTGACTTTAGCTGATCATAATTTTGCTCCTCAACACAAACTTATTCCTTCAGTAATTGCAACCATAGAAATTAAAAAAGATTGAATGGAAAAACAAATGGTCACATACTCTAGCCCAACATACATAGCAATCAGAAGTGCAAAACATAATTCATCAACAGCACTTAGTCACTTAGAAGGCATGAACAGAATAAACCATCTTCCTGCATTTTAAAGCAGCTTATTTACTTCAGATGGAGTTAGCAAACCAGTCATGATTATAACTGTTGATGGTGGACCAAGTGAAAATCCAAGATATCAAAAAATAATTCATTGTGCCAAGACTTATTTCAAAGAGCATGACCTTGATGAAATATTTTGCCAAAGCTGGTGAAGTTCTTGCACAAATTTGATTCAACACATTTTTTTATGGATTTGAAACTAAAGCCGAGTACATAAAACCAAACAGTGAAAAATATATTTTGCCACTATGAGCAAAACAGTTTGCTCAAGCATTGGATATCCAAATGAGATTCAAAAAATTAGACCTCATTGCCTAGTTGATCAACGTCTATCTGAACTCATGTGTGTCTTTTGAAATTCGAACAAAGAAACAATTGAGTGGTATGATCAGGACAATGTTGATACCTCTGACCTCAACTGGCCTTCAAAAGTTATTGAAGAACATGGAACTCCAGTACTTAAAGGTAAAAGTACTGGAGTTCCATGAATATCTGAATATCTGTCTAAAACCTGAATTTGTTTCCAATTTGGAAACAAATTCAGGTTTTAGACAGATATTCATCAATTGTATTTAAAAAAAAGTTAAACTATTACAATTAAAATATACACTTATAAAATTTTTTTATTCTTGTCACGCCACACAGGGAAGGGGTTTGGGGTGGGGGTTCTTCAAAATGCTACAAAATGTCACATTTTGGAGGGGGAGGGGGTATAAAAACGGCTAAAAAGTATCAAGTATTTATTTGAACAGCCCCTAACGGAACATACTAATTTTAAAAAAGTGCGTTTACGCCATGACTCTATAAACCGATTCTCTATTGTACGTTGTTATATTTCATATAGACACTTATAACCTTTTGACAGGGTTGTATTAAGGCGGAGGCTGAGGAGGCTATAGCCACAGGTAGGGTTTCCAAAAAACCGTTTAGATCAATTATGCAGCGCAACAATCTTTCTTTGTACTCTGGATAGTTATTGTTTCGCTTATACCTCGACCAATGTTGATAAAAATCTTGATGAGAAGTTTCAACAGTTTGTTCACTATAAGGCCCCGAGGGGGATCCTTTGTGACTGATGAAATCCTTGATGTCGTAGAAGATAGCGTGAATTTTAGGTGTTACGCTTTTACCATTAATCATCAAGTAACACCTTTTGAAGTTTTCAATTTTTTCAGCGAAATCCGGCTGAAGGATGTATCCAAAGCAAGCCTTCACAACTAAATTGAAGCTTTTGAATGCTTCAATTATGCACAAAATGTTGGAGGTGATGCAGCACCTCCACATTTTTAAGAAGCTTCCTCCATTAATTTCCCTCAAATAATATAGGCCTCCATAATATAGGCTCAGTTGAATGTGGAGGGCGGCTGGCCACTTAACAGCTTCTATCCAAGCAGTTTTTGAGATCTTGAAAAGATGGTTGACAACTCCTAAGAGGAGATGCAATTCCATCGGTGGGATGATTTCCAAAATCAGAACATTGACAGGCCCACAGATGATTGGCTTTCAAATGACATTGCTGAACAGCTTTGTATTAGTAACAACCCCGCCAGATAAAAACTCAAAGCTTGAAGTGATTGAGCCCAGTGTTCGCAAGTTTCCAGATTTAGCAAGACACTTGGATTTGACATCACACGGCAAGGGTGCGTACTTGAATGGGTTTGAAGACCACAAATTATATTTGCAACTTTCAAATCACAAGCCAAAATTAGTTTAACTTCATTTGCATTAATCAGTGACCAGATTTGTTCAATATTGGAGTGTGTTTCTGGCAATTCACCATGAGTCAATACTTTTTCTAGTAATCTGCATTTATTAGTTATGTCTTCTTCTCCTATTTTATAAATATCTTTAATATCATACAAAAACTCGAACGGTTCTATTGTACTCGAAAAGCTTTCAAATCGTTCTTTAGCTATCGATTCTTTACCTATTTTAAAGAGAACATCAAAA
The DNA here is from genome assembly GCF_038396675.1 of Hydra vulgaris. Classification (NCBI taxonomy): domain Eukaryota; kingdom Metazoa; phylum Cnidaria; class Hydrozoa; order Anthoathecata; family Hydridae; genus Hydra; species Hydra vulgaris. The sequence goes on from NC_088930.1 coordinate 19,097,679, forward strand.
AACTGCTTTTTGAATTTTTGGTTTGGTTGTAAATCACCATCTTCAAAAGGTTCATCATCAAAAAATCTTTTTCTTTTTCTTGCTCTTTCACGTGAAATAGAACTGAATTCGTTAGTCAAATTTGCATCATTAGCTAGAATTTTGACTTTTAAAATATATATTTTGTAAGAATCTTTAGTTCTTGTTAAATAATGAAACTTATGTAAGTTTATCTTGCATTGTTTATTAAAAAAGTTATTTAAAGAAAGTGTTCTAACATTATGCTTATATTTCGAAATAAAACTTATATTAGACTTATTTTTATTTTCGAAAACTTTTAAGAGAACTAAAGATTTTAACAATTTATCAGATAATCGTGATCTGATTTTTGTGCAGAAACTAATGCAGCTCGATCAAATGCATTCGACATCTGTTGGTGTAGGCTTTATAGAGAGAATCGCATTATAAAAAAATATAAATTTTTTTTAAGATTTTTTGTCCTTTATCTTAGATATGTTAAAATAACCTTCAGCTGTAAAGGTTCCTCATCATTAGAAGTAAATCCAAAAAGCCTTAACGCAATTTTTCCAGCAAAATTTAAAGTACTTTTTAATGGAACAAGTATTTTTTAATGGATCTATTTGGCACTTTAACATCTGCATAACTATTCCGTTAAGTTTTTCATCGACGCGTTTTTTTAAATTTGAATGCAATAACGATACGATTTCTGTATTCATAGGAAATAGTTTTGCAAGCATGAATTCAATAACAGTAACATCTTCTCTGCTAAGCAATTCCACTGTTAGCTTTGCTGACTCTAAAGTGGCATGTAATGAAGCTAATAACTAAAAATCTAGCTTGTTGATTACATCAAGAGCATTTAATTCAGTAAATGTCTGGAAAAAAATTTCTTAGTTTTTAACAATGAATTTTACTACTTTACGTGCATTAATCAAAACTTCTGGGCAGTCAACATTAATTTCATTGTTTACTGATTCAAAACTAAAATTATTATTGTAAATTCCATGTTCATTCACTTCTCAATCACTGTCCGTTTTCTTGGGAATAGGTACGTTTGTGTCTTTTTTTTTTTGTATAACGTGTCGCATACATTAAGATGAATTGCATGATTAAAGCAAAACTGATCAACAATGTCTGTTTATTGCATGAGCTTCTTATTGATTGCTTATTAATCTTGAGTAGAACCTACTAAATCTTTTTTAATACAGACACCAAATGAATTCAAATGATCCTTTTAAAATAATATTTTGTCTTATACTTTCAGCTGGACAGAAACCATAAATCCTATTGAGGCCAGTTTTATAGGTTTTCTTACATTGGCTTTCATGCAAGGGCACACCAATGTACCTTCTGTTCATCATATGTTAAGCTGAGTTTATGTCCCATTTGATTTTTTTTTGATAATTTCTTATTTTATCACTTTTTTTTTTTATCGAAAAATCTTGATGGATTAAATTCATCACAGTTGTTGGACTTTTAGGAAGATGATTTCCACTTTGTTGAATCAATGAGCAAATAAATTTGTTGTTAGTTACCGTATTAATCGAAACATCATCTGTTGCAACATGTTTTTCGTAAAACACTGTCCATGATTTTAATTTGTTTTTCCGATGGTGTATTTGAGCTGCTGCTTGATTCTTCAGTCGAAGGACTTGTCATAGTAATTCCATAACGCAAAAAATGGTTCCGTAAAGTAGTTGTGGATCCACATGTTCTATTGTGGATCCACAACATCTATTACAGATGCCTTAAACATCTCTTAAACTTGGAGTTTTACGCCGGGCAACAAATTTCCAAAAAGATGACATTATTTATCTGGAAGAAAAATATATTTTCAAAAAATTAAATAATAAAAACACGTGAATTACTTTTATTACATACCTTTACGTTTTTTTAAGCAATAAAAATCTTTAATATAAAGGATAGGCCATCCTATTTGAGTATTCGAATACTTTATATTTGAATATATTTGCGTGTTTTATTCGATATTCAAACATTTTTTTTGGATTACTTGAATAATTTTGAAATTGAAGACATTTCAAGCTTTCCAGCAAAATACAATCTAAATAATAAAATAAGAATTTAGTAACCTACAAATTTGATTTTTTATACCTTTCTATAATAAATAAACATTCAGAAGACATTATACAAAAAAATTGCCAAAATCGTCTTTGAAAACCAACAGTTTTCAGTTATATCGTTTTTGACAAAAAAACGCGGTTTTCGGTTATCGGTTAAAGCCGATCGGAAACCCTAGCCACAGGCCCACCACAAACAATAAGCCCACTGAAAAAAATATAAAACAATTGCAAAATATAGGCCCACTCCTAGAAAAAAATATCGATAAATAAAATAGCCGATCTTAAAAACGTCAAAAGGGCAGTAACACCAAACTATCAACAACCGGATACTTAAGCTCGCGGCCTCACCTACTAAATATTAAACTATAGAACATAAATCGAAAAGAAAAAAAAAAAAAAAAAGCAGGTCAAAGCAATGTATGTAAGGCTTTCAGAAAATCTTAAACTACTGGTCGAAAAGGCCTGTGACAAAAGCGCCAGCAGCTGGTTAAACACTCTACCAATTAAAGAACAAATTCTAGATCTGAATAAGAAAAAGTTTAGGAACGCACTTAGATTGAGATACAATGTGCCACTTGCTAATTTGCTATCCTATTGTGCTTGTGGAGAAAAAATTGACGAGCTACATCCAATATTATGCAAAAAGGTGGCTTTGTGTGCAACAGACATGATAATATAAGAGATATTTTAACTGTTTTTAACAATATATTTTACTGCGTTGCACAAATTATCTTTTTCTCGTTTTCATTTTGCTTATATCGAATTCAATAAAAAAAAAATTTAGTGCAGACTGTTAGCTCGTTACATTATTTATATAATACTTTCTTTTTATTATTATAAAAATTAATAATCATGAAAAAATATAAAAGCGGATAAGAGAAAGCAAAATTAAGGAAAGAAGAAGAGAAACGTTACAAAAAAGTTCTGGCAGTAACTAAAAAGATATGTTTTGAGGTTGATAGACTGAACTCTATCAACATCACAACTTGTAAATCATGAACAAGAAACTCAAGATGAACCAGTTCTAGTAGAAGGTCTAGCCGAAAATGTTAAAGTAGAAATGCAGTGTGATAAACTTACAGATGTAAATACAAAGTTTCCTGATGATGTAGGAATGTGGAAAGTTACTGATGTTTTGCGATGAATTGCTAGTTGTCAACGCATGAAAAGCAGTTTTAGCGGGTCAGAAGGCATATTTCCAGGGGATACGTTTAAACAACGTTGTTTAAAATCTTTTTTTTTCCGAGAGCAATTAAATGTTGAGAAATTTTAGCGTGATTGGATTTGTTGCTCTCCAAAAACTGGTAAGATATTCTGTGCTGATTGTAAACTATTTGCAAAAACTGAAGAAATGTTAAGTTAGCAACTAGTGTTTGTTAAAATAGGAAGAATGCAGTCAGGGATTTAAGTTGCCATGAAATCAGTACTTTGCACTGAAATAGTATTGAAAAAGTTATTTATATAAAAACTACAGTAAATTGAATTGATAAAGCTCTTGTAGAACAGTACATGTCTGAAAGGAACTATTGGTATCAACTTCTCAGGCAATTTTAAGTGTAATCAAATTACTGTCGGCAAGAGGTCTTGCTTTTCATGAAAATGATAAGATTATTGGATCTGTAAACAATAGAAATTTAGTTTAGAGTTACTTGCGGAATATGATCCATTTCTTTTAGAACACATTCTAGAACGCTAACAAAGGTAGTGGCCACATATCATATTTGTCATCAACATTTTTTGATGAATTTATTTTAATTATAAGTGATCAGTTAACGAGGTAGGTCATACAAGAAATAAAAGATGCAAAATACTATTATGTTCCAGTAGACTCAACACCAGATGTTTCGCATTCAGAACAATTTACATTGATAATTCGATATGTAATAGCAAGCGGGCCAGTTAAACGTTTTATACAAAATTTTTCCGACATATAAGCATACTGGTGAGAGCTTGGCAAAAATACTACTTTCATTTTTAGAAGAGAATGGCATAAGCATTAAAAACTGTAGAGGACAATCGTATGACAATACATCAAATATGAATGGAAAATACAACGGTATGCAAGCCTGGATTCGTAAAGAAAACAGTTTAGCTGATTATGTCAAAATGCTGTCCACCGCTGTCCAGTTGCGGTTTATTTTTTTGAAAACTGTTTGTGTTTTTCTTTGCTTCAAGACACCGATGGAATCTACTTTTAACTGGATTTACTCCTTTACGAATACTTAAATTTGAAACGACTTTTGGATACACATTTGTCTGCTCACCACAATGCAGTTGATGCACTGCAGAAAAGATATAAAACAGGTCAACAGATTCTTGTCAGTACATCTAAATCAACAACTGAAAAAGCTGACGCTCAATTGGAAGCAAAAAAATTAATGCAAGTATGAATAAGAGACTGGACTAATGGTCCAGATATGGTAAATAATTTTAAAAAGGTTTGACAGAACAAGCAAATATCTTCAAGTTTCAAAACTAGACTTAGATACAGCTACAAAGATGCTACAATCCTAAAAAAACGTTTGTTTAAGAGCTTCGTTTTCAATTCAAAGAAATAGAACAGTAATGTAAAATTCTCTATCAAAATAAGGCTCTTGTTGATACAAGAGCATAAAAGAAACAGAAGATGGGTCTATCGTGACGCAGAAGCAAATGATGCTGACTCTGGATAGACGCCTTCGGAAAAGTTTAAAACACACTTTTCTTCCAATTATTGACAAGCTATTATCAGCTTTGAATCATAGAATCTCTGCATACAGTTTCAGTTATCCGATGAAATTGTTCAATTTATTGCTTTTTTCAAAGAGTTTAACAAAGAAACCACGTCAACTAAAAGCAAAATTTCATATGCAAAAGTAGAGAACTAGATGCTCATACTTATTGGTAAACATAGGCTGGTGACTGCTTTCCCAAATGTTTCAACTGCACTACGCATTAGTATGTCCCAATAAAAAAAAAAAAAAAAGAGACCATACCCTCAAATGTTGGGTATTTGGTCTGTAGAAAAAAAAAATACCCATACTTTATGGTTCATTTAGTCGACAATTGCAAGATGTATATTTTGAAAATTTGGATATGACAATTTTTCCCGTATTTTTATTACTTTCGCTTTTGTAATAATTGTTATGAAAAAAGCATTGTTGATAAAATCATACAGAAAGACTTATTAGATAAGCTTAAGAATATTTATAAACTTTTCTAATAGATTTACTAGTTAAATAATTTTAACTAGTGCAGAAGTATTCACAATATCAATTTTAATTTGCTTTTAAACATGGAGTATTCAAAAATGAAATTAAAGCAAGATGCAAAGAGATAATACAACTGCTCAATTAGTCCTAGAAGAACTGTTTGCTTTCTTAATTATCCTATAAACAAATTGCTAACAAACCAACTACCTTCTGTTGGAAATGTGTTGAGATATTACGTATTTTTAAACTCTACAGATTTTAAACTCTACAGCCTGAATCTGTATCTTTTAAAAAAGCTACAGATTCAGGCCGTCAAAGTTTCACACTGCGTGTCCACAAAAACGTCATTGCTTTGAACTTGTGTCTTTTAAAGGAGTTTGTGCTAATCATTTTGGGATCAATTGCGTTGTTGCCGAAGTTATTTCTGTATGGATCAAAGCAGGTTTTGGAGATTATATTCAGAAAGGAGCTCAAGTAAGCCAATAAGTAACCTTTAAAATAATGAATATTTTTTTATTTCGTACTCGTTTTTTGTTAGCTTAACTGCAATTGTTATCGATAAAATAACTTTTTTAATTATTTACTTAGGGACAAATTAAAGAAGTTTATTAAAAAATACACTAAAATGCTAAAAATGAAATCACTTGAGTTTAAAGATAAAACAAAACAAAACATTCTAGTAGGGCTGGTTCAAGAATTTTTTTTGGTATATGCGAGATCAAGGTTTAGCGCCCCCAATCATAAAAAAGTATATACCTCTTTATTATAATCTTATCATAGAATGTGTTTAGATAAATTGCGAATATTTATTAAAACCCTTAAAATACAAAAAAAAACATTATATCTTATTAAATATTTATCGTACTTTGCATAAAAACTGACTACAGAGCTGTAAGCGTCATGAAATACATTTTTGATAAAAGAAAATTAGCAAATAAATATTGTACAATTATTTTATTGTTATTCATTTTTATTGTTATTTAAAAAAAATAAAACAATACATCAAGTAACAAAGTTACTTTAAGTTTTTAAAATAAAGTTTTTCTTAAGCAAAATTCTCAACACTACGTACACATTAGGAATGATGTCAATCAAACGTTTTTTTTTCCATTATAAGACAGAGTTGTTTTAAGGCAGCTATCGTTTGCATTGCAGCATTGGGGATGCTATCGTATTGCAACAGCTGTCAAAACAGAATGCAGGTTTTTGCACTATTCTTTAAATGCATCTGTTTAACGTTTTTCTATTTTTCTCACGTTATAGAGAAATTCAAAATGTTTGCTTTGATCTTCCATCTGTTCAAATCTTTTTGACAAAAAACTAGTTACAGTGTCTAAAACTACAAAAAAGAAGTTTACTTTGAAAGACTCCTTTGCCAACTCTACAGGTTCATCTTGCATTTGCCAACTTCACAAGTTCATCAGTTACCTTCATAGAAAAATTGCCTTTTAATCTGACTCGGCCTGACCACTACTTAATCAGAGAACTTTGGATTGATGGCCTGTTTTTTCACCAGTTATATTGCATCTTTTTTTTATTTTTTTTATTTTTATTTTATTTTGCTGTTTATATAAATTACAATTCCCTTTCACAAAAAACAAAATATAATTACTAATGTATAAATAATAAACAGACAGGGGTTCAAAGAAGATATGGATGGCAAGATACCAACCTAATCTTTTTATAGAGCCCCTACAGATCATAACAATAATAGTAATATATGGTTAATAAATCAAGTAGAAATTTTAGGAGAAAAAAAAAAAAAGAAATAGTAAAAAGAAGATATAATATTTAAGAATAAAAATAGAGAAAAAAGAAGATGTATCAATTAAAAGTACAAACACCCTCAATTAGTCAAAAAAGAAGATATAATATTGAAAAAGCGAAAATTTTTTATTTAATATATATATATATATATTGATACAAATAGTTAAGAAGAAGATATAATATTAATAGATACTAATAGTCATAAAAGGTCATAAAAAGAAGATATTTAAATAAAAATTTCCAATTAAATATATGATACCATATTACATATAATATATAAAGATTACATTTAATATTTAAAATACAAACAGTTAAATAATCAGATATAATACTTAAAAAACAATTTTTTGTAAACAAAAATAACAATTAATCCGTAAGATTTAAAACGTAAGTTATTGTTTGACACTTTTTGTTTGAAATGAATTTCAAGATTTTGCCATATTTAAATTGCCTTTCAGAAAAGAGTTCCATGGCTTGGGACCTCTATAAATTATGCTATATTCTGTGTATTTGCTTACTTTTTTAGGTAATTTATGTGTTACTTTGATTTATTCTTAAGAAACACTTCTCATTTAGACTTTTATTAAATTTACTTATAAAGATTTCAGGAGTTAGATTATTGGTATATTTATACATAAAGATTAGGTGTTGGTAAATATTTATCTGATATATGTTCATCATTTTCATATCCATCATTAAAGGTTTAGTGTGGTCCCCCCTTTTTTGTTATATATAATTCTACAAGTATGTTTTTGTAAGGAAAGAATTTTTTCAAGTTTTGTTGGTTGACAATTTGCCCACGTAATATTTGCATAAGTAATGTAACAATGGATTAAGCTGAAGTATATGAGCTTTAGACTTTGTGAGTTTATGTATGGGCGAGTTCGATACATAATACTAATGGTTCTACTAATTTTTGACTGTATATATTTTATATGTAGGAGCCATTATAAATGATCATCCACAATAACTCCTAAAAACTTTATAGTATCTTGTTTTTTAATTTTTTTATAATTTATAACAAATTTTGGCAGTTTTAGGTGAAGGTTTTCTTCTTGTTTTTTTTTGTGAAATAAGGTTTATTGTGTTTTTTCAACGTTAAGAGAATGTTTATTTGACCTGAACCAATCATTTACTTTTTCTAATTCAATGTTCAGTGAGCATAAATTTGATTAATATTGCAGTTAGATAAAAATAGATTTGTATCGTCTGCAAATATGATAGCATTTAGTTTTACTGATGCATTTTTAAAATCATTAACATAAATTAAAAATAAGAGCGGTCCTAGGATCGATCCTTGAGGCACTCGAATATTCAGTATTCCGGATTTCTTGTTTTGAACATATTGTTTTCTATTAGATAGATAACTTTTTATCCAATGATATAGTTTACTGCATACCTCGTACCATTTTAGTTTTTCTAACAGAATAAAGTGATCAACGATGTCGAATGCCTTGAATAAATCTATGAATACTCCGAGAGTAAACTTATCATTTTCAAAACCATCAGTTATTTGGTCAACTAATTCAATAATGGCATGTTCTGGTGAATGTTTTTTTTGAAATCCGAATTGTTTTGGATAAAAAAGATTATTTTTTGTAAAATAATCAAATATTCTATCATAAACTACACGTTCGAAGATTTTTGAGAAAACAGAAAGTACCGATATGGGTCTATATTTTGATGCGTCGGCGCAATCATTATTTTTATAAATTGGGTATACTCTTAAATAAGTGGAACAAAGGTTTTGTAATGCTTTTTTTGTTAGATATAAGGATATTACTGGAAATTTCATCAAATTCTGGAGATTTTTTTTTTTTAAAGAAAAATAAGCTGCGTCAAACTCAAGAAAAGTTAAAGTACTATCATACATTGCTTCATATGTTGATTTTTTTAGATATGTAGTAACACTATGCAGCCAATTTTTTCTATATCATGTTCTCCAAAAATGTATCGACACTTTCTATTAGCTGCAAAGAGTTCAGCAGATTAACAGTTTTTATCTGAATTGTTTTGCTTACTTAATTAAATTTGAGCAAGGCATCATAAACAGCAAAGTAATTTGAAATCTGTAGTTTTCGTGGCAATATGAATTTTTTAGCCATTCATTGGAGTTTTGCTCTTTGGTAACTTAATGGACCATTAGCGACAGCCGCCAAAAATGGCAAGCTGATAACTTTCCGACAATAGTTGTGGCTAGTCATCAGTTAGCCACTTTTGACGGTTGCCACTGATAGTCTACTAGGTAACCAAGGAAAAAAACTACAACAGTCTGCATAATATGCCTATATAGATCCACTAAAATTCCGGTTTATATAATGCTTGCTAGGTAAGACCTGAACAAATCCGAGAAAATGTTCTCTTGCGTTTTCTTTGTCTCCCAGAACTGCATTGACGAACCGAACTACAAGAATCATTTGTTCTTTACAACTTACGTTAGCATTTCAGTCAAGAATTAGAGAATAATACAAAGCTTTTTGCAGTTCACACAGGATAAACTCAATAAATTTACAGGAACAAAAACCAATAAGCTTATTTTGAAATTGTTTGCTTAATAATGTACATGAGTTTGATGATGAAGATGTTCAGAAAGATTAAGTTTTAAAAAAAAAGATTAAAAATTAAAGTTAAATTTTGAAATGTGTTCAACAAGTTTTAAAAAGTTTCCATCGTTTTCTTTGAAAATTGTTTCACTTGTTCCACAATAAGCTAATCCTTGAGTACCTAGGAATTACACAATACAAAGTGAGGAGTTAAAGCAATATATGAACAACTTAGTACTTGTACATATTATGGACGCCAAAAATTATATTTAAGTTTATTTTTTCTAAATCAAAGTTATGATTTGAAATAACAAAAAAAAAAAAACATTGGCAACGTCAGTGCGACGCACTAGTCACCTTAGCGCCCTATGGGACGGCATAACTTGCGTAGCCTTAGCACCGGCCCTGCATTCTAGTAGAAAAATTTATGTCTGAATTAAGTAATCTTTTTAATATTTCAAAAATGGATTTTGGGCAGAAATTAGGAGCAGCTAATAATGATCTAGAAGTAGTTGAAAATGATCTAGAATTCTTTAAAGACCAAATAAATGAAATGAAAATGTTCACTGAGAAAAAAGATGATGCAGCTTACAGAGCTAGAACTGAAAAGAGGAGACTCAGATTTCTAACTATAGAAAAACAAAAAGAGATTATTGAACTCAAGGGAGCCAGGATAGTAGTATATAAATATGTAGTGAAAATTTAGATGGATTTAAAACAGCCGACTGCAAATTTGACTCTTCAATAGATGATGAATTTGACGAAAAACTTATGAAGAAAAAAAAAAGGTAACTGTGAACTACTACGTTAATAAAAATAATTTTTGTTTATAATCAAGCATTTATTTTATTTCCAGAAAAAGTGCTCAATTGATTTTTAATTTCATTTAATAAGAAATCTTTTGGTTGTCAACAATTTTATTTTTAGTTTATTTTGATAAAGTTTAAATTATACTGTTTAACTCAAAAAGCAGATGATGATAGGTATAAAGTAGCAGATGATGATGGGTATAAAGAAGCAGATAATGATAGGTTTAAAAAAGCAGATGATGATAGGTATAAAGAAGCAGATAAAGATAGGTATACAGAAGCAGATGATGATTGGTATAAAGAAGCAGATGAGGATAGGTATAAAGAATCTATTTAAATATAAGGTGCTAAGCAGATAGATTATCTCATACCAATTCAGAGCTTTAGATCACTGCCTAAAGTAAGGTCAACATTATAAAGAGAAAAAAAAGTTCACAATGATTCTTACTGATTTACTTTTGAAAGTATGGCTAATAAAAATAATAATAATAGCAGTTGAAATAGCAGTAATTATAAAAATTAATTTTAAAAAATAAATATGAAAAATAATTATAAAAGTAAAAAAGTACATTAATAGTAAAAAAGGAAAAAGAATTACTAACTAATCTACAAATGTTGAATTATGGACAAATGTTGTAGATTGTGCGTTAAATCAACGCTTCATGATATAAAAAATGAAAATATAATAAGTAAGGGAAGACCCTTTTTGCTTGAAGCATTCCTAGTTACGTAAGCTAGCCTATATTTAGCTTCGACTCTTATAGATAAAGGCAACAACTAAGCTATATTTTATTAGCCACAAACTAGTGAAAACTCATAACAATAAAGACAATGATTTGACCACAAAGGTAAAATTTGTTGGTATTGTAGTTTATCCTCCTCCGGATAATTATCCTCTAATTGCTATATGAAGGCCACATACCATTCTGCAAGCTTCTGCATATTCTCAAATATGAAATAGCGTTTCCTGAAAAAAAAAATGATTGTGAACACAAAAACAATTATGACTCCATAGATGTCTAACGGGTTACTAAAATCCTCATAAAAAAAAAAAAATTTATATTATAAATACTTAAAAAAAAAAAACTTATAAAAACGAAATGACATATAAAAACTATAAAAACATATTCGAAAAAAAACGAAACTCCCGGAAACACCGAAAACACTTGGAATGTAATTAAAGAACTAATTGGTAAAAATAATTATGCGAGAAATATTCTGCAAAAAATAATAACAATTGATGAAAAAAATATTTATGATGAATCAATTATTGATGAAATAATAAACAGTTTTTTTATTAATGCTGGTTCAAACTTGGCATCAAAAATTCCTCTGAATTCAACTTCATTTGAGTCTTATTTAAAAAATTACGATAAAGTTATGGATGAACCTAATCTTAAATTAATTGAATTGCAAACCGTCTTTTCTAATCTTAAAATTAACAAAAGTGCTGGGTTTTATAAAAATAACGTTAACCATCTTTAATCTTTCTTTTAAAACAGGTATTGTCCCGGAAATGGTTGAAATAGTCAATCAAATAACAGATGCATTCACTAGTCAAATGTAGTAGGTTTAGGGTAAAAATTTGATTACTTCAAAAATTTTAGTTTCATGATATTAAGGAATGGTAAACAGACTGATCTATGAAGAGAACGAATTGTTTGGCGTATATCCTGAAAAAGAATTCAACTTTTTCGGGAATTGGGGCAAATTTTCCCCCTCCCCAAATTTCTTAAATATTTTTGGGGAATATTTTAAAATTATTATATTTCTTCAAAAAATATTTTAGTTTTTATTTGTTAAAATATAAAAAAGTCCTGAATTGCAAATCTAAATAATTTTTTAATAGATCTTTAGAGTATTAAAATAACAAATGTGTATAATATAATACAATTATAATGTCCAAGACATAATAAAATATAACTAGAATA
>NC_088930.1:19115000-19170000 GCF_038396675.1 Hydra vulgaris
TATATAAACATATATATATATATATATTTATATATATCAGGCCTTGTTAAGAAGCGTTACGCAGCTCGCATTTTGCTTGCGAAAAGGCGATTTGCAGTTTTGCGCTACGCAAAAACTTAAATCTTTTATTTAAATTATCTAATAAACTATCTTATATTTAAATTATCTTTTGATTATCGTTAACGTGACGTTTATTCAGAAGAAATAAAGTCGTAAGTTAAGCTTTTAACCGCAATTGTAGACTAATAGATTTTTTTTGTTAAAGAAACAGTTTGTTTCATAATTTTTTTTTTTTTATTAAAAATTAGTTAAAAAAAATAAAGTGTTTAAGTTTTATCTTAAGGAATTAAATATATAAATTCCTTTTAAATATAAAAATTGTTTTTAGTCATAATAGTTTAAAAAATGCACGATTTATTTTGATGTAAAAATTTTATTAATAACATATTTTGTTTATTGTTAATTCAATAACGTAAAGTTTTAATGACGTTCATTTAATTTATGAAAATAAAATATGATCACGAATATGTTATCGGTAACTGATAAATAACAAAAAAAAAACTCTACTGTTTAAAAACATCATTAAAAAGAGTTCACAAATTAAATAAGAAAAAATTTATTAACAATTGATAAAATAACCAAAAACCAAATGTAAAATCATAAGAAAATAAACAAATATTTTACGTTTCATGAAAAAAATATTTTTTTCAAAATAAAACTTAGTTTATATTTGAAAAAAATAATAAAAATGATTTTTTTAATAAGAACTTTTATTTGTAACTTTTGTTATAGTGAGAAAAAAAAAACTTTTTGCATGATTTTTAACGCGTTAATAAATAACTTTAATTACAATGCGGTACTTGTAAAGACGCTAGTGACGCAATATAACTTCTAACGATGCAAAATGAGTTACTTAAAAACTGAGTTGAGTTACTTAAAAATGCGTTACGCGTTTTCGCTACGCAGCAAAATCTCGTAACAACAAGGCCTGATATATATTTATATAAATATATATATATATATATATATATATATATATTTATATACATATATATATATATATTTATATACATATATATATATTTATATAGATATATATATATACATATATATATATATATATATAAATATATGTATATATATATAAATATATAAATATATATATATATAAATATATACATATATTCATATATATATATAAATATATGTATATATATATATATTTGTATATATATATATAAATATATATATATATATTTATGTATATATATATATATATATATATATATATATATATATATATATATATATATATATATATATATATATATATATATATATATATATATATATATATATATATATTATATATATTCCTGATAAACCTACTGATGGAGAACAAGCTGTTGAAAAAAAACTAAAATTATATAAGTGTTTCTACTAATTTATTATTGCTCTGTTCTTTAAGAACGTTGAGCACTCTATTTATAGAATACAGTGACATAATATAATATATATATATATATAGTATATATATATATATATATATATATATATATAGTATAATATTTATATATATATATATATATATAATATATATATATATATATGGGTTATTCCATATCAAATCACCTAAAGGCTCCCCGGGTACCACCTCAGATTTGCTTTAATTTTGACCACACACAGATCTTATGAAAAAAATACAATCCAGAAAATTTCAGCTTGATTGACCAATTTGTTCAAAAGTTATGATTGAATTAAAATGACCAAATCCGAAAAATTTGTGTATCAGGATCTTACAGCAGTTTTTTTTCGATTTTTGACAAACCATAACTTTTTAAACAAAGATGGTGATCACCTGAAATTTTGTAGGGTAATAGTTTTTCACCCAATAATCCCTTTTCACCCAAATAATCCATTATTGCAGTTGTTTTTGACTGATTTTTTTACAGTTTTTGAGTTATTGTACCTTAAAGTTGCTAAATATTGCAACATTATAAATATTTTTTCGAACTTTAACGTGTTACAGTTTAATACTTACAGAAAGTGGATTTTTTTGTTACGTTTGCGTACTTAGGGTCACCACTTGTTAGAATAATCAAAATTATGCATTAAAAATTAATTTAGCACATGCAGCAGCCTATTGAAAAATCACTTTTTTTAAAAATTATGATAAACTACATTGACTTTGCTGGCATAGAAAATAGCATAAACAGTTGAAATATATTATGAAACTTTTTAATGTTGAGGTTTTATGTATAGACAATCACCAATATTATTTCTTTTGGCTCTATATCCAATGCTGATGCTACTAGGTTTGTCATACTTGTTTCCAGTTTTTTTAACTTTTTGCTTTCCATATTCTAATTTGTCACGTTTACTTACATTTTTTACAGGAGATATTTCCAGTAAAGAAGCACTCTTATTTAAAACTGTCTTATTTAGGTCTGAAGAACTAAACTCCTCATCATCAACATCTAAGTCTTCATCTTCTTGACTAAATTTTCCTGTAATTTGTTCAAGTTTGAATTTATTTAAGCAGTTAGTGCAAAGTTTTTGACCAGGTTTGATCTTAAGTTGACTTGCTGTTAAAATATCGACTTTACACAATCCCTTAATAATTTTTTCTTGTGGGCTTTAAACGGATCACAGCAGTATTTTTGAAGCGCTTCATATCTAGAAATATAGGCTTAATCATAGTGAAAACATATCTCCTCATTTAGTTCAAAAGTGTGTCCAATTCTTTGAATTAAAACTTCAACATCTGTGTTCACAATATCTTTTAGTTTTATTCTTCCAATCATTCTACAATAATACGTTTTGTCGCAATCTTCATTTAAAACTTTCCCCACACAACATTTCTCTGTCATTTTTTACTATTTTTTTATTTTTATTACTAATCTAAAAAGTTTAAAAAAGACATAAACATATTAAATCTCAAAGAAACTAACAAATATCAGACACTGATTACGACACTGATTATGTTATTATTATTAGTACAAATTAAGACATGATGTCATTAAAAAGAAAACTGAATATATTCATTCACAGATAAATAAAAAATATACTACTGACATCCCTATGACTAATTATTAGACTATGACCTAAGGCTAGCTCATAGTCTAATAACATTCTCCTTTTAAAAATATCATCACTCTCAAAAGGCTACAATCATGTCATAAGATAGAGTATAAGTCTTTAAATTTTTTTTGGTGATTGTCTATATATAGAACCTCAACATTAAAAAGTTTCATAATTTATTTCAACTGTTTATGCTATTTTCTATGCCAGCAAAGTCAATGTAGTTTATCATAATTTTTAAAAAAAGTGATTTTTCAATAGGCTGCTGCATGTGCTAAATTAATTTTTAATGCATAATTTTGATTATTCTAACAAGTGGTGACCCTAAGTACGCAAACGTAACAAAAAAATCCACTTTCTGTAAGTATTAAACTGTAACACGTTAAAGTTCGAAAAAATATTTATAATGTTGCAATATTTAGCAACTTTAAGGTACAATAACTCAAAAACTGTAAAAAAATCAGTCAAAAACAACTGCAATAATGGATTATTTGGGTGAAAAGGGATTATTGGGTGAAAAACTATTACCCTACAAAATTTCAGGTGATCACCATCTTTGTTTAAAAAGTTATGGTTTGTCAAAAATCGAAAAAAACTGCTGTAAGATCCTGATACACAAATTTTTCGGATTTTGGTCATTTTTAATTCAATCATAACTTTTGAACAAATTGGTCAATCAAGCTGAAATTTTCTGGATTGTATTTTTTTCATAAGATCTGTGTGTGGTCAAAATTTAAAGCAAATCTGAGGTGGTACCCTGGGAGCCTTTAGGTGATTTGATATGGAATAACCCATATATATAATATATATATAGTATATATATTATATATATACTAGTAGTATTACTACCGCTTATATATATATACTACCTATAATAACATCTTCTGATCCCTTTAGCAGATTTACATCCAAAAGCACATCTCAATACTAATGTCAAATCTTTAACATATAGTACACAAACGTATATGTATATTATACATAAATATATTATACATATATGTAGATGTATATTTTTATACTCAAAGTTAATCTTCTACAAACTCCATATAAATCTTGCAATATAAAACCATATACGAATTATATACTAAGTTACTTCGTGGCATACTAATTTAATAAAACTAATACTTGTATTGCAGAGTTATGGAATAAATTTTTTATTTTTTTGAATTTGAAATCTTTAATATGGAATCTTGGATAAGTTTATTCAGTTTAACTAAAATAACTTATTTACTTAAAAACCATTTATGAACTTTAAATGCCTCCAAATTAACTATAAATTCTATAAAACGCAAAATATAACTTGAAATTGAAATATAAAATGTAAATATGTGATTATTATATATGATGTTCTTAACTAAATTTGTTTTTTCTGCCTCACTTGCGTCATCAAAGTTAAAATTTGCCCGGCTTCAATTTTTTCTGCCTATTTTTTTCCCTAAGACTTATTAATTACACAGGTCAACAAAAAAATTTTTTTTTTCTGGTGCCGAGCAAACAATTTGTTTTTTGTATAGCATTTCTCATTTTGATTTCAAATATCCAACTCTTTTTTTACCATCAGGTCAAGTTGTAAAGATATTTAGGTTCAAATCTTAAGTATTTAGGGTAAAGTCCCAAATATTGTCGAAAAAAAAGTTATTCAAAAGTATGTCAACCTGGGTCTCAAAAGAAGCGTATTTTCATAGAGATTTTAAAAATGTTATTCATTTGTAATAAAAATAAGTATTTTGTGTATTTTTGGTGAATAACATTCTGTTAAATTTTTTTTAAAAGTCTTTAGCATTTTTTCACATAACTTTTTTGTCAATAAATTTTAAGGAAAAATATTTATGTTTTCTAAAATCTCTATAAAAATACGCCTCTTTTGAGACCCAGGTTGACATACTTTTGAATAACTTTTTTTTCGACAATATTAGGGACTTTACCCTAAATACTTAAAATTTGAACCTAAATATCTTTACAACTTGGCCTGATGGTAAAAAAAGAGTTACATATTTGAAATCAAAATGAGAAATGCTATACAAAAAACAAATTGTTTGCTCGGCACCAGAAAAAAATTTTTTTTGTTGACCTGTGTTATTTACGAGAAATTCTTTGGTATTCCTAAACTCTTTTATAAAGCTAGTTAATCGCTAGTCCTATTGGGAAACATCTGCTTATTCTTACCTTTAGGCCGGGTGAATAAAAATGAGCAATTGCTTTTACTCAGTAAATGGTCAGCTTACGTGAATAAAAACTTATGCAATTTTAATTAATTTTTTATTCACGTAAAGCTGAACAATTACTGAGTAAATTGCTTAACTTTACATGACTTAAAATTTAAGCAAAACTCCTTAGTTTTTATTCACGTAAAGCTGATCCATTCCTGAGTAAAAGCAATTGCTCATTTTTATTCACCCGGCCTTTTGTTCTTTACAAATTTCCTACAATATATAATGGCAAACGAAAACGATACAAACATCAATCATTCGAATGTCGAAACAGAAGAACAAATAAAAAACAAAACTGCAACTGAAGAAAATATTTCTACAATAAAAAGAATGATGAATAGCAACGAATCAAGTCGATCTATTGCAAATACAACAGGTCTTTCAATTAGGACGATTCAAAATTGGGTACGAAAACTTGAACAAGATCAAAATACAGTGCCTAAAAAGCGTGGCAGAGCAGCACGGAATAATATTGAAAGAAAGAGAAAAATTGAATTATTAATTAATGCAAATAAAGCATTAACTACGATCGACATTGCAGAATTAATGCCCGAAGAACATAAATGCTTGACAACTACAATTAAAAGATAATTAAAACAAATGGGATATACCCGTAAAAGGCTTAAATCGGTCGTTGTTGCGAGAAATTCAGCTTATGTAATAGCAACAAAGTTAACGTTTGCAATCATGTTTCTTTTCTGCAAAATTCTGATCTGATTTATATTGATGAAACCGCTTTTAATTTGCACGATTCACGATATTATGGCTATGCATTGTTGGGAAGTACTCCATATATTACAGTCCCGACACAGAGAGGGTGGAATGTTAGCTTAATATGCGCCATTAATAAGTTACGGGATGTATTGGTTTTAAAATAAAGGTTGGGGCCTTTAATACTGCCAGCATGAACGAGTGGATCGAACAAGATTTAAGACCAGCTTTAAGTACTCGAAGATATGTTGTAATAATGGACAAGGCGCGATTCCGCCATTCATCAACTGTAGAATCAGCATTTCGAGAAAGCAATTGTACTCTCCAGTTTTTACGACCTTACAACCCTCAACTTAATCCTATCGAGGAGTTTTTTGGTGTGATGAAAAATTTATTCAGAAGAATACAACCACAACCTAATAATCCACAAGAAATAATTAACATTATTACTGAGATTTTAACAGGTTTTATTGAATACTTTTTTGAAAATTATTATTCTCACATGCGTGAGTGGGTGTTAAAAGGAATTCAGCGCAATGAGTTCATGTGATTAAGTTATACTTTAATTTTTTTTCTTAATTTACTGTAAAACATTTGAAAAATAAAGTATTTTTATTACGAAATAATTGTGGACGCGACGAAAATAATTATGGACTGCAGTGAAAATGATTATGGACGCGACGAAAAAATTGTGGACGATACTGTAATAACCTAAAAATGATATGTCTAAAAATAACACTACTATTTTTTTTTTCGTTTAATAATTAGTAAACAAAATTAGTCTGCTAAATTATGTCATTAAAACTAATCAAAATTCTAAAAAAACATTAATTTTACAATAAATTAGCATAAATAAATATTAAATCAACGTCTTAAAAATGTAAAAATATGAATGTATCAATTTAATCTGGCCAAACTTGCATAAACTAGACCTTATTTGGTCGTCCCATAAACTATGCTAAAAAAGTTCTAAATTGATTGGGTGTAAAAATTTTGTATGATTCATATAAAATTAAATATTTTTTTTGATGAGAGAAAAATCACTGAAAATCAACATCTTTACAAATATTTTTAGTTTATAAGTTTTATAACTTTTGTAAATTTGTAAACTTGTTTATAAAGTGTAATTTTAAACTAAAAAAAAAAAAAAATTGACAAATATGCAAAAATTAAAGTTCGAATTTTTATTCTATATCTAAACTTGAAAATGGAAGTTTTAAATTTCTGTCATGTTTATATTTATATTTATTATATTTAGCCGTTTTAATTTTGACAATCATTCACTTTTTATATTTTGTACCCAAATTTCATTTATTGAAACATTTTTCTAAATTGTTTTGTAACAAATTTAAAAAGTTTCCGTAAATTATAAGTATATACATTATATAGAGTTACTCTGTAGAGAATACAAAAATATGAGTGTTTGTATGCTCCGTTTATTTGCATATAATATTTATAGCAAGGCAAATTTCAAACCAGTTATTTTCAGCCGTTCGAATTTTCCATATTTACAAATTGTGAGTTGCAATGTTTTGTGCAAATATATGAGTTTTTCAATTAAGTATTGAATTTAGCAACCATTCTTTATAATTTACAACGTTTGTATACAAGCCATAGTAGTCAGGTCTTGCACATTCAAACCCAGATGAAACAATCCCGGATGCATACCATAATCCTTAATTTGTAAGAAAATATTTTATTACAGATTGGAACTTGAATTACTTTTTAGATGTACACACAATATGCACATTAAATTTGAGAAAAAATAAAATACGGGTATTAAGAAGTATCTTTGTTGACGTAGTTTTGAAGCATTGATTGAAATTGCTTCAAATAAAACGCCGTGTTTTATTTGCGACAATAAGGATTTAAAACTATAAAGATCGCGACAGCTTTTTTTGATGTTTAAAAAAGATAAATTTTAGACAGGGAACACATTTCAAACTTTGGCATGTTTATGTTTACATCAAATGAGAATACTTGTTGAAAACTGCAATAATTGGAGCCTAGGAACAACAACAACCTTAAAATATATTCTCCTAAAATCCAGTGTTATCAAAATAATAGGTATTAAAACGGTCAAATAACCTTCACTAAATCCTCAGGGAAAGTAAATCATAACAAGTAAATACTAATTGTCATATCGGAAATGACAACTTGGTGATGGTGCAAAAACCACGATAATAGTGGCTATTATATTCATGACCGCCGCCACCTTAAATCATACAGTTTTTCGCCTTGTGAAAACAAGCTATAAAAAAAACACATTGCATACTTATCTATGAAACAGAAAACTTGTTGTCATACAATAGAGACTTTTTAAATGGATAAGCATTAACAGACATCTTTCTTTCACTGATGGGTTTTCAATTTACTTTTGGAATTTACTTGGAACTTTTGGATTTACTTAGAATTACTTTTGGCGGAGTTACGTTTTTTTAACAATCTTTAACAATCTGAATTTCTAACAATTTTTAAAATCTGAATAACACATTTACGGCAGCTATAAAGCCAAAACCATTTTTGATAAATAAATTTTTTTTACACAAATTAAAACATTGCTGCATTTTAACCTCTGGTACACTCTTCTTCGAGTTAAATTTTAAGCTGATACGAACACAATTATAATGGATACGTTTTGAGCAAATAAATTTTAATTTGATAGGAACACATTTACAGCGGGTACATTTTAAGTAAAAACATTTTAAGCCGATACAAACACATTTATAGCAAGTAAATTTTAGGCAGATACATTTTAAGTTAATAAAAACACTTTTTGGCGGGTAAATTTTAAAGAGATACATTTAAAGCTGATACGAACACTTTACAGCAGGTACTTTTTGAGCAGATTTATTTTAGGCTACATGGTACTGATACGAATACATTTACAGCGGCGTGTTGTACAATTTATCGTACATCGGCACCAAATTAACTCAGGACAATATTTATCAGCTTTAGGAAGCATCATTCATATAGTATGAAAATCACTTCCATTCAGCCCCAGTCATTAAAGCTAGTTGGTGATACGTTTAACTCCAAACATACGCCTGATACGCTGCACGCTTCATATGCTTTATTAATGCACCACGTGTGAATGTTGTTAATCTGCCAGTTTTTTTGAGTAAAAAAATACTGCTTAGTAGTATTTATGAAACTGGAAAATTGATTTCTGGATGGCTTATGTTATTGACATGTTATTCAGACCGTGAAAACCATTCCACGAATTGCATATTGTCATTTGATTCATCGGCACCGTGAACCTGCCTAATAGTCTTAAGCCACAAATTTTCTTTAATGAGTTCATGTTTCCACACAACACCACTATCTGTGAAAGGACCACTGTTGACAAGTATAGTTGGTTGCTCATTTTTAGCCTAATTGGGGTAACATCTGAGTTTGATTCCGTGAGAAAGTTCATTTTCTTACTATCACGAGAGTTAAAAATAAACGGAACATTGCATTGAGTTTCAGAACTAAAATTGTCAAGTTGCAGAGCTAATGAAATAGCTGTGCTATGAAGTGCACTACGAGCTGTTATTGCTTTGGGGTTGTGATCAATATTATTGATTGCTGCCTCAGTAAACAGTTGTTTTTGCTGTTTCAGAGGACACACACCTTGATTACTGTTAGAGTAATCAAACAATACATTACCTAGATCAGTTGTCAGTGAAAGCATACAATCATATGATACACTCAAACCAAGATAAAATATTTTATTAATAAGTAACCATTTTCTTGTAGTTGCACGCACAAGCAAACTAGCATACAGTGGTAATAGCGTTTGTCATGATTGAATTTACCAAGTGCAATCAAAAAAAGAGTTCGGTTTCTCTGGTTGCTAATGCTTCACACTATTATAATTAAGTTGCTCGCTTATAGTAAGTGCAGATAGAATGTTATTTTACTTGGTTTTTATGTCAACGCTTCAAGTATCATACTAACAAATGCCAGGAGATTTTTGGTTCTAGCACTTCTTGAAAACTCGGACTATAATTCACCAGTAAAAGGTTTAGCAATGTCAAATATAACTTTGTGTATAATCTGTGCAGCCTTTGACAATTACACTGCACCACAACATTGTTGACAAGCTTTAAAAAGTGTGAGACCACTGCATATTTTTAAAAACAAGTAAAACATCTCAACCATTCTGTTGTGAACGCATGTTAGAAAAATTGGCTTGAATTCTTTCTTTCAACCGTGTGCATTGCATATGCTGAGTTAGTGTATGTAACTTATCTTATAGTTTGGACAAGCGATCGCCATATCGTCGAGCTAGATCAGCTGGTTTTAAGACTGGTGTAATACTTTTGTTAACTTGTTCCTTTAATATAAGGTAATAACTAAAAAACTTAATATGCAAATATATGTTACACAGTCGATTTTATTATCTGACCTGAAACTTATTTCAAGCATGCGTCTGTTAAAAGTTTTTTTGTGTAGATCACCTAGTATGATAAAAATATCATAAAAACTGATAAAAATGATAAAAGTATCACAAACTTAATTGCTCAAGAGGCAAAGGCCTCTTGAGCAATTAAGTTTGTGTTGCTTCATCAATTGTGCAGAATCAAACAATATAATGGCATAATTACGTACCTTAATATCTAAGTTGATTGTACTGACACTGTGCAAAGAGTCTCCTGGTCGGCACAAGACATGTTTAAGGTGGAACACCGCCGATATTTAGCTCATTTTATAAGCAATTTGCTTATAAAATGAGCTAAATATCGAGCTTTATATTTTGATATTTAGCTCATTTTATAAGCAATTTGCTGTAGATTAATAATATAAATGTTTGTTTCCCACTTTTTTCTTTATTTTGGGATAATACTAACTAATTAAAAATATACATATAGCAACGATGACAAAATTTGATCTTCTTTTTCGTTTTTCTCTGATTTTAAATTTTGCAAAAAATATTCTGATTGCAAACATATCTAGTGAAGCAGAAGAGTAAATCACTTCAAGTTTCAGGAAATGTTTATTATACCATTTTCTACGGAGCGATCTTTCAATTTTCATGGGTTTTTTTATCAATGTATTTCAGGTCATTGTGTTTTGAATTAACTCATTAAAATTAATATTTTCCAATAAAAATTAGGGAAAATTATCGAGGCAAAATAAAATAAAGTAGAAAATAGCATGCTCAATTTATGTAAAGTGTATCTTTTTTTTTAAATTCTGAATAATTTTGAATATTTGGTTGTGTACCACTTTAATACGTCTGAAAAACGTAGTGATACGTGATAATACGTATTTGAACATCTTAAAGACTTTTGATTAAACTTAATATGCAACCATATCTAAAATGCATTACATACTTATTTTTAGCATAAAAAATTTGCTTTTGTCCACTCTTGCACAATTGTTACCTTAACATGCTTCACTAGTTTAAAATAGTGGTAATAAAACGCAGCGCCCTTACGATTTTCGTTGACTAATACCCTCACGATTTTCGTTGCTCACAAACTCTAATAACTGCAGTTTTTTTCAAAGCATTCTCAATTGATAAAAACATCAACATACCTAAGTTTGAAGGTTGTTCTATTTCTAAAAGTTTTTTCAAACAGCAAATAAGCTGCTGCAATTTCTAAACTAACCGTCTTTTAAGCATGCCAAAGAACCTCCACTGTCATAATTGCACGAGTCACTTGTTCCATTTTTATAACCAGCGCATAACAAATAATCTTCTTTTACAAATTTTTTGTAAGCTTCAGGCCCGTTACATACGTTGTTTGATACAATCGGTACTTCAGCTTTTTGAAGTACTTCAGGTTGTACACCATTGTGCTTTAAAAATCCCCAGCCAACAATATAACACGTTTGATCTGGTAAAGCAGGTTTGTCTGGTATACATATGTTTGCTTCATTGCTTGTGTAACTTAAGTCAATGTGTGTTTTTAATTTTAATATAGCTAAAAATAAAAAATAAGAAGTAAAAAAAAAACGAATTAACTGCTAATAATTCTAATGAATAATGATAAAGAGTAATAATCAATAAATAGCAAAAAGCTATTTATTAAAGTTAATACTAAATGTATTAAAATTAATTCAATAAAGTTTGAAATTTGCATCATGGTGCAAATGCAAATCATTAATAATTGACAAACATGTTTTATAAACGAATTATGAATCATACAATTATATTTGCTACATATATGAGGAACTCCGGGGACAAGCTGCCAAACCCACTTTTTTTTAGTTTCTCTGGTCATTACTGCCAAAAATACATTAAATATGTACTTTGTTGTGGAGAAAGTGCCAAACCCAAAAATCGATCCATACAGTGCTGCTACCTAAAATTATTATTACCTAAACAGAAAATTGGCATTTGAGTTGGGGAAAAGTTGAAAAGTTAAAAACTGAACAGCGCAGATTTAGAAGACTTTTTAATGAAAAGTGATTGTGATGATTCAGGTGCAAATTACAAACTGTTTTTAACAGATGATGTAAGTAAAGGTATATAAATAATTAATGAAGCTAAAAGCTGTACTTTTCATTGAATTATACAATAATATAGTTTCATACAATGGTATAGTTTCATATAATAATAATACAATTTTATACAATTTTGTAGTTTCTAGTCTCAATGTTATTTTCAAACAACATTTTCATTGCAGATTAAAATGTTAACCTTGCAGGAGAAAAAAGAGATGAAAAAATCATCTCCCAGAAAGTACGTGAAGAAATCCTGTCTCTTAGCTAAGTAGCTAAGTCAATTGTCAACGCGTGACATGCTGGAGGCAATGTCATTAACAATACTTACGTTACTGAAGAAAAACTGCATAGTTGTAAGTGAATTGCTCATCCATAACCACACAAAAAGTATATTCTAAAACAAAAGATGTCAATAAGGGAAGGATATGTTACAACAAAAGATAAATTAGTTGAACGTAAGATTTTTTGACAGAGATTGCAATGTTGAGTACAGCAGTAAAATAACAGCCGCTTACCTTAATCAAATTTTTTTAACTTTTATACCAGGAACCGGATTTAAAAAACACCTTTTTAACGGACTGTGTGAATGTAGAAGGTAAACACAAGAAGTATACTACTGCATCAAAGAACTACCTTAGGGCAAATAGTCGTACCTGCAAACTAACGAGTTCAGACGGAAACATTAAAAAGGTTTGCAAAACTAACTTTAAGAACACATCGAAGATATCTAATGAGACAATAGCAAATATTTTTTAAGGAACAAATCAAATTTTATACCTATTGAAGACCGTAGAGATAAATCAGATTCACGAAAAGAGTAGTGATGAAGACATTGAATATGTTCAAAGCTTTATTTACTTATTTCCAATGTACATACCCCATTATAGCTAAAAGGATAACTAGTACCGATATTATCTTTGTATTGAAAAATACAACATAAATATAAAATTATACAAAGTACAGTATTGACCTACTATAAACGGCAAATGTGGGCTTACAATTTTGGAATCTACGATAAAAACTTAAAGACTAAAAATATGTATGGAGTAAGGAACAGGCATCCGAAGGTGCTCAAGAAATAGATTCGTGTATCCGAGAGCATATTCGTTGACATATACGCAAAACTGTGACCCATTTAATATTCTATAGTGGTAGTTGCAGTGGATAAAATCCCGTTATAAAATGATTTCTTATGTTATAATATATTATGCACTTTTTTACATTTATCAAAATCATCGAACAAAAAGTTTTTGTGTCAGGGTATAGTTTTGACTCCTGCAACTAAATCTTTGCTGTTATTAAACAAGCTAAAAAAATCAAGTAAAGTTGGGGCCCTCTTTTTTTTTTTAATTAGATCTATCCAATCACCCAGAACTAAATATTTATTCTGGGTGATTAGATTGACCTAATTAGAAAAAAAAGAAGAGGGCCCCAAAATTTATTGTAAGAAAAATGATAAACTACGAGTTTCTTAGCACATAATCATTTGAGAGTGGAATGACCACTAGATAAAATTTAGGCAAAAAATTAAAAAAGAAAAGCTGTGATTTTTTTGAGGTCATATAACTCATACCACGTGTCCATCATCACATCACCATCTGTCCATCATCACTTTTATTTTGCTCATAAAGGTGACGAGGATGCAACTGACTTGAGTCTAAATGATTCAGGCGACAAAGGAATAACTTCGTGCAAGCTACAAACTTCTGTGTTTGTTCTTTTATGAAAAAATTTACAATGGAAGAGTCAAACTTGTAACAATCCGTGCATCATTTTTAAGAACAAAAGAGGGTAAAAAAAAAAGAAAAGTGGAACTTGTTGTGCCTAACCATTTACTGTAATAAAATTATTTTTTTGTCCAGGTATACCACGTAGTAAAATTAATGTGAACTAGAAAGGTCATTACCAGTGTTGTAAAAAATACTCTCAAAAAAATTTAAAATACAAACACAAATACTGGATCAAAAATGTAATTAAAATACAAGTACAAAATACACTCAAGCAAAGATATTTAAAACATAAAATACTCAATATAAAAATATTTAAAATACAAAATACTTTTCGAAAGCAAAAAAATAAAAAAAAGGGCAGTTGAAATGCTTTAAAGTAGGAAAAGTTTAAAATGAAAATAAAATCTAAATGTTTGTTGGTTTTCAGCAACAACATTAGTTCAAAATGTTTATCTGATAACCAATTTCGGCGCGACTCAGCAATTAAGACTCCTTTAGAAAATAGGCAATCAATTAGAGCAGACAATGGAACAGCTGCATTAAAAACTCTGAAAAGTTTCTTAACAACTGGATATTGTTCCAAACATGTTAATGAAAATGTATATAAGCCATTTTCAAGGTATTGTAAACACTCAATATTAACTGCTGGCTGACTAGCTTTTTTATTCCAAAAGTTATCAACACTGTGGATAATTTTTGGAATAAGGACCACAAGTTTCTTTCAAACTTGTTGAACTGCTGGCATCTGGAATCCCAGAAAACAATTAGTTTCCCCTTGCAGTAGGTCTAGAGCATCAGCAATAAGTTTCATAAACTACTTGTCTCTGAAACGGCGCAATTTCAATGCATCCATGATTTGAGAGAGCTTTTCTTTGACTCTTGGCTCCAAAATTTGACATATGGCATCATAAGTAGGATTCCATCGAGTCTCTCTTGGTGTCCTCAATGAAACTTTAGTAAAATTTTCCACAGCATTGAATATTTCTGTGTTTTGGCTGACATGTGACCACAGTTTTGAACAATCGGCCATTGCTCCCATGTATGTTCGTTTATATAAACCTCGTCCGTTTTTAATCAATTTCGGGATGTCACTTGTTGAAAGCAGTTTCAGAATATGACGTTCTTGGGTAAATGCTCGTTGTTATTTGTTTGTTCTTGCTCATTTGTCAGAATGGTGTCAACATCAACCATCTCCACTTCATATGTATCTTCTTCATCTTGATAAACTTTGTGGTTCTGCTGATTTTAATGAAGCACATTTTCACTATTATCAAAATTGCTATCATCTTGGCATTCATTAAATGTTTTGACAAAATTTGAACCAATGTCAGTCACAGTGAAAGCTATGTTGTTGGTGATTAAGCCCAAATTCGGAATGTATATTATAAACTTGCTCTGCAATTGCGTTAAATGTATGACTTACTTTGAAACGTTTTCAGGCAAGCAAAACAGACATTTGAGATTTTTTGGCCAGACCAGTTTCATTCGGACCTCTTTTTCTAACATTTCTTTTATGCATTGTAGCCGCTAAGTGAGCTACGATGAACAACCTGAAAAAAAGATTAAGAAGTTAAATAAAATAATTTTTTTTGTCTCATTGCAGCTACAGATTGTGACCTTAGAAGGTCACAATCTGTAGGGTTCTATCTCCATTTTGTAATGTTGGGTTCTATCTCCATTTTGTAATGTTGTGAGAATTTAACTTTCCATTTTTAATAATATGACTTTTTTTACAGCAGTTATTGTTTATAATTCTCAAATCAGATATATAAATCTATATTTCTCAGGTCACGACATGCTATTTATTTATCTATATTACTTAATAAATAAACGAATTTTTAATCTTGTAATTTAACAAGTTTTGCTTTTTAATCCTGATAATTTAAGAGAATATAACAAATTTTGTTCAATTCTGTCATAATTACCAAAGGGAGATAGAACCTTATTGTTTTAACGTCACAAAATATAACTCAATAAGCACTTTAATTTTTTTTAAACAATGTTTTTTAAGAACTTTTATAATACCAATTACACAAATGTAATAAGGAGAATAAAATATTGCAATTGCACGAACAAAATTAAAAATTAATGCTTACTAAATTAACCAAAAAAAGAAAATTTTTTGTTTATTACTCATTTTTACTTACTTGCATTTTCCTGAAATATAATTAAGTAGTTAATCTCTTTTATTACAATATTTCTCCAATTAATTATTATTTATTAAATCAATGACAACTAGATATTTTGCTTTTCAATAATTTTTATTGTTATACAACTTATTGTTATTTATAAAAAAAATTCAATTGTAGTACTTAAATAATTATGTAAATTACGTCTGCTATGTTGATTTAATTATTTTAGCAATTAATCTAGTATAGCAATAATAACAGTGACAATAATAACAGTAATAATTGCAATGATAGTAGATAAACAATGCAGTACCTTTAGGTGCTTTAACAGGTTTGAAGTTGAGCCAACTTGTGCTGATTAGAACTTGTTTGGACAGCTTTTACACCAAGCCAACACTTTTTTTCATCAACAAATTTGGTTGTTACGAAATAAAGCTCATCTAGGATTGAAGGAAGACCTGGTCTTCTTGATTTTAAACTTGATAAGATTTGAATCTGATGAACCTTATGATCTCAATAGAATCTGAATTTGTATTATTATTTTCTGAGTCCATTTTTTTTTTTATTTATTATCAATATGCTTGCATATATAATCAGCTATGCTTTATATATTATCAGCTGAAAAATTTTAAATATAAAAATTATAAAGTATTTTGTATTTTGTAAAACACTGAAAATACAAAATACATCCAAAATTCTATTTCAAATACAAGCAAAAAATACTTAATTGAAATTTGAAATATATAATACATTAACAAGTCATATACACAACATTAGTTTTGTTTAACTTATTTAGCCAACTCTATTACTTATTGTTTTAGAAATAAGAAATAAGAGGCAAAGTTCCCAAACCTTATTGGTATTGCGAAACACAATAATATGGTATGCTAATTTTTTAGAAGAAATAACAATCCAATTTTTCGTATGTAAAAATAAATACTTTTCTTTTGACAACCATTTTTTTTCCTGTTATTTTTCAAAAGATCTTTCTAATTAACAAAAAATTCAGTAATTGGGGTTTAAGCACCTTTCCACTGAGCCCCTCTTATACCATATAAGTATATATGTATCAGAGGACATAATGTTTAATATTTTCTTACTAAGTTAAAAATGTAAAACCTTAATAATATTCTTGAAAGACGTAGAAAAATTTATTGGGTAGGTTGAAAAGTAACTAGCGGTTTTATTAAAAACACCTGAATGTTCTGGAAGCTTCGAAATATTTTCATGATTTGAGTATAGATAAATCGAGATAAATAGCCAATCAGGCCAATTTAAGTTTCTGCATTGCAACTTCTGTAAATCACTTAAAAAGCCTGCCAAAGAACAATTGCCAAAGCTAACTCTGAAAGTTGATCTAAAATTAGTATTCTTAACAACCTATAAGCGGAAATTTGGGTACAACAAATTTTACTTCACCCATGACATCTTAAATTGAAAAATTAACGCGGCAAAAATTGTTGAAGCTTAGATGGGAAGTGTTATCTCATAGCTCTACTTAGCGCACAAAACTCATAGCTCTACTAAGCTCACAAAATTTTTTTGTTTTGACCATTAAGCAACAACTTGCGCAATGAAAGATATGATAACAAGGAGGCACTCCGACAGCACCTTAGTCACTTTTTTGATTTAAAGCCAACAGAGTTTAATAGACAATTATGATGCATATTTTGTTTATGATTTGTTATAAATTAAAATATATTTTTTCGGCGAATTTAGCTTATTGGTTTACAACTAAGCAGCTGATTTTAGTATAATAAAGGAGAGCTTAACTCTAATATAAGTAATAAAACTTTATCGTATCTATATACCTTATAAATAAAATATTTTTTAAAAATTGATAATTTATGGATTTGAAATTAAAACGATAAAACTCAAAGCACGACGTGCAAATAAACGTCTCACGTGAGTAGGACATCTATATCTTCTGTAAATATTTAAAAATATTTCATTGAGCAATTAAAAAGATTAAAAGAAAAAACATTTTTTGGCGGAAAAAAACGACTGCAGCCATAAGCATGTTTTTTTTATATATATATATATTTTATTGGAATTAGAAAAATTAATCAATTTGTTAAAACGTATGTAAAACTATGTCATTATTTATGATTTATTAAAATGAAAAACATAAAGAAAAATACGATCGAATTATGTACTTACCAATATCATTGTTGACGAGTGCAAAGGAAGTATTCTGTATTTTCTTTTTAATCATCTTATATCCTTTGTGTTTGATGATTCTTTTTACGTCATGTGCTTTTTCAAATAAATCTTTTTCATTAAGCAAATAATCCCCTGCATATACTTGCCAGTGAGACGCATTTGAAGACGTAAAAATAGGATCTATATATATATATATATATATATATATATATATATATATATATATATATATATATATATATATATATATATATATATATATATATATATATATATATATATATATATATATATATATATATATATATACATATATATATATATATATATGTATATATATATATGTATATATATATATATATATATATATATATATATATATATATATATATATATATATATATATATATATATATACCCCCGATCAAATTATTAGCCACGTTGAGGTTTTTTGTATTTTTGTCTTCTTAGAGGTAAAACTTATGTTTTTATAAAAATACAGATAAAAACTTTATATATAAACAATTTATAACTATTTAAATATATTAATAAATTTATAACTATTTAAAACAAATTATAACTATTTTCTAACATAAGATACACAAAATAAAATAAGAATATGTTTAATAACATGAATTTTAAATATATTTTATTGATCCATCCTTATTTTTTATAACTGCACGAAGACAATTCGGCATGCTATAAATGCAATTTAAAGTCATTTTTCTCAAATGTGCTTTATGGTTTCAATGCCAAATAACTTTTTCAATTAATTGGGTCCTATTTGTGCTTTTTTCAAGCGAAATTTCTCTCTTCAATAGCTCTTATACATTTTCTATGGGGTTTAGATCTTTGAAGTTCCCTGGTCAATCCAAAAGTGGATTTGAAAAAAGAGTCTCCAACAATTTTTTAATGGATTTTAGCACGGGGCTCTATCTTGCATAAGCATTTTCTTCTGCTTATTTGGAAACCACTTCTTCAGTTGAGAAAAGAGACGGGTTCTAATGACTTTTTTTTATTGGTCCTGTTTCAACAGTCCATCCTTAATGTACAGTTGATCAAGTTCTTTTTCAAAAATAACTGACCAAAACATGACTTAAGGAAGCTGTTTAATTGTCAGAATAATAAAATATTCATGGAGTTTTTTATTGAAAGCCCTTTTCACATATTTAGCTTTTTGAGTCATAAATTCTATTGTAGACTTATCGCTGAAGCATATCTGGAGAAAACAGGATATAAAATAATTATTAAATACAAACACTGGAAATAAGAGAAAAATAATAATTCTTGTACTATAATTTTTACTGATTTCCAGTAATCAAAAGCGATTCTACTGTAATGCTTTGTCTAATCCAGATCTAATACTTGTGATACCCAATCCATGATGTCGAATAGTGATCGTTGCTATTTCCAGTCCCACCTCGTTCAACTTGCTGGTCATTGCTGAATATATAGTGAATATATTTTCTTCTACTATTTCTTCTAGCTTTCTCTCACTCCTTGATGTTTTTTTATTTTTTTTTTATTTTCCTTGCCTCTATTTATCTAATGGGAGGCCATTTTTCAATTTGTCTTTAATTCGCTTCACTGTGCTTCTAGATATCTCACATTTTTTTTGATATTTCATTAATCGAGTAATGCTTATCAGTCTGAAAATATTGCATAGTTTCTTTTTTTTTTCAGAACTAATGTCTCCTTTTTTCCCTATTTTGTAGTTTAAAACTTTTAGACAATTTTCTTACTCTAAAATTATTTAAAACAGATAAAAATTGTTTCGCATAAAAGTAAGTTGAAGCAAAGTATACAAAATGTGTAAATATTGTATAAAAATGGTTCAAAGTATATTTAATGTAAATCTAATGTAATTAAATCACAACAGTTAACAAAAAATATTACTGCACTTTAAGAAATTATAGTAAAACAGTACAAATGAAAAAACACAGATGTCACGAATTAAACAAATGCCGTTTTCCCTCTGAAATTGTTGGCCGTCTGAAAATAAAATAATTTTATATTGCTAAAAGCCTAAAAATGCTAAGTTATAAACCAAAAAACATTAACCAAATAAAAGGTGCCATTTAAATTGGATCGCAAATAAAGACATTGCGATCCAATTTAAATGGCACGTAAACCATTAAATAGTTAAAATTCTAGAAAATTTATAAAGTGGGTTAATAATTTGATCAAGGAGTAATTATTATTAATTACTTAGTTTTTTTTATTAACTATTACTATTAATTTAAAAGATTTACTAACTTAAAAAATTAATTAACTTATTTATTATTAACCTAATTAAAGCTAATAAATTAGTTAACTAATTTATTATTGCTCTGTTCTTTAAGAACATCAGGTACTCTGTTTGTTGAATACACTAACATAATTTACATATGTGTGTGTAAACAACCTCACTTATGTAGAGCAAAATAATTACTTAAATTTTGTTGAAAAAAATGTGTTTCAAAAACAAAAAAATATTTTGAAAAAATGTTTATTTCGTTTAAACCTTCTGTAAGTCTTGTTTAGTGACATGGTTAGATACCCTCTAACGGTTGTGTAAAACCACTACATTGTGTCTTGGAGTCGGTCTTACAAACTTGTCCTGTCTATAAAACCATGCACTAGTTCAATTTGTACAACAACAACTACTAATTGATGAACACTAGATACAAGCTAAAGTGATTCATCTTTAGAATATCATAGTTCAACAGTTGTACAAGAATATCCATCCTCTTTTTCTCTTCCAAGCACTGGTCAGTTTAAGAAAAAATAACACACTTTGGAGCAAAATACCAAATGTGTTGGGAATAATAAGGTTAAAAGCTTTACCAAGTTATTCCATGCTTCTTAGGAAAAAGTGGATTTATTATGATCTGTGATGATATCTTAAATTCTCTAAGATCATTAGCTGGAGCCTAAGTTCCATCTTCAGAAATAAAAAACATTAAAAGATCACTATATGATTTTTTGCATCTTATAGTATCTGAGTCTCAATGATAATGAGTTACTTGTTATAATTCCTACCCATTTGTATTGCGAACAGATGTGATGAGTCAGCTATGAATCTTGCTTTATGATGTGCATCAAGTCATAGAAAACTAAAGTTTTCCAAATCTGTTCCAAGAAAAAAGTTGACAAAATACTTGTAATCAATTCTGTTAAACATTTTTGTTTCTAAAAGCCGTTTTGAAGAAATTTCTTGTTTCGTTTGCAAGGTTTTAAACGAGTTTCCAGGAGCAAACTCAGGTCTGTTCAAATCCAATTTCTAAATGTTTTATAGTATATTCACACCCTTTTAAAATTTAGGCTGAAGACCTTGATGTTTGTGTTCAAAGATTGACTGGTTCTCTTGATTCCTCTCTATAATTCTATCAATGAAACGGAGAATATGCCGTTCCATTATATGGTGCCTAAAATGAATAATTTTTATTTTGTCATAAGTCCCTTTAAAATTAAAAAATTATATATATTATATCAGTGCAGTAGCCAAAGAATTGGGCTAGGAAGAGAAAAAATAGCATTATTTCTAATTGCATCCATTATGTATTCCAGTGTTAGAAGCAGTTATATCATCACAAAATGCTATGATCTGTTTAATCATAGAGTTTCACAAGATCTTGGGTTCCCAGTGCTGAATCTTGTCCGAGGACAAAAAGAAATCCGGTTCATTTGAGTTTCTTAAAAGAAACTCAAATGAACCGGATTTAGGACATGATATGCTAATTGCTAATAATTCGTATAGGATGGACGTCAAAATGGACCAGCTTCGTGTCAGCTCCTCTAGCTTATAAAATTGACAACAACATTGCTGTTTCAGTTCTCAAGCTAACTTCATACCTTCGTTAAATATAGCATTAGTTTTTTAGTATTAGTAAATAAAGCATTAGTTTTTTTTATTAAGTTACAAATTTGAAAGAGGTTGTTAGAATAAGAAGTGAAGAAATTAATAACTTAAAAATGAAAAAAATTCTAAAAAAAAGCGTACATTACAACATTACTCCATGATTCATAAAACATGGAGTAATGTTGTAATGTACGCTGCTGGCAAAAGAGGTAAGTTAATACCTCAGCAATCAAAAATATCATTAATGCGATTTCTTTTGAAGAAGAACTCAAATAAAAAAAAAGAATGAAAGAGAAGAATGTTATTATTTCTGGTGTTTCTTAATTAACCAGAACCGGTAAAAAAAAGAAAGAAGCTGATTTAGCAAAAGTTAAATATATCTTTCCTAGTGGGTAGGCGTCATTTGGGGAACGTCCATTAAACGTCTCACAAACTTTCTTCAGACGACGCATGTCTACTGGGTTACCGATATAAATATAGATACCATTAGAATTACATATATAAAAAGATTTAAACTAAAAGTAAACATCAATAATGCTTAAGGGACAATACTTGTCGAGTTATCATCACTAGAACAAAGTTCTTAAAAAAGTACAAAGTACAATACTTGTCGAGTTATCATCACTAGAATTCTGGTACTATCTGCAGCAAAAAAATTAGAAGGAAACAATGTTTTTCCTAATATATTCATTAATCCGGATATGATACTAGCACAAGCCAAGTTAGATTATGATTTACGTAAAGATAGAAACAAACTAAATCTCTCAAAAGATTCTCCCTTTTGTTATGGAATCATGGTATTTTTTCACTGATCGAAAAATTTAAATAAAACCGGAACTGATGGGAATATTTAGAAAATAAAAACACCAGAAGAAAGAGAATCATCTCCTCTATTCAAATGTGTCAAAATAAAATCCAAGTCATTTTTCAGTTTTTTTATTTTTTTAAAAGTTTAAAAGAGAGTCGTAAAAACTTTTTCTTTTATTTGCTATCGTAATAATTCGGGAACCATAATTCGTTTAAAAATAATTTTACCTCTATCTTGTAGAAAATTTAATTTTAATACCGATTGCATAATTTTTTTTTCGTTTTATAATTAAAAATTAGACAAAAAAGTAAAAAAAATTAATATTAAATTTTTTCTGGTAAAACCGATCATTCACATATTTGAATTTTTAAATTAGGTACCTAGGTGAATTAAATTATTGGATTTTCTCATGTGTTAGTTCCGGGTTCTTCCGATATAAAATTATTTTACAAAAATGACTCAATGATATTTATTAATTATTCACTTTCAAGATGACAACAAGTAAAAAGTCATACAATGAAGAAGATATAGAAGCTGCGTTAAATGATATAAAAGAAAAAAATACTTCAATCAGAAAAGCTGCATTCAAATATGGCATTCCATTCTCAACTCTAATAGGTCGCAAGAACAACAACAATACTAACTTCAAGGGATCAGGATCAACAACCGTACTCTCACAGCAAACAGAGTCAATGATGGTGCATGCGTTTAAGTTCCTATGTTTAAGTTCCAAAGGCTTATGGTTTAACACAAAATGATGTCATGGACTTCGTATGCGGTTACCTTCTTCGTACAAATCAATCAGGCTTTTTAAAAACGGCAGGCCTGGCAAAGACTGGTTTTATGCATTTATAAACCAATAGTCTAAAGAAATTTCCACAAGAAAAACTCACACTTTGGCATCTGCCAGAGCCGCTTCTTGTACGCAAGAAATAATTGATAATTATTTTGAAGTTGTCACTAAATAATATCAATTGTCTGGGATAACTTCTGGTTGTCATAATTGGAATTGCGATGAAACGGGTTTCTGTGGTGATCAAGGCAATGCAACTGTAGTATGTCGAAAAGGTGCAAAAGAGGTGCAAACAATGAAAAAATCCATTATACAGTGAACAATTGCTCTAATGCTGATCGATACTTTACACCACCATTCGTGGTATACAAAGCAAAACGAAATTTTAGAGCTGAGTGGGCTTAAGGTGGTCCGACTGGCACCAAATATTCAATTTCTAAATCTGGTTGGATGGAGCATGACACATTTATTGAATGGTTGAAGGAAGTGTATATACCAGAATGTCAAGCTATTAGTAGTACTCATATTTTACATATTGATGGACATACGTTTCACGCCAGTTTAGCAGCTGTATTGCTATGTCGGGAAAACAATATAATTTTGATTTGTCTACCAGCCCACTCATCTCAAATTCTTCAGCCACTGGACAGAGGTGTGTATTGCCAAGTTAAGCAAGTGTGGAAGGCAGTTCTTACCAAATATTACAAAGACACAAAATGCAAAAACTTAGATAAAGAAAATTTTCCTTAAACGTTAAGTTGCTCAAACAGGTGTATGAGAGCTGTAAGTGTTTTATACGTTTGCACGCTATTTCTGGTTTTGAATATACTGGGTTATTTTTACTTAACAAAAACAAAATCAATCAACAGGTATCAGCTATCTCCGAAACTTTTAATCAACCGACGTCTTCAACGCCATTGCGAACAATAAAGTCTTTAGCATTATCTTCTGAACCATCAACAGTAGCTTTGAGGTTCGACAAGTACAGAGCACTACATGAGAGAATGAAAATCGAAATGGAAAATAAGCTAAAGAGTTTTTTTCAAGAAAAAAATCAGTCTCATGTAAAAAAGTCGAGGCAACCTAATATTCTAAAAATTGCTGGCCAATGTATTACAGAACACTATTTTTTTTTTTTTTTAGGTGCCCCAAGAAGTCCTAACGGTCTTGTCACAGAGCACCGCGGAGGTGCATTTAACCAGGAAGTTCACGCCACCTTCCTTACCGTGACGCGAAAATATGTCCAGAGCTCGTTTCGATCCTGGATCTCTTGTTGCAGATTATCTCAAAAAAAGAGAAGAAGTTCACCAACTCAAATTAGCTGAAAAACAAGCTAAAAAGCGTAAAACCATCTGCAAACTCATAATCTCATTGCCAAACCCTGCAGAAAAAGAAGTAACTCAAAATATAGAACCGATTACAACACCTTCAGCCAAAAGAAGAAAAGTTATTAAATGCAGAAAGTGTAAAAAAGAATTACATTCGGACATGATGTCATGCGAAAATCCAAATTGCAGTACTTGGCTCTGCAACAAAACATGTTGCAGAGCCAAGATATTTTGTAATGGGTTCAGATTTTTTTTGTTATAAAAAATGTAAACCTTAAATCTTTTATTATTTCTGTATGCTATATAAAAAATATAAAGCATATTTCTGTATGCTATATAAAAAATATATATACATTTACATATATAAAACGTTAAATTTATTAAATGTATTTTATATTGATCGGTTTTAACAGACTTTCTGCCAGAAAGCGATCTTTTTTTTTTCTTCTAGTTTTCATATTTTCAAATACAATGATTAAAAAAAAAAAAAATTAATAAACAATGTGCTTGTTGGTATTTTTTATCTTATTTTAAAAAAATAGTTTAAAAATTTAAAAAAATCATAAAGTTACTTGATTTTTATTGTTAGGTGATCGGTTTGACCCGCTGTTACTCTATATTTTGAAATTAATAAAATTGTCAAATAAAAGCTGATAAAAATTATTGCCCACTTATAAACATTTAATTAATTTTCTGTTAATCGTTTTATTCAAATCTTGTCCAAAATGTTTGCGGTTATTAATAAACTATAGAAACTTTTAATTGTGAATAACAAGAGCAACTAAAAAAACTCTACAAACTACAAAAGTTTTGGGCAACTTCTTATATTTGTAAAAATATCGATTTCATAGTCAAAATGGGCCTAAAAAAAAAAAAGATCCTAATTTTTCACTCATCATTTATAGACAAATTGTCAAATGATTGTAAGATTCAATTTTTTATGGATCTTAGCACGGGTGTCTGCAATTGATTTTATTTTTCTTCTGTGAAAATGTAAAAATTTTTTGCTTTTTAATTTCTTTACAGAACACATGAGAGATCGGGGTTAGTTAGGTTACTTTTTACAATTACAGACATTGGGGTTAATTGAAGTACTAAACTTTCGCGCTGACTAATGAACAAAACAAATTATGAAGTTTTTGAAGAACTATTGTGTTGTTGTATAAAATGAACTGTGAAGTTTTCAAATTTTGAAGCTCAAAAATATAGTATTCTACACATGAAAGTAAATTTTTTGATTTTTGTATTTTTAACTGTAATTTTGTATTTTAAAAGATAATAAATTGTTTATTATCTTTTAAAAGCATTTAAAAGATAATAAACAATTTATAAAGCATTTAAGTAGTAATTTTTTGTGGGTTTTTAATGTTGCTTATAGAGTTTTGTGCATGGGATACCTTAATTAAATTGTTGAAAAGTGCAGAGAGTTTGTTGTAACATTGTGATTGACTTTGTTGGAACGTTTTAGTTCTTTAATGTTGCTTATAGAGTTTTGTGCATGGGATACCTTAATTAAATTGTTGAAAAGTGCAGAGAGTTTGTTGTAACATTGTGATTGACTTTGTTGGAACGTTTTAGTTTTTTATCGCTCACAGATTATTTTTGCTATTTTATAGTTGTCCATACCGGCGAGTTAAATTAGAGTTTAAATCTTTTTATTTAAAATGATACTGAAAAACATATGTGCTGAATCTTTCCATTCGATTGCTAAATTTTTTCATTTATATGCTTTTAAAAGTTACAGATTGTCCAAGACCAGCAATGGCTATGGTTTAGCTAGAAGTTCCTATTATAAATATTGTTCGTCAAGAACTTCCTTCTATGGCTACTGGAAATAATCCTTCCATGATTACGAATAATAATCCTTCCATGGTTTTTGGTAATAATAATAATAACAATAATTGTTATTTTTGATATAAATTTTGATCGTGATGTTTACTTATTCAAGTGCAGAGCCAGATAATACTCTGCATATTAAACCTTTCAACTAAAGCACTCAAAACTCCACCAGCAGGTGTAGGATAAGCCTCACAAGAAATATTTGAAGAATTTGAAAGCGTTTGAAGAATTTGAAGGCCCAAAAAAGGGAAGAACTGGCATCTTAACAGATACACAAAAAAAAGATTAAAAAAAAACAAAGAAGCAAAAGAAAAGAAGAGTAAGGCGAAAGCAGCAAAAAAAAAAGACTTACTGTACTTTAGTGTAATTTTACGTTAAAAATGTCTTATATAAAAAGTTTCCTACTGAGTACTTCACTGAGTATTTCACTGAGTACTGAGTATTTCACTGAGTACTGAGTATTTCACTGAGTATTTCACTGAGTATTTTACTGAGTATTTCACTGGTAAACTCTTATGTAACTTTAAAGTAAAGTTTATTTTTTTTTTTGAGTGCATAAAAGAACTTAAAAGCAAAAATATTTTAACCAAAAATTTTGCATAAAAATTATTCTAAAAAAGAAAAAAAAAAAACAGAAAGGATTTTATATACAGCACTTCGTTACAACAGGTGCAAGACTCAATGTAAGTAGAAGCGCATTAGCTAATGCGCAAATCTAGACAACTGCCTTGGGGTGCCTACCAAAGGCGGCACTTTTTTTTTATTTTCTTTGAAAAAATTTTGATTTTAGTGTAGATATGAAGTTTTTTAAACTTTATTTTGAACAATTGGTGACGAATATTAATATGCCTAAGGGTGCAGTCAAACGAACAATGTCACAAATGTCGTAGTTGTAAGTATGGTAGAATTGAATAACTTTAAAAAAAGAATTTTCGAGTTTTTTCTTCGAACACCAGAAGATGTTAAAAGCGGCAGTTTCTACCCAGCCATTCAGGAGTGGTTCACAATTTCGGCAGAATATTTATAATTTACTAAGTAAGTTTACGGCTGGATTTCAAAAAGCAAGTATATTTTTACCTAATAAAAATGTGAATAGAGATATTGGTTGTATGTACAGTTCTAATATGAACGGAGTTTTAAAAAGTTAAAAACAGTTGCATCAAAAAACAACTTCCAAGAATTCACTTGATCCGTGTGTTTCACCAAATGGAAACTCTACTACTTTCAATAATAACAATTTAAACATACTGATATCTCTATTACTATTTGATTAAAGGAGACAAAAAGCAAAAAGACTTTTTATTATGTTGGAAAATTTTAAGCCCTGTTATAAAAGAAGTTACATATAATTTTATCATTTTGACTGTTCCTTGAATGGATGATAAATTGGTACTACCTTGAACAATGTTTTCCAGAATTAAAAAATGGCTGCACTGCCATTGGAAATTTAACGTTGTGTTTGACTATATTGCTGCTTGCAAATTATTAGGTTTACTACTATCATAACATATGATATTATAATAATGGTGCTGAAACTTTGGGTTGTCTTGCCATTTGACAATTAAGTTTTGCTAATGAATCTGTTTGCTTTATTCTTAACATATTAATAACACAGAATGTGAACAAGATAACTTTTTTTTATTTAATTTATTTCATTAGTTAGATAATTTTAAGATAGTTTGAAAAATTTGCTATTGTTACATAATACTTAATTTGATCTAAAGTATCCATAAGAGGTTCTTATTCAACAAAAATACTTTAAAATCAATCAATATGTGAATTTAATATCAATCAATATGTGAATGGTTTTTTTTGTTTCTGTTTTAAAACTAAAATAAAAATACTGATAATAAATAAATAATTTTATTTAAACAGTTTCTCTATTATAAATATATTTTAAAAACAAACTGCAAGTGTACAAAATATCAACAAAATGATATAACCCAGCAAATATTGTTTTAGTGGATTTGCTGTGGACTTGTATAGTATTTTGACTGGTTCATTGGACTTTTACTCATCGGTTACTTAGTGGACCAACTTTGGCAGCCGCTATAGATGGCCAGCCGATAACTTTCCGACATATTAATAGTGGTTAGTTGTTGGCTTACCACCTTTGGTGACTGCATTTAATGTTAACCACTATTGATATCTATTGAAATTAGGTAACCGATGAGCAAAACTACAGTGGACCACTCAAAATGTCTATATTTTGTCCACTGAAATTCCGCTATAGAAGTTTTGCTGGGAAATATAATATATACAACAATTTACAAGAGTTACTTTCTTTAAAAAATATAACATGTAGAATAATTTATAAGCATAATACATTATCTTCTTTAAAAAAGGTTATATAGATTTACACAAAGAACCCATCAACGATTCAACATCAACGAATTAATTATTGTTAATTTGTTACATAATGCGGTTTTACGTTATTTGTAAAAAATTTATTTACTTATATATTTTTAATCAGCTTCCCTCCTTATATCACGCACTACTCTGCTTCCCTGACGTTAAATGATATTTCAAAAAACTTCACACTCTCCGTTTATTATGACTCTCCCTCCATTTGTTTGACACCTTAAGGTCAGTTTCCACTCGTCCTTTTTTTTTACGGGAACGGGAAAGGAAATGGTAAAATAATCACGTGAGCATGGGTAGTTTTGGACGAATTTGGAAAAATGCGGACAAATTAAAATTCATACTACGATTGCTCACGAAATTATTTTTTCTTTTCATTTTCCTTCCTTTCCGTTCTCATAGAAAAAAGGATGAGTGAAGGAGAAATAGATATCAACGTATCATAAAATATAGTCTCGACAATACACAAGAGAAGCGGTTTTAGATTAAATAACTTTTTTAGTTGATGCTTTTATTTCAAAAATAAAAAGACCAAGATTCAATGTTCACTCTGGATAAAAGTTTTGGTGCTCAGTCTGTGCTCTTTTAGAAGGAACACAGGCCAATCACAGTTTTGTGATCCGCAGTGTTTCCTGACGGCTTTTGTGTTAGGTTTTTTCGGTGTTGTAATAATACCCAATAGAAAAATTTTAGAAATTAGCATTTATTATTGCATCTTATGTGATGAAAATGTGTTCATTGTTTGCAAACTTATATTTAGTTTTGCTAAAGTTCAACGGAAGTCGAATGACTAATTTCTTTGTTTCTCTTGTTTTGGGAGAAAAAAACGTTTCGAAAAAGAAAACATATACTGTGTACTGCAAAACTGTAACTGAACACTGTAAAAAAAAATTACTATCATTTTGGATTACTTAACATAATTAATATATACTTGAGAAAAGTTTAGTCTACTTGTTATTTTATATGACGCAAGTAAATCCATGTTTTAAGATAATCTTAAGTTAAGTTTACTTAATAAAAACAGTTTACTTAAACGACCAGCTAAGATTTTGTTTTTTGCAGTGTATATACTGTATGTATATGTATATATAAACGAAGCAGTAAATACTTATATTATTAATATTTAATGATAATATTTTATAGTTATAATTAGACTGAAAACCGCCTATTGAAAATACAGAAAACCGCGTACTAAAACAAAATTGCAAAACTTTTTTTAAATCAAATTCGGTTTTCAAATTTGATTAAATTTAAAATTTTTGATATTTTATAACTTTTAGGCATTGCGCGAACTCTAAAATTAAGTATGCTTACGTCAGAAAATAATGCTTGCAAATAATTGCGGCAATTGGAGCATGGGAACAAACTTACACCAAAACTTACTTAAGTACGCTTATGCTTATGTCATTAAATAATGCTTGCAAACAATTGTGGCAATTTGAGCTTGGGAACAAAGTTAGACCAAAATTTAGGACTTGACTACTCTAAACTTTTAATAATTTATACTAAATTTGAATTCAAAGACAGCTTTAAGAATTTATCTACTAGCCTTTTAGTGTTCAAAAGTTACTGCAGTTCAAAGTTTGAACTTCAAACTTCAAGAATTATTTTGTTTTTACAATAATTATGTTTAAAGTGAAGTTAAAATATAATCAAAACTTTTTAACGAGTTACCAATAAAATTAGAAAATCATTGAAAAAACTGCAACAAAAACATTATTAAAAGAAAAAATAATTAAAAAA
Organism: Hydra vulgaris; assembly: GCF_038396675.1. Lineage (NCBI taxonomy): Eukaryota > Metazoa > Cnidaria > Hydrozoa > Anthoathecata > Hydridae > Hydra > Hydra vulgaris. The sequence goes on from NC_088930.1 coordinate 19,146,176, forward strand.
AAGTATTATAATTTTAACAGTATTTTTACTTTTAATGCCTTAAAATCTTTAAATTGACTCGCCTCTGATGGGTTTCTTTTTGACATATAGGTCTCTAGATTTATAGCTAGTGTGTTCATTTAATGCTTTTTACTTTTGCAATTTATAGATTGCTTATCGATGATCGTAATAAACCGATCTGCCCACAGAAAGCTTACATACCTTACAATTAACCATAGTAAGCTCCAATTCATCATATACATAATCATTGTTTTTCAGTAGCCCAAATATATATATAAATATATATATATATATATATATATATATATATATATATATATATATATATACATATATATATATATATATATATATATATATATATATATATATATATATATATATATATATATATATATATATATATATATATATATATATATATATATATATATATATATATATATATATATATATATATATATATATATATATATGAACGTCGTAATAAAGTAAAAAAAATTATTTTTATTAACCGTGGTTTTTTTGTATCATTTTAAATAAAAGAGAAAACTTAACATTGTCTTAAAATTATTGTCTTGAAATTTTTACATATCTTTTGTTTGCATTTGAAATGGATTTAAGTAACAGCAAGGTTTAAGTATAGAGCGACAAATTTATATTGAAAATTTGAATCAAGGCAACATACTAGAATCACGCAAACTAATAATTAAACATAGTTTATAAATATTTATAACAATAATTTATGGCTTAATTTAGAAGCTTTTGGTATAAATTTTTGTAGAGTAGAAACATTAGTAAGATGATAGTTATTTCTAATTTGTTTACAAAATGTTTTGGAAACAGCATAATATTTAAAAGTGCAAACAAATTTGTCTGAAGAATAGAGTGAGTACAGATCACAAGTACTTAAGCTGTTCATAGAAGATAGACTTTCTACAAGAACTTTTTTCTCTCAAATAACTTTAGCCTTATTTGATCATTTGTTTAAAGTAATAACAGTTTTTTTGCAAGCTTTTATAATAGCATAAGCAATAAAATATTTTAAACTAAAAGAAAGATTCAGTAAAATCTAAAAAAAATGATAAAGCCAAAAAAATTAATAAAAATTAAAGATAATAATTTCATGAAAACTTTGGTAAACCGTTAAATTTATTTGATTGAAAACAAATTGCTCTGCATGTCAAAAAATTATTTAAAAATACTATTGAAAATTGTAAAAATTAGCCAAGTCATCATAATACAAAGAATTTGTTAGGTTCCAAGTTGATCGGCTTGTACTTCTCTTGCCCTGGAAGTTGCTAATGTTGCAATTTTTATTTTGGATGTGCAGTTAATACATGGCTGGATTTAACTTAATAAGAAATAACAAAAATGTGCTTAAAGCGATTTGATGTTAGATAAAAAAGTAACGCGTTTTATAATTGTGTGGTTTATTTAGTATATAATAAAGAACTTGTGCTTCCAAATTTTTAATTATATATTATTTTTAAGTGTATATAATTTTTAAATGTATATAATTTTTAAGTGTAGATAATTTGCAGGTTGTTAAAAATATCAAGATTAAAAAACTGATTTCTTATATTTTATATTTTCCCTGAGATTAAAATAGAGCTATTCGAGCCATGGGTTTTATTTGTTTATTAATTTTAGATTTCATCCATTTCTTTGAAAGATGTTAACATCTTTCAAAGAAATGGATGAAATGTTAACATCTTTCAAAGAAATGGATATTTCTTTGAAAGATGTTAACATTACATCTGAAGATTTTTACAAGGTTGTGTATTTAAAATCTTTATACCCATAATAATAGGCTTGTTATTTCTTATGTTATTTAAAAATTTTTTGAGAACATTTTTTGGTTTCGAGGGGGAGAGGGGAAGAAGGGAGTATGAAAACTAGTTAAATAATGAAGTTACTATGTTTCGAGGCTCTGATATAAAAAAAAAGCTGTAAAAATTATAACTGTTCTTTAAAATGTTCTCTAAAATCACTGTTTTTTTGATTGACCTCTCTATTTGAGGAAATTCGTGTTTTGTAATTAATAAAATAAGTTTTGGCATTTTTATTATTCGAATCAAGTTAAATATGAATCTGCTATATAAGTTGATACGAAATGATTCGTTATCAAAATTCTAATCATTGTGAAGTAATATAATACAAAATTAATACAAAATAATAAATTAAAAAAATCAATATGCTGAAAATATATAGAGTAACAAAAGTAATTATAAATCAAAATTACACGATGAATTAAAGAGACAATTATCATCAAAACAAAGCTTTGAAAAAATCTAATAAATTACCGAAGCAATGAGCTGCTGTCAAAATATAGCTTTTAGACAATATAGCACCTGAACACCATTGCTTCCCATTGAAATTTAAACTAACATGCCATGGCCATTCACCTCTTTTGCTGTCAGTTCCTCCTACAATGCGCCTCTTTCTTTCTTTTTTATTTCTTCCACAATTTAGTTTCGCTAAAATTATTAATTAAAACATTATTCTAAAAAGTTATAATTAGATATTTAATAATATAAATTAATTATTAATTATAGCTAAATCTTTTTATAAATATTGTATTTAGTTATCGTTAATTAAACATAAATAACGATTAATAACTTTTTATAAAAAATTTTTTGTAGCGGATCAACCACAGAAAAGAAAATATATATATTTTTTAAATCTTTGTTTTTTCATTAATACCTAATTTTACATATTACGCGCTACATTTTTGTAAAATATACTTTATATAATGCTTGTAAATTATACAATATACGAGAAATTTAGATTATATGAAGCATTCCCCGTTACCATGACAATGCGATAGCAAACGTGAGAATTTACTGCATTCGTTTTTACTGAGCGTTTTGCAATAATGTAGTGTAAGGGCTTACCAAATAGGCTTTGTTTACATTTGTTAAATAACCTAAAATAATCTGTTTTTTTTTAATACTTTATATAAATGTTTCTTATCGTGGATTGATAGCAGACTAATTTACCCACAGGTGGTGAAAACTAGATTGAAAACTAATTTCAACCTAATAACTAACCTTGAAATGTATGTATGCATGTTTATATAGATAACTAATCCCAGCCAGCCAATACGATGTCGTTAAGACGTCCAACTTTCGTTGTACGTCTTAACGACATCGTACGGTTTTGTGGACTTATTCATGCGCACTATATACATACGTATGTAAGTGTGTATATATATAAATAATTTTGAAGCATTAGAGCAACTTATGCAGCAAAACTACTTTTTGCAGTATCAGTTGGCAAAAGGTAATAAGAAAAATTATTTTCTGTGATATTTTTATGCTTAAGGATCAAAAATCATAAAACTTTCTTACTTTGTCCAAAGTTACATATGTCAGCACACTTTTGACGAAACACTGGAAACCCGCACGGGTTTGGGATGAATGTTTGTACTTCTTCGCATTTTTTCCTCAATTTTGATTCTAGGGGTACGCACACGAAAAGCACTATGATGCAAAATAACCAAATGTATATAATGTAAAATATGCACCTTGGTATACCATGGTAAACCTGTAGCTCAAATTTGTAACATCTTAAGTAACTTACCACAAAATAGAAACGGTCTTATAAAAGTTACGCAACTCATAGCGTTACAATAAAGTTGTTTGCTCGATTCAATGCTTGCTAGAGACGACTTAGATGATATCCTATAAAAACTACAAAACTATATATATCCGATAAAAAAAGACAACTATTTAAAATCCATGTTTTGGAATTAAATAAACGTTATTGTTAATATGAGAAATCACGTCGTGACTGAAATCTTATAAAAACACATAAACTTGAATGGAGCTTGTTTTACAAACTTAATATATGTGTGTTTTTTTAATGTGTGATGAGTGCGACCTAACAATAAATAATGAAGCCGCAATGTATAATATAATATATGTGTAGTATACATAAATAAATATAGCGTTCCGACAAAATCTGTTACAAAAAGTAAGTTTTTTAAATTCATATTTAATATATGCATTTTTATAAGTTTGTAAGAAATCTATGAATGGTTGATCCCCAGCAGATACGTAAAGGATGTAATGTAAAGGAAATGTTTATTTATATTGGAAACAATAAATATTTCATCTTTTATATAACGTACATCATTAAAATATGAATATTATCTTATTCTATTTTGAGATATTATTGGAATGTAAAATGTTTATATATAAAGAACTAAAAATAACATTTTTTTTTTACTTTAACTTGATTTATTTGGAACCCGGTAATCAAAAAACTTTCTTTGTTTTTTGTAATAAAAAAGTAAAAGGTTTTGTCAATATAAAAGCTTGAAAATGTATTATTTTCTTTTTATTTACAATAAAAATAATGTCAATTAGAAACAGGAAGTAGCGGACTATGTTTCATTAGTTAAATGTTTGGTAATGGGACGGAGATAAAAGTAAATCCAACACGCGGCTAACTTTATTGCGGTGCGCCGTAGTTTGATTTGGTAACACTTGTTTTTCTACTTTCTATGACTTGTTATTTTATGGAAATTTTTTTTAAGGAGGTGTCATTGAAACATGAAAAAAGTTGAAAGATTTAAGAAACATTTGCTTTTTAAAAGTCTGTTACAACTGCTGATGAAACTTGTCAACTTTGGACATTTGAAATGAAAGTGAAATAACCCTCTTTTTTTAGCGTTAATCACTTAAGCGTTGTTTGATCTTTTTTGTATTCTTGTTTTAAAGTATCTTTACGTAGGTTTAGTAAAAAACAAAATGGAGTTAAATTTTCAAAGAAAAATTTTAAAAACTATTTGATAGTACTAAAAATTAAATGTTTTAAAATATTTGGGATTTTTAGCTTTATTCTGATAAAGTTTGTGACAAATAAATAAAGTTTTTTTTCAAATAATTGAATTGAACAAGGATCTACCTTTATTTAAAAAATTTTTAAAAATAATTAAAGACATAAAACAGTTATAAGAATAAGAATTAAAACCCAAATTCTTATTTGAATCTACTAGTAATCAAAAAAAACCATAAAACTAAATTAAAAAAAGAACCATAAAAATAAATAAAAAGAAGAACCATAAAATAGATAAAAAAAAGAACCATAAAAATAAATAATAAAAGAGCTATTAAAATTTTTTGTTGTTCTTGTTTTTGATAGTATATAATTTGCAATAAGTTAAATATAGAATATATAAAAACAGACTAAACTCAAAGAACATATGGGTAATGCAACATCACCTCAATATTTTCAAAGAGCCCTTTAGATTAATAAAATATTGTCAAAATTTTTTTAATTGAATTAAAAATCCAATTAATAAAATTAAATAATTAAAATACATAATTAAATATAAAAATACAATTAAAAATACATAAGTAATAAAATAAGCTATTTATATAATAAGGAAATAAATTATTTTAACATATACAAAGATACGCGCAAAGATTTGATAATTAATACATTAAAGGTTAATAAGTAAAATTTATTTTTCAAATTTTCCGTAATTATTATTCAGCAAGATTTAAAATGTTTTTTTTATGCTTGCAACTTTTAACAGTTTTATGATTTTACCATGTTTGCATTTTCTTTTTTAAAAAGAACTCCATAATTTAGGTCCTCGAAATGCTATTTTCTTTTTATTCTTAAGAATACTTTTCATTTATATTTCTCATATCTCTCATTAAGGGTTTAATATGACCCTCTCTTTTTTTCCCTATATAGTTCAATGCGTATGTTTTTGAAAATACTAAAATTTACTCACAAAAACTGTTCGATAACTGATGCAAGGTGTAACGAAGCAAGATATGTTTATTAAGGAGTTTCAGACAATAACATCATCATTGAATATTAGTAGACCAACCGTAGTTGATTTTCTCATCTAAGTAGACAAGTAAGGAAGACCTTGTGTATCCCTGCATCATTAGCTTTATCGGAACGATTATTTTCAACTGCTGGTAATATTCTAATGAAACGAAGAATTAGATTGACGACATTGAAATGATAGTTTTCACGAAAGAAAGCATTAAAAAGTTAAAAAACGTAACGATGAAAAATAAAAAAATATGTATATATATATTTAAAAATATATATATATATTAAAAAAAAATCTGCATTGTTAGCATAGTCTTTAAGTTGGTAAGGTGGTTTAGCTAAATTTTTTTTACTTTTAATCTAAAATTTTTACCTTTTTGCTTATAGAAACCAGTAACTTTTTCGCTTTTACGTTTTTCGCTTTAACGACCCTAACCTCTTAACAATTACACAGGTCTGCAAAAAATTATTTTTAAAATGTTGTTTGAAATTTGCTAACTGTTTTTTATGTATTTCTCAGCGCTGATTTCAAAAATGCAATTCATTTTTTTCTATCACGTCAGGTTTTCTCACAAAAAAGGGATTATTTTTGGGTAAAATAACAAAATTCGACCAATTTTTCACATTTTCAAACGTTATAGAATTTTATTTTATGTATAAATCATCTTCTAAACTATATTTCAAGAACACTTACATTTCTCTTTCAGCTTATAAGTCCTTATAATAACGTTTTTGCTTTCTGCCAAAGCTTCTTTTGTTGCTTTTCCGGCTGTGGACTCGTTCAGGTTCATCTCTCTTCAACATCCAGCAGTAGTCCGCTATCATGTTGACGTTCCATCTTCCCTGATATCTTCTTTCCATTTCCTTGATGTCTTGGTGAAATCTTTCGTCTTGCTCTTCACTTACATCACCAAGGTTCACAGGGAAGTAATCAAGATGTGAATGGAGAAAATGAACTTAAATGCTCATGTTACATACTAGCTTCATAAAGTTGTCGAGCATGTCTGTGACAATGGTCTTGTAGTTTGGATTTTTGTTGTTTCCTAGAAAACCGGTAACAACTAATTTAAAGGATGTCCATGCTGCCTTTTCTTTTGTTTCCATTTTGTCCACAAAATAAGGATCTCTCATAAGTTTTCTAATATCTGGTCCGATAAAGGTTCCTTTCTTTAGCTTTGCCTCGATAGACCAGGAAACTGCCCACAAAGATATTTGAAAGTCTCCCCTTCTTTTGGCAATACCTTAACAAATTGTTTCATCAGTCCCAACTTAATGTAAAGTGGTGGAAGTAAAACCTTTTTGGGATCCACAAGGCTTTTCTGTCAACATTTTTAACCCCTAGTTTGATGGTTTTTCTCAAAGGCCAATCTTTTTTTATGTAGTGCTGCTTTCTGTCTTGACTGTCCCATTCACAGAGAAAGCCAGGGAACTTTGTATTGCCACTTTGTTGACCAAGCAGCATTGAAATAACTTTTAAATCCCCGCACAAATTCCATTTGTGGTCTGCGTAGCTGAGTTTGTTTAAAACCAGTTCAAGGTTTTTGTAACATTCTTTTAAGTGCACCGAATATCCAACTGGCATAGAAGCATACTTATTGGCATTGTGCAGAAGGCTTCTTTTTGATGAATCGATTTTGATTACTGCTTTAAGACTTCTTTTTGATGAATCGATAAAAAGTTTCCACTCATCAGGAGCATATTCTATTTTAAAACATGCCATAAGTCCAGGAACATCACTGCAAAATACCAGATCACCTTCTTGAGAGAAGAAAGATACAAATTCCTTTTCCCTTGATTGATACCAAGAAAAGAATGTACCCAGAGCTAACATATTTTTATCTTTCAATCTAGATCCTAAAACTTCTGCCGAGTCTTTAGAAAGACCTAGGTCCTAACTAAATCGTTCAGTTCAGATTATGAGAATGGAATGGGATCGGTTGTGCCAGGGTCGTAGCAATCACTGTCTTCTTCACTATCATCTTGCTGAGCCAATGTCTTGTGATCATCTAAAATATCATCCAAAGAATGTGGAGGAGAGTGTATTGGTACTCCAGGTCCATAAGGAATAGGGCGAATGGCTGATTGAATGTTAGGGTAAGAATTATCCTTTTTGTTTTTCAAATTGAAACCTTGTACTTTGCAAGAACAAAAATAACAGTCATCACTATGATTTTTGGGCTCCCTCCAAACCATTGGTATTCCATAACGTAAGGACTGCTTTATTCCTTGAGACCATTGCCTCAGTTCTTCAACACATATTGAACAAACTTTGTGTGAAGCCCAAGACTTATCTTGATCGCCTAACTTCATACCAAATAGACAAAATATACCTTTTCAACAAAATCGGAGATGTTTCTTTGTCACTTTTTAATGGTATAGTTACCACAAATGTGGTAGAAGTAATCTGGTGAGTTTAGAAATCCTCTGGTAGCCATTGTCCATAAAACAACTTGTACTTTAGGCTAAATAACAGTTTGTGAAGATCTTAGAAACCAAAATTCAAACTTACAAAAGTACTGAACTATTTATAAGAAATATCGAAAAAGCTAAAACTAGACAAGCAGTTTGAGAAATAATTGTACGTGATGGAATTTTTTCACTATTTTCCTCAAAATCAGCGTTGAAAATACAAATCATATATTAAATTTGAAACAATTTTTATGTCGCAGTTATTTAGTTATTATTACCTGTGTTATTTATTTCTTAAATAATTAAGCGAAAACGAATGTATTTGTTTAAAGAATATTTGTTATACTATTTGGAGAACAAACCACTTTATTCGTTCAGTGAAGAATAATCGCTTAAATATTCGTTTATCGAATATTCATACTTCTCTAATGACGATCGATAAAACTATGCGAGTAATAGCTGAATGTTATCCTCATAATTTATTTCGATAAATTTAGTTATTCCGTATTAAAATTCCTTAAAATACAATGTTTGTCAATTGTAAACAATCAAAAATAAATGATTTCGCTTTCTTAAAAAATGAATCATATAAGAACTTTATATACCTTTATTCAACTATATTTAAAAGTTGAAAATTTGTAAAAAATAATAAGATATAAATAATGGGTCACCAGAGGTTTATAAATCAAAGTTCACACAACAGGTAATAAAGCACGTATAAAATTGATTAAAAACATTTTTTAATTTTATTTTTTACATTTTTTTAAATGAAATTCTAAACTATATATATACATATATATATATATATATATATATATATATATATATATATATATATATATATATATATATATATATATATATATATATATATATATATATATATATATATATATATATATATATATATATATATATATATATATATATATATATATATATATATATCAATATCAAAGATATAAAATATAATAGTTAGATTATAATCTAGTTAGATTTATATAAGCTATATATTAATTGATATATAGCTTAATCGAAATTATAATTATTATAAATTTAAACTAATTTATACTTAGAAGTATTAAAAATTTACAAAAGAAGTAATGTTGATTAAGAAAAGAGTAATAACAAATATCTGCATTAAAGTTTAGTAATAATAAGTATTTCACTTTTATTTAGCATTTATCTACTCTACATTCAGATCATCAAAGTTAAAGCCAAATGAGTTTTTCCAGCTGTCATGCTGAACCTCCTGTAATAGAGGGATGTGGCAACTAAAAGACCATGTCTAATTTGTCCAACTCATACACAGTTTTATAATCTCTTTGATAATTTTAGAAAATTATCGAAGAGAAATAACAATTTAAAAAAAATAGTTACAGTTTAACAAAGAAATTCATGCATCATACTAAAGAAATTCTTAATAAACAAAAAAATATCATAATAAACTATAACAATATATTACATTAAAAAATTCTTTCATAAAAAATATTGCTTATAATAGTATTTACATAATCATGCAAGTTTGTACCTTGATGGTACTACCAAAGTACACAACATTAGCTACCTCCAAGGTACACCGCTACCGCAGTTTTTACAAAACCACTACCATATGTTTATAGGTAGGAGTTAAGCAGTTTCAAGCATGAATAAATGCAGCTGAAAACAAGTTTTACAATTTTTGATAATCAGTTTTAAAATAAAGTTTATACCTACAGTTGTAGAAAAAAAAGAATGCACTCTAAAAAGATTAATTTTTGGAACCGGAAACATACTTTTATTTTTATTGCAACAACAAATGTGTTAAGCTGTGGTAAAACAACTTATTATGAGCCTTTTGAGGCCAATACATGCAACTAAAATTTCAGTTTGAATTCATCACTCAAGATGGCAGCTCAATTGATGTGCCTCCAAGGTACACTCACCTTTGAGGTACGCCACACTTCCCTATATATATATATATATATATATATATATATATATATATATATATATATATATATATATATATATATATATATATATATATATATATATATATATATATATATATATATATATATATATATATATACATATATATATATATATATGTATATATATATATATGTATATATATATGTATATATATATATACGTGTATATATATATATATATATATGTATGTATATATATACATATATATATATATACATATATACATATATATATATACATACATATATATATATATATGTTTATATGTATATATATATATATGTATATATATATATATATATGTATATATATGTATATATATATATATATATATATATATATATATATATATATGTATTTATCTTTATATATATATATATATATATATATATACATATATATATATATATATATTTATTTATTTATACACACACACATAAATTATTATAAATTACTATGACAATCGTGATTTAGGGCCTCTAACATTGCTTGCATGTCCTTGTACTGATAAGGAATATGATTAAGCATTTTACCAATTAACTTCATTGAACCCTTTGTTATTTTATAAAATATTCTATGAAGTCCCCACTTCCAGATTAAAAACAGCTCTAATATTGTCTTTCATAGTAAAATAACAATTATCAAAATTTTTAATATATTGTAGCTATGCATTTCTCAATTTTAAAAGACATATTGAAAAACTCAGACCAATCTATGATGGATTAATCCTATGCTCAAGTGATTGAACCTGCACTGCTAAACACTCTGATATCCTCATCAAAAAAAATCTACCCACCAAAGTTAGGAAAATGCTTTACAAATGCTATCTGTACAATAGCTTCACTATAATCAATTGAGTTAAGTATAACACGATATAATCTTTCCTTTCAACTTTCCTTTCATTTGCAGATTGAGATGAGTTAATCAGGTTTTGTAATCTAAATTTATTATTGCTGGTATAAGCTTGATTGATGTTTTCTGCATAGTTTCTAGGGCATATATGTCTTTTTTTGTAAAGGATTTCAAACAGATGTGAAATGTTTTAAATGAAGTCAAACAAGTTTTGTATTAAGTCTAAAAAATATAGATTCTGTCTAAGTCTTGAATGTTCTTAAGAATGTCACTTAAGCTCGTCTAGGGTTGTGTTTGAGTTATTTACAGGATGTCTGATGTGGTAATTTCATTTTAATTTATTATCAAAAATTACACCAAGGTTTTGCTCAGTTTTTGTTGTTTCCAGATTGAAGGATCCAAAAAATTGAACCAAAACTTCAACCAATCTATGATGGTATTAAGATCATTTTGAATGTATAGGTTATCTATGTTGTTTTAATCATAGCAATAAGCCGGCTATCATATGCAAAAATTCTTGACTATCTTTGGCATAATATTTATAAATATTAAAAATAATAGTGGATCATTATCTTATTTTTGACAATCTATAACTTTTTAAGTGAAATGAAATAAATTTAAACTAGTTTTTGTTTAATACAACTTTTTCTGCTTGCTTTTAAAAAAAATTTTCTTAGAGATTTTTTTTTGTTTATACAGAATTAAAGACTTTTATAAGATTTCTTTTTGAACTGGGTTTTGCTCAGTTGGTTTGCTTCAAATTGCTTTAAATAAAATTTAAAAACGTCCGTTATTTGGATATGATTATAGATCAAAAAAGCTAGAACTTTTACAAAGTGTATAATTCAATAAATTTCCTAAAAAACATGTTTTTTTCACTCAAAGTTATAAGGTTCTTCACTTAATAAATAAAAGCAAACAAAAAAGTTATATGCTGGTAGTAATAGCTCATTTTTTTCTATTTCCTTTGATAATATTCTATTGTCTAAATGTTTTTGCAATAGCTAAAATAATTCCAGCAATAAGCAAAGTCTTCACTTAAAAATATCATTCAAGAACTTGAAATTTCAATGGTCTGTACATTAAAGCTGAAGTTAGGATTCTATAATATACAGCAATTATATTATCCAAAACATTTACCATCAGTAATGGAGTGGGAGAAGGAGGTGTACTACCTCTTCTGCTATTTGATATATATATAATATATATATATATATATATATATATATATATATATATATATATATATATATATATATATATATATATATATATATATATATATATATATATATATATATATATATATATATATATATGGGTAATTTCATGTCAAATTAGCAGGAAAAAAAAGAGGGTAATTTCATGTCAAATCAGCAGGAAAAAAAAATGTCACCCCATGTTTTGGATTTTGCTAATTTTTTAATATGTTATAGGGTTTATAAAAATTAAGAAAATCTGAAACTTGGAACCTCCAACCCCTTACGGTTCTGGAGATATTCAGGATTCAATTTTCTAATTTATGCTGACTCAGCATTTTTTACAAAATTCTTTTTTGTTGTTAAATAACAATATATTATGAACCAAAAATCATCCTGAAATTTACATGTAAATTAGATAATAAAGGCATATATTTTGGGGTATTTTGACAGTCAAAATGGTGATGTCACCTTGATAATTTTTTTTGAGGCATTGTTGTAAATTACATTATAGGTATTAAACATCGCTATTAATGAAAAATATATTACTGCATTTTTCAACTTTTCTAAATGCAGCATATAATTTATTGCTAACTTATTTATGAATAAGTTAGCTATATCTTAATTTTATGTCATAAAAAGATATTGTTAAAGTCTTTTCGAAGGGCAGTAATAAATTTATACTGCAATTAAACATTTTACTAACCCCCCCCCCCACCCACCCTTCCCCCTTTTTTTTTGTTAAAAACATAAAGACAAGTGACTAGAAGAATTTTGTAGCCAACTCTTAACTAAATTTGAAAAATAACATACAAATATAAAAATAATAATGCATTAGAAATTTTTCTATAAATCTTTATTATTTTTTTCAATTATATTTTCTAACTCAGTTTCTGAAATTTTATATATGCAACCATTTGTTGTAGATGGCGGATCGATGGTACATAAAACATGATTTGATGGGACCCAACGCACATCTTCCCGTGCAGACCAAAAAAAACTTGGACTGGGACTATGTGCATGCATAAATTGAATTTTATAATCTCCTTTTTTTATCTTTTTTGGTTATAATTCCAATCCACCAAAAATTGTAATAATTGCAAGCTACATAATCCATATGATTATAAATAACCTGCTGCACAAATAGCTTATTTGGTATCTGCACAAGGTTAAATGTCTGAAAATCAGTTTATTGACTCATCCTTTTAAAAGAAATTGTACTTTAATTAATTGGTACAAAGTGGTGAAAGCATATTGTTCCCGACAAGGTTCTTCCCATAATAAACCTTGGTTGTAATGATGATCGAACTTTATTTCTTTCTGTTTTATCAACCAAAATGAATTGAATGTTTTTAATAATGGTTACACAAAGTACAAACATCTTATCTACATCTAAAATCTGTCCAGTCATTGTCCTTTTTAAACTGGCTTGTGCAGTTAGTCTTTTTACTGTGCCCCCAATACCATCACTACTTACTTACATACTCAATACCAAAAAAAATTCAGCATCAATATCAAAGTCTTTTTTGTGATGGCAAAGATTAATAAAGTTCCTAAAGTTTTTATATTGTGCTGCACATCCATCAGTGAAGTATCTAATATTACTAATTTGTAGAATTTTTGCTTTAATGTTATTGATAATGAGCTGTTGTATTTTATATACAAAGTATACATCATGCTCAATGTCATCAGAAAGAAAGCAAAATGACTTAGATATCAGTTTACCATTTGATTTGTAGTATATAATAATAGGATGAAGTGTACATTTTGCTTTATTCCAGTGTTAACTTTACACCTCATCCTGAACAATAAATTGAAAGTTCTCTTCAAAGTCACCCAATATTATACACTCATTGTGATTTAAAAATTGTGATTTAAAAAAGTCTTTAAGGTACTTGGCCTGACTTTTAGCTATAAATGAATGAGATGTTAGTTTATCTATTTTATTGCATATAAGATCAATAACATCTTCAATATTGTTTTTTTGATTGATCAGTGTAGTTCTATCAGTACCTTGCCATTGGTTATTTGTTATTTGTTTATCACTTTATAACTTAACATTCTGGTGATAGATACAGACACAAACACTGTGAGTGCCAGACGAGTTACACACCATCTTGGGCGAAGGCTGTTAAACTTTGAAAATCCAACATTTAAATTAGAGTGTTCAAATTACAATGCTACATAAAGTTCTTTTAAATTAATCAATATTATTCTTTTTTACATATGTTGTCTGTACCCTGTACTGACAACATAAGTCTTTTTTTCCAGGCATCATTTGTGTGTACTCGTAACTTTGATAAAAGCTATGAACTAGACCAATGGTTTCATCGGAAAGCGACTTTCCTTTTTTTTTTTATTTCAATTTATTTGCATTTAAATAAAAATACAAAAAGGTGATATAGGTAATTTGAGAATTACTCTTATGTAACACCAAGTTTAAAACAGTAAACAGTGTTTCTGAATATTTTATGGTTTTAAATTTGATTTGAATAGAGACAATGAAGAAGAATACACCATATAATGGGGTAAAGAATTCCATATCTTAATAAATCTTTCACAGAAAAAAAATCTCCTTATATCATGGATGTATTTGTTACGTGATGTTAATTTTTGGGTATGACATCTAGTTGAATAACGAGTAGGAGCGAGAGTAAAAAACTCAGAAAAAGGGGAATTAACCAAGTTGTGCATAATTTTAAAAGTCATTAAAAGATCAAATTTTGTTCTCCGGCATTCAAGAGAGTCAAGATTAGAGATATCAAGTCTTCAAGCATAGTCTTTGTATGGAATACAACATCATTTGCAGACAATTCTTGTATAATGTTTCTGGACCTTTTCTATCTGGTGTATATCTTTTAAGAGATACGGATTCCACACAGGGGTACATGACTCTAAAATTGGTTGAATATAAACTTTATAGGCTCTTATCAAAAGTTGAGAATCATTACTGATGAAAGACTTTAAGAGTAAGTAAGCACAAGAACTTGCTTTGCTAGCAATATGAGAACAGTGATTTAAAAATTTCATATCGTAAAAAATAAATATCCCAATGTCTTTGATTGAATCAATTGATTCGATAGGCGCATCAATATCTAATAAGTATGAATGTACTGGTAATGGATTCTTTCCATATCGTAGGTAAAAATATTTTTTGGTAGATATATTGAGTTGACAATTGTTTGACCATTGTGAAATTCTCTTCAAAGTTTTGACAAGGTTGATATTATTTTCGTCTTTTCTCGCTTGGTACAACTTGCTATCGTCTACTAAAAGCTTGATTCCACAATCCCCCTCAATATGTAAGGTTATATCGTTTATAAAAATTTAAAATAAAATAAGTCCCAAAACAGTTACTTGAGGTATTCCACTTTTTACATAAATATTGTTTAAGTATGAATTGTTGATACAAACACGTTGAGGACAATTTGTCAACAAGTTTGTAAGCTAATTCAGCAACTCATACTTGATACTGTAACAACACAGTTTAAATAGTAATTTAGGGTGAGATACAGTATCGAAGGCTTCTTCAAAGTCTATATAGATGATATCAACTATCTTTTTATTATTAACAGAAGTGGTCCACTCATTTAATGTTGTCAACATCTGTGTACATGTGGATCTACGCTTTAAGAATCCGCACTGATACACAGAAATAAAATTATTCAGGAGTAAATAACCTGTAACGCTTTCAGTAATTACTGATTCCATAATTTTACAAACAATACACGCCATTAAAATAGGTCTGTAATTTGTGGGTAACAACAGGTTTCCTTTTTTTAAATATCGGACCTATTATTGCAATTTTCCAGAACCTAGGTGTAATATTTTTGGACATTGACATTTCAAACAGAACAGAAAAAAGAATAGCAATAACATTTGCAATTGACTTTAAAAATATGGCAGAGTATCCATCAGGGGATTTGGAAGATTTGGATGGAAGCTTTTGTAGATAGGAAACAACAGAATTGTAAGGAAACATAGCAATATAGCAATACCATTGTCAGTAACAAACACAGAGCCAAAAAAATTGTTCAAAAGTTGCGATTTTTTACAATCATCTATAATAAGAAAACCATCAGTTTGAAGTAATGGCGCAACAGAGTTACAGCATTTGGATTTTTTGTTTATGAAAGAGTAAAAATTAGTGATATTGGATTTGACAACTAAATCTTTCTCTCTGGAAATGCAATTTTTTATGAACTTCTGCATCATATAAACATGAGTAGTTCTTAAATTTAACAATGATAGATGGATTACCTGTTCTTGTGTAATCTCTATAAAGAATGCGTTTTTTGGAGGCTAATTCTCGGATGGCTAGAGGTTGGATATTGCTTTTTCTATTAAAAGTTAACGATACATGCGATGAAATAGATGAATTTAAGAAATTACAGATAGTTTGCCAGAAAGTTTTAACATCCTGATTTTGTTTGGCTAGTAAATACCAGTTTACATTTTGTAATTCAGTGTTTATAGAGTTGTAATCAGTTTTGAAAAAATTATACTTAGTTGTTTTTTTATATGGTTTATATTTCTCCAAATTAGAATTGAAAATAATCATGCAGTGGTCGCAGGTACTTGTGAATGGGGCAATAGTTTCTATATTAAAAACGTTTTTAGAGTTGTTGGTTAGTATCAGATCTAAAAGGTTGTTAAATCTGGTATTGTTGGATATAAGTTGGGTTAAAGCATTTGCGGAACACGTTTATACAAAAAGGTTATGATATGAATCACCGAAACTAGTTGGGATTGACCAGTTTATATGTGGCAGATTAAAAATTATTGCGCACTAATATAAGTGAACCCCCACCTTTTCTGTTTCAATCATATCGAAATACTGTGAAATTATTGCCATTCAACATTAATGAATCAGGTGTATTTTTATTTAACCAAGTTTCGGTAATGAGTATGATATCAAGATTGCTGTTTTTGAGGAGATTGTGTAGGTAGTGTTGTTTATTGTTAATCGATCTAGCATTGAAGTAAGCACAGCTAATGGTTTTGAAAGGATATTGTTTAACTTTTGTTTTGTTGTTATTGTTAGCATGGTTTATACTGAGTTTAGGATTAATGTGATAGTTGCATTTACTGGTGTTATTACTTTTTTTAATTCTGTTTGGTAAGCTTTGAAACATTGATTTTAATGGTGGCGTTGTTTCTAATGCAGTATCGAAAGGGCAAATTGAGTTTTCCATTCGCTCGCAATTCGTTGTTTTTAATTTTTCTTTCTTGAAGCAACATTTTCATATTTGATCTCTCTGCATCATTAAGATCTGGATTTATAAACATTTTAGCAAATTCTGTTGAGGTTCTTAAGGATTTGGCAACGCTAAGAATTAAGTTTCGATCACTGGCATTCATTAACTCAACTATGACTGGGCTATTTGTATTTTGTTGCGGTATTGTAGTTGAAGTTGAGGTTGTTAGCACATAGGAAGATTTCTGTTTTGGTTTAAAAGGATGCACTTTTTTGATTTTATTTCCACTGATTTGGATTGAATTAAAAATTTTTTCAACTAATTAGTGATCACTGTTATTAGGATATATATGATGATGGTTTATACAAAATTCCATGTTTTTTTTCAACTTTTCTAACCTCTTGTATAAAGTAAATAGATACATTAAAAAATTCTGCAGATTTTTGGAGTGACCATGATTCTGGAGTTAATGTTAGTATCTGTATTTTTGCAGAGTATGATGTCACATTTTTTTAGTTTATTTTTTAATTCATTTAAAAGTGAGTTTAGATTGTCAATTTTATGGTTATTAACTGAAGAAGTTAGTGGTGAACAAGGTGTCAATCTAATCATAGGACCAATATTATAAACTTCATTTATTTTGTTTGTTGTTGCTTCAGTTATTTGATCAAATTTTCTTTTGGCAGCTCGTAACCGTTGGTGTTTTAGCACTGATTTAAGCTTAATAGGTGACACACCTATAGATTTAAGACTTTCGTTGAGAGCTAAACGTTGTTCAGACCCTGCTATACCATTGATCATTTGATTCTAATTTTTTAATTATACTCTGTACCCTTTTGTAACAACTACTGCATAATTTCCACCCAAGTACAACAGGAATATCTTGTGTTTTAAGAGTTATTGCTATTGATAGCAATATCTTCACATTTTCTATATAAAAAAAGAAACAATCATTTCTAAAAACTAATATCAACTAAGCATCATTGTAAAGAATATATTAGTATATTTATTAATTTATAAAACCATTAAATTTTAAATTTATAAAAATATTTGAATTTTCTTCTTAAAAAAGCATTTAGTTGTCTTATTATTTCTTTAGTTTATTTAATTACTATTTAAACCATTATAATCATCAAAATAATATCTTTTTCATAAAATCGAAAGAAAATCATAAAATTACTTTTTACGTTTTTCTTTCGATTTCCATGTTTTTTAAATTGATTACAGCATTTCTGAAATTTTCTTTCAAATGCAACTCCAAAGTGTTCTCCATGATAATAGCAAACTGTTATAAATAATTTTCCACAACCAAATAAACAACGACTTCAACAATATATTTTTACAACATAAATTTAAGATATAGATTATTTTATCATAATTGGCAGCTTAGAAAAATTGAAAATTGCAGTAATATATTTTTTATTAATAGCGATTTTGATACCTATATTGTAAGTTATAACAACCCCTTAAATAAAATTATCAAGGTGACATCACCATTTTGACCATCGAAATAACCCAAAATATATGTCTTTATTATCTAATTTACATGTAATTATGGTGGTCAAAAAATTTTCAAAAGGAAATTTGTATCTGCCATGTGGAAGATTGTCTATGTACAAAATCTCAGGATGATACCTCATTTGGTTCATAAAATATTGTTATTTAACAACAAAAAAGTATTTTGCAAAAAATGCAGAGTCAGCATAAATAAATTGAGTCCTGAATATCTCAAGAACCGTAAGGGGTTGGAGGTTCCAAGTTTCAGATTTTCTTGATTTTTATAAACCCTATGGTGTGTAAAAAAATTAGCAAAATCTAAAACATGGGGTGACATGAGCCTGCTAATTTGACATGGAGTTACCCATATATATATATATATATATATATATATATATATATATATATATATATATATATATATATATATATATATATATATATATATATATATATTTAATTAATTTTTTGACGAAATTAAATAAAAATAACTACATAATTTTTACTACTAAAATATTCATGCGTTTTTCAATCATCAGGTAAAAAAAAAATATTTATTAAATAAAAAAACAGAAAAAATATTTTTTCTGTTTTTTTATTTAATAATTCTTGCCTACCTTTGTATGATATTATGCAAAGTTTTTCATGAAGGCATAGCAAGCATTTTTTTGTTACATTGCTGTAGGCGGGGACTTTTTTAATTATTGAACAGGTTAATTTGGGTGTTATTTTTAAGTTTTCTTTTATCTGCCATATATACTGAAAGGGTGGTTGTATATTTCAACTTTTTGTTTGTGAATGAGTGTTTGTGGTTAGCCCATCTTTTTTCCATTAACATTCTGCTAGACCAATATATACTTTCCTGGGGTGTTAGGGGGGGGGGGGATACTATACATTTATAAATAACATTAGAGGCTCTACATTTTCCTATTATAGGGCAGTTTTCTCTATTTATGCAATTGCAGGGTGGGTATTCTTTTGGTCTTTCTAAAATGATTTTCTTGTTGTGGCTTTTTATTATTCTTTTGATATTTTTAGTGCAGCTGTAACTCACTTTGATAGTATTTCGATTGAATAGTTTACTTAGGGGGTGGGATGTTGGAAAATGTTTGTCGATTAAGTTTAGGAAGATATTGCCCAACATTGGTAGGAAGGCTTTTAATATACGGGGGTTGAACCATTTTATATTTCCTTTTTTTTCTTTTTTTCTCTCTTTTGGGGGTTATACTTCAAATTAAAACCAGTTCTTCTTAATTCATCTTCGTATTCTGTTATAGATAAATTAAATGTTTTTTCATTTGAGAAATTTTGTGATAATCTGTTGTTAATAGAGATAGGGATTTGCTTTATTATTTGCGGAGGATGGTTGAAACCAGTGTGGATGTAACATTTTCATTTGGTTTTTTGAAAGGTTGGTAGGAGTTTTTTTCTAAGTTAAAAGATAAATCTAAGAAGTTGACTGCGGGAAGGTTTGTTTGGAATATAATTAAAACTACTCTATTTTAAAACTGATCATTTTTATAACTCTAATTATGTTTTTTCGTATGCTATCAATTTGTGATCCAGTTTTTTTACGAAGTACCATCAGACCATCATCACGATATAGTCCAACATCTTCTTTATTTATTATTTTAGATAGTGAGTCTTACATATATAGGCTCATTAGTTCGCAAATTTCTGCACCCTCAAAACAACCCATTGTGACATCAGAGCAGTCATGTGCTAAGTTTTTCTTCCATTTTTTGTTGTTAAAAAGTAGCAAGGACTTTCTGCGATATATATATATATATATATATATATATATATATATATATATATATATATATATATATATATATATATATATATATATATATATATATTAGAGATGGGAATCAAACCCTTTTTTTAAAGTTCAGGTTCGGTTCGGTTATATCTAATTTTCGAGTTCGGTTCAGTTCGGTCTTAAGCACAGTTCGGGTTCGGTTCGGTATCAACACAACTGTTTTTTTATTAGTTACAAAGCTTTACATCCACAATGATAAAACACAAATAAATTAAAGTAATATTAAGTAGTTAAAGCATTGCAAATAACTTGAATAATAATAATTTGCAATGCTTTTATACTGCAACTTCAAAAGTTCAAAAAACAATGCAGTTGCTAATAGCTGCAGTTAAAGTGCACAAAACATTAAAGCAGTAACTTTCTGAACACAGATAACGGTAGCTTAAGTAGTCTACTGTCAGTCTAGTAATCAGGGCTGCATGTTGTATTTGAGAAATATCAGCATTTCCAATGTTTCTGGGTTTAGGCGAGCCCTGCGCTCACTCATCGTCACCCCACACACTGAAAACACTCTTTCACTGACAGTACTTGTAGCAGGAATAGCCAACAACCTTCTACCAATCAATGCCATCGTCGGAAGCTTATGTTCACGGTCATTGTCTTTCCAGAATTGCAATGCATCACACGCTGTCACGGGCAGTGCCAAGTATTTGTCAAGTTCATGTCTTTGTGTCATTACTGTCAGCGTTAGACAATGGAGTGGCAACTGTTTTTAAGTCTGCCAGCAAATCATACGATTCAAGATCAGCTTTATTCTTCTTTGCAGGAGGCAGCTGATCTGAATGACTGCATTCACTAAAGCTGTCTATATCTGTATTGCCTGAGTCCTTTCGTATCACCTGATTTGGTGAAGAAGAAATAATTTTGTCCACCATACTACGCATTTCTGAATAAACAAAATTGTGATCGTCTGTGTTGACAAAAGACAAGTATTTGTAAGAAGGAACAATAAGTGTTGATAGCTTGTGCAAAGGATGAATAACATACTTTTCATTCAAACTGGACAGAAAAACTGCCTTCAAATCACGCATACTGTCGCTGTCTGAACTATTGATCTTACAGACTGATCGAAGATAAAAAAGCATTGGCCATACATCAGGGGACTTCGGCACATTGTCATGTGACAATTGTACAGTAGCCTTGTGAAAGAGATGCAAAAATTCTACGACGTCATGCAACAATTTTTCATTAACGTTGTTCAGTTGCTCAAGTTTGTCAAACTGCTTTGAATCAGCAAGAATTGACTTGGCATGATCTAACTGGCATGACAGTGATTGCAAAAGAAAAAATTGACTGTTCCAACGAGTCGCAACATCCTGTTTGAGAGTGTGATTTAGTTCCTGGTTTTTCCCACTATGTTTAAAGTAGCCCACCATTTCCTTTGAAGTCTTGATCATTTCATGAACTAAATTAACACCAGGGGATTTCAAAGCTTTTTCAACAGCTAAATTAAGATTATGACCTGCGCAACTAAGTCTAACATCGTTGTGATAAGCCGACTTCATATTACTCCCATTATCAGTCACAAATACCAAATTGTCACTTTTTATAGTCTGAGGGAAAAGTTTTTTAAGTATTTCAGTTGTCTTTGCTTTTACGGCAATGCCAGTCTTAGACTCACTAAACTCAAACAATCCAACACACTTACTTATAAGGCAATAACTGCTGTTAATGTAATGTGCTGTAAAAGTTTGATAAGAGTATTTTAGAATGTCATCGGTCCAGTGATCAGTTGTTACTGCGATATGAGTAACCCCAGCAAGTTCGTCTTTCAGCTTTCGAACACATTCGTTGTAGAACTTTGGTAGTAGTGTCTTAGACAGCGTTGTTCGATCACACATAATATCCTCAAGTTTCACTGATCCATACTTCGATCCAATATCAATCATTGTTTGAGCAAAGTGACGGAACCCATCATCCTGAACACACGAGAATGGCTGAATGTCTTTTGCAATCATGTAAAGGGCTGCACGTTGAGCATATTCACAAATGTGTTTAGGAACCTGTAAAGTATAAGGCAATAAACAATAGACATTAAACACATAGCAATTCATAATGGCCTTTTTTTTTTGTACTACAAAAAACATTGTATTTCTAAAATATTGCTAACAACTTGTAACAAATATATTTTGCTATCAATGGTAGCAAGTGAAAAGTTAAAACAGTAAATAGGAAAAAGCAAGATCCGCAAACTATATTTATTAACCTCTGTCTTTTTAGGTAAAAAGCTTGTCATTTTTAATTGTCCAGGTTCTGAACCTGTTGATCATAACATGATTACTCACAGTTATACAAAAATCAAATAAAGTGTATTATAACTAAGGTCAATTGACTCTATTTAGCATTTGATATTCAATTAATTATCAAACCTGAATGCTGCTCAGTTTGGCATTGTGTGCAATATGCAATGCCTGAGAGATGCAGGTGATTATTGATTTATTGAAATATTTATAAAACTAAATAATTTTATATGCAGTAAGTATAGCTACAAACCTCATCCCCAACTTCACCGCAACGGAAGCGACTCCAGCATTCACTCTTTGTCCATGATGCAGGTACTAAGCAAGCCGCTCCGTCTGTTATCAATTTCTCCAACACTTTTTTAGTCCATTTACGAGTTAATTTACTGTTACTCATTATTACTACAATATTATGTAATTATTGCAATCATTAATTACTAAGATATGAATAAAAACTCAGAACATTAACAACACCTCAATATTGCAAATGTTTAGAAACAACATTTCCATTTTGGTTGGTAATGTTATGAATTGTAGACTTATCGCGAGGTTAGAATTATTTTGTTCTATTTCCCATTTTAAACGTTGGGAGAAAATTTTTCATTTTTTTCTAAAAGTAAAAATTACTTAAAATTTTAGCTAGTTTTTAAAGAAATAATAACTTATGCTTTAAATAATTTTGATTTAAACAAATTATTTAGAAGAAATTTAAAAATTAAAATATATTTTAAAAGTAATTATTGATTACTAAAATTACTAACTCATTTTCTTCCAACACTTAATATGAGAGATAGAACAAAATAATTCTAAACTCGTGGTATGTTAT